>NW_006238993.1:1240346-1243169 GCF_000226075.1 Solanum tuberosum
CTAGCGGTTCAAATTCCGATGCTCCCAAGAAAAACCGTGTATATGCTCTTTAATCCCGAGGTGACCAAGAGAGCTCCCCAGATGTGGTGACCGGTATGTTGCAAGTCTTTTCTATTGATGAATATGCATTGTTAGATCCCGGTGCCACCTTGTCCTTTGTTACACCTCTTGTGGCTATGAAGTTTGAAATACTCCCCGAAGTTTTAGTAGAACCTTTTTCTGTCTCTACCCCGATTGGTGAATCTGCGGTGGCTACAATAGTTTATAAAAGTTGTCCCATAGAGTTACTTTGGTGGATTTGGTGGAGTTAGATATGTTAGACTTTGATGCGATTTTGGGTATGGATTGGTTGCATGCATGTTATGCCTCTATTGATTGTAGGACTCGGGTAGTCAAATTTCAATTTCCTAATGAGCCTACTTTAGAGTGGAAGGGGGAATTCTATCCCTAGAGGTCACTTTGTCTCTTGTCTGAAAGCTAGGAAAATGATCTCTAAAGGGTGCATTTACCATCTTGTTGGGGTGATAGATGTTGAGTCTGAAACCCCTTCTCTAGAGTCGGTTCCCATGGTGAATGAATTTCTAGAAGTCTTTCCCGATGATTTGCCCGGCATTCCTCCCGAACGGGAAATAGATTTTGGCATTGATATCTTGCCGAATACGCAATCTATCTCCATTCCTCCTTATAGAATGGCTCCGGCCGAGTTGAAATAGTTGAAGGAACTACTAAAGGATTTGCTAGACAAGGGTTTTATTCAACCAAGCATCTCTCCATGGAGTGCTCCGGTATTGTTTGTTAGAAAAAAGGATGGGTCCCTTAGAATGTGCATCGAATACCCCCAATTGAACAAAGTAACCTTAAAGAATAAATATCCCCTTACGAGAATCGATGACTTGTTGATCAACTCCAAGGGCAAGTTACTTTTCAAAGATTCACCTTCGTTCGGGTTATCACAAACTTAGGGTAAGAAGAAATGATATACCCAAGACGGCTTTGCTAACTAGGTATGGGCACTATGAATTCCTTGTGATGTCATTTGGCTTAACTAATACCCCGGCGGCATTCATGAACCTAATGAATAGGGTGTTTAGGCAGTACCTTGATACGTTTGTGATCGTTTTCATCGATGATATTTTGATCTACTCAAGGAGTGAGGGTGATCATATGGACCATTTGAGGATTGTATTGCAAGTCCTTAAAGACCACCAACTATTTGCTAAGTTTAGTAAGTGTTAGTTTTGGTTGAGGTCAGTAGCCTTCCTTGGTCATATTGTGTCGAGCAAGGGTATAGAGATAGATTCGAAGAAGACAGATGCGGTCAAGAGTTGGCCTAGACCTCTAACTCCTACCAATATTAGAAGCTTTTTGGGTTTTTCCGGTTACTATCGAAGATTTGTTGAGAGCTTTTCCTCCATTGCTTCTCCGTTGATGGCTTTGACTCAAAAGAAAGTTAAGTTTGAGTGGTCGAAGGCTTGTGAGAGAAGCTTCCAAGAGTTGAAATATAGTCTTACTTCCACTCCGGTGTTAACCTTACCAGAGGGTACCGATGGGTTTGTTGTTTATTATGATGCCTCTAGAGTGGGATTGGGGTGTGTGCTCATGCAACATGGCAAAGTGATTGCTTATGCTTCAAGGCAACTTAAGATACATGAGAAGAATTATCCGACCCATGATCTTGAATTAGCGGCGGTTGTGTTTGCTTTGAAAATATGGAGACACTATTTGTATAGGGTCCATTACCGATCACAAGAGTCTTCAATATGTGTTTAGTCAAAAGGACATGAATCTCCGACAAACAAGGTGGTTAGAACTTTTGAAAGATTATGACGTGAGCGTCCTTTACCACCCCAGCAAACCTAATGTAGTTGTGGCTGCCCTTAGTAGATTGTGCATGGGTAGTGTGGCTCATGTAGAGAATGAAAAGAGAGAATTGGTTTGTGATGTGCATAGGTTGACCCGGCTAGGTGTTCAACTAGTGGATTCCACCAAGGGTGGTGTCATGGTCCATAATTGTTCCGAATCATCCTTTTTTATGGTGTGAAGTCTAAGCAAGACCTTGATCCTATATTAGTTGAGTTGAAAGAGTTAGTTGAAAGAGTTGGTACTCAATAAGTCTGTTGAGTATTTCTCCCAAGGGGGAGATGGGGTGCTTAGGTACCAAAGTCAATTATGTGTTCCGGATGTTGATGGTTTAAGGGAGAAAATTCTAGAAAAAGCTCATGGTTTGCGGTATTCTATTCATCCGGGAGTCATCAAGATTTACCGTGATCTACAGGAAGTCTATTGGTGGAATGGTATGAAGAGGGACACAGCGGGTTTTGTAGCCAAGTGTCCTAATTGTCAACAAGTTAAGGCCGAACACCTAAGACCGGGAGGCTTGTCCCAAGATATAGATATTCCCACTTGGAAGTTGGAGGATGTGAACATGGACTTTATAGTGGGTTTGCCTCGTACCCGAAGGCAACATGATTACATTTGGGTCTTCATAGATCGAATAACAAAATCAGCCCACTTCATTCCCATCAAAGATTCATTCTCAGCGGAAGACTATGCTTAATTGTACATCCGTGAGATAGTGAAGTTGCATGGGGTTCCTTTATCTATTATTTCATATCGGGGTACTCAATTTACTTCACACTTTTGGAAGTCATTCCAAAAAGGGCTTGGTACTAAGGTGAAGCTTAGCACCGATTTCCACCCACAAACGGATAGTCAAGCGGAACGTACCATTCAAACCTTAGAAGACATGTTGAGGGCGTGTGTTATAGACTTCAAAGGTAATTGGGATGACCATCTACCATTGATAGAGTTTGCCTACAATAA
>NW_006238993.1:1243190-1268027 GCF_000226075.1 Solanum tuberosum
ACCACTCAAGTATTGCCATGGCTTCTTTTGAAGCCTTGTATGGTTGTAGGTCTCTGGTTGGTTGGTTTGAAGTAGGTGAAAATGTTCTAATTGGTCCCGAACTTGTTTACGAGGACATTGAGAAAGTCCGACTCATTAAAGAGAGGTTGAGGACGGCCCAAAGTCGCCAAAAGTCTTATGCCGATGTTAGAAGAAGGGATCTAGAATTTGAAGTTAATGATTGGGTCTATTTGAAAATCTCACCTATGAAGGGTGTGATGAGGTTTGGCAAGAAAGGGAAACTTAGTCCCCGGTATGTAGTCCCATATCAAATCTTGAAACGTGTTGGGAAAGTTGTTATGAGTTAGACTTGCCAAATGAGTTGGCTCTGGTTCATTCGGTATTTCATATTTCTATGCTCAAGAAGTGTATTGGAGATCCGGTATCCATTGTTCCTTTAGAAGGATTAGGGGTAGATGAAAGCCTTTCCTATCAAGAGGTTCCGGTAGAGATTCTTAACCGGCAAGTCATGAGATTAAGAAACAAGGAAATAGCTTCTGTTAAGGTTTTATGGAGGAATCATTTAGTTGAGGGTGCAACTTTGGAGGCCGAGGCTGATATGAAGTCTTGTTATCCTCATCTCTTTCCTTCTACTCCTATTCAAGCTTGAGGTAAGTAATTCCTCTTGAGCTCCTAGTTTTGGGAGTCATGTGTGATATATGTGTTCCATGATTTCCTCATGATTGTGCATGTTCTTGACAAAATTCATGTTTTGTATAAAATGGGTTTTCATGAATTATATGTTCCTCGTGTTTTTCTTCACCTTAGTATGATGATTGCATATTTGACTTCATGAGATGATTTGATGAACATGCTTTGATATGCTTTTGATGAAATGGCATGTTGGCTCCATATTGTTGTGTTGAGCTTTCTTCGAGTTGGAGAAGGTAGTTCCTCCTATGATTATGTGAAATGATGAGTTTTGTGCATAATGGGTTGTGGATGTAGCTCCTACTTCCTTGTATTGCATTGTTTATGTCTTGGGATGGAGTTGATGTTTCCTCCTTCGAATTGTGCATTATTTTTAATATTGCATGCATGGTGGACTACTAGTCTTGAGTCTTGATTTTCAGAAGGTTTCTAGATCATCATTCGAGGACGAATGTTCCCAAGGGGGAGATAATGTAACACTCCAGAAACTAATAGGCAAAACTAGAGCTAAACGTAAGGGTTAAAATTTTTAAAAAAATGACCCCCCCCCCCCATAGATTGGTAGACCATCTAGAGTTGAAATGGGGACTACAAGAGTCAAGGCCAAAGGGCAAGTGCCAAGGCAAAGGGGCTAAGCCAAGGCCAAGTCTAACCCATACTTGGAGCACACTGCCCAACTTCACGGCCATCACCACGGCCAGTGGTCTTGACCACGGCTCGTGGAGCCCCTCGTGAAGATGTCTTGGGAAAGTGAGCTGAACGCCCCAAGTAGCATAGCTACTGCCTCAAAGACCACGAGACGGACCACGGCCAGTGGTCTTGACAACGGCTCGTGGAGCCCCTCGTGGGAATGCCTTGGGCGTGTGAGCTTATGGCACCAAGTGCCTAGCTACTGCCCAAACTTGACGAGTGGGACAACGGCTCGTGGGGACCTTCGTAGTGTCTAGGCGTGGTCAATTAATGAAGGGTAATTAAGTCATTTCATTTTTAAGACCTATCAAAGTGGGGTCGTTTTGTATTACTTTATACATTATATAAGTTGTTTTTAAGTCAAAATTTCCTAAAACTAAGTCATTCTTCACAACACCCAAATCAAAATCAAAAGTTCATCTCCTTCACAATATTTCTCTCTCTAAAACTCAAAGAAGAAGAAGAGTAGAATTCGAGCTAGGGTTTGAAGAAATCAAGTCTTCTTTCTCAAATTTCTTGGAGATTCCTTATGAATGTATGGTGGCTTTTCATCTATGGGTAGCTTTCACCACCCATAGAGTCCCTTGAAATCTTGATTTCAAAGCTATCAATTTCCCCAAAAAGTTAGGGTTTCACTCTAAGTCATGGGTTCGTTTCTCAAACGTCTTCAATGGTTGATTTATGATGAATTATGATTGAAATGATGATTTATTATTGATTTATGATGAAATACCCCCAAGAACCCATGAATTCCCCATGTTACTAAATTGTGACTTCATGATGTGGGTTGATTGATTATAGAAGCATGTGAATTGATTATTTCTATATTAATTGAGTTTATTAAATCATGATGCTATCAATATCTAATGTAGAAATTATATATGTTTGGGTTGAATGTGATTCATGGTCCATGAAGGGAAAATTATGAGGGTTTGTACATGTTTATGAGAATTGTGTATGAGCTTATGATTCACTTAGAAAGTGAAGATCCTATGACTATAGTGTAATTGTGGTATTATTGAAAGATCATTCTCCCCATACCCTTACACATGACTATCCATGAAATGTCTATGATTATGATAATGTTGTTGTGTTGATTGAAAGGCTATTCTCATGAACACACTATGAACATGATGTGAAAGGTTTACTCACAAATTAATAATTCCAAGGCTGAAAGGCCATTCTCACCTATTGAATCTATGAGCTATCATGATGCCATGTTGGTTTGAGTGCTAGGGCATTCTTTCATGAACATGAACTTAAGTTAAGCCTTAACATGGATATTAAAGGGAATTAGGCTTAGCACCGAGTGGATATAAATATGAGATGGAAGCTTTTACGCCAGGTAGTCCGGCTTCTCAATGTGTTCTATTTACACCAGTCACTCCGGGTTCCCGAAACAGTTATCTCATGAGATGGAAACCTTTTACCTCAGTTAGTCTGGGTTTCTATAAGTAATCTCCTTATCCCATAACTATGTGCCCACATAGGTTTTTAGCTGTTGGATCCACCTAAGCTAACACACTAGTTCTAGCTTAGGCAAGTAGGACACCTCTTTTCGGTGTGGGTGCATTACACCGGATTCCATGTAGCTCACATGGCCTATGTAAGTTAAGGCAATATCCCTACATGACAAGAAAATGAATTATGACAAGAAAATGAACATAAACTATACTTATGACTTCTCAAGGATCTCTACTTAGTGTTAATGGGGGTATGGAACTTCATTCATGCATTTCCCAAGTAGACTTTGAAAAAGGTTATAGTGTGGTTTTCTTATGCTATGAAGATACATGAATTGATGTATGTGTGGTATGGATTATTGCTATGAGTGGCTTCCTTGTTACAAGATACGAACATGAATGCTTACTTGTCTATGAGTGTTGGCTATGAATGAGGTCAAGATATTATATGCATGAACATGGTGACCTAAAAGTGGTACTTAGTAATAGATAGGATTATGGGATCTTGTCTATGCATTGCACATGTATAACTTAGGGTTTCTTATGAGATGGTTTGACTTATGTATTTACACTAATATGCATGATGGCTCTTGAAGTTAATAAAGTTCATGGTTTTAACTAAAATGTCCCTTTTTGCATGTTTTAAGGAGTTTTATGCATGGCTTCCATACTTAGTGCAATTTTGTGCTAACCCATATTTTCTACATTTTTCTATAAGTGTAGAGCCCGGTTGTTGAGGTGTGCTTCCTTCTTGATCAAAGCTTGGATCGACTATTCTCCACGTTTTTGGTGAGTCCTCATGGTTCGAGGACGAGAGTTGTTCATTTCTAGTTTCTTTCTTACATTCTCTTTTAAGACTATGTTGTAAAGGGTTGTGACCCTTATTGATACTCGATTTTATTAGATGGTTAATGAGATAATGTCTAGATTTCCATTTGATTTTATGAAAAGACTTCGATTGTAAAAAGTTTTAATTTCGCATCATTTATTATGTCTTGTGTAATGAATGCTATGAGGCTTGTATTAGGCTCTTCGGAGTTTTGTACGCCATGTCACGTCCGGGGTGTAGGATCGGGTCGTGACACAAACAGTGCTGCTCAAGACTCAACACAAATGCACACAAAAGGTTCAAACTACACATACAATGTTCAATTGTGCACTCTAAGTTTCAAATTGTGACTTACTATTATCAAATAGATTCAAGCTCACAATGTTTGCTTCAAATGCAAATTCAAGTTCAACAAAAGCATTCAAATTCCCTCATAATACGGATGATTCCATGCCCACACAAAATTCATCAACAATTTATAATACCGGAATCAAATACAACTCTCACACTCACAAAGATGAACACATGCATGATTCTACCCATAGGCTTACCCTTATTTTCCAATCAATATCCTTTTCAGTTCACTCAGGATCACAAAGGTCTTTCAAGGCTTGTAACGGGGACCAGAGTAAAGGTATGATCATTTTGGCTTAGTGCTTCTACCTTCATGAAGTATTGCGTGACAATCACTTTTTATCCTTCTCTTTCACATTCAAACATGTTCCCAATTATCCACCCTATTATTCAACTAAGCATGACTCATTGGATACCCCATTTCTTTTGCTCCGTTCACAAACATTATTTCTCAAAATTTTCTCTTTTTCGCTTTTTCCCATTTTTACCTTTTTCTTTTCTTTCTCTTTTTTTTACATGGAGGGGTTCCATCGTTTTCAAACCATTACTTCAAAGGGGGATTTTTCACACTTCATGACTTTGCTTATTTTTCACCACACCCTCAACTTAGGCTTTTGGCCTAAGTTGGCTATTCAACTAACCAATACTTCATGAAGGTTATAGGTGATGGGACAAAGAGGTCAAAGTTGTACATGTTTCTTCCAAAGAAAATGATAGGCTCAAAGGGTGCCAAAAAAGGTTCACACTTCTCACAAGGTAGCCACAAAGAGGTATACTGTCAAATTAGGTTCACTCTTCACAAATTTTGCCTAAGATTATTTCACTCATTTGCTTCAATCGATCAATTGGACTAACGGGGAAAGTTCTAGGCAACATCAAGCACAATATTAAAGACAACCTTACCCCACATGGCATTCGATACAATTATCAAACAAGACTTCACAATTTCTAGCTAGCATGCAATGATCATCACAAGAGATTGATTCGACAACCAGCTAGTCATAAGAAGATGCTAGGAGTTCACATATGAATTATGTAACTCTATTTGCCTCATCGTAGCTGCACAGTCATATTCTTCAATTGTGAGAACTATTCAAGTCATCACTATTGACCACAACCGACACTCGAAAATGCAAGAGAATAGCCACAATCAAACATAAAAGAGGTGGCAAATTTTTTAAAATCAGTTCAAAAACCATTTGCAATTCAAAACAACGGCCAAGCACAATGGATCAAAACATATATATATATATATATATATATATATATAACACAAAATGATCTAACATTCACAAAGCCAAAATCAACAACACAACAATATCCATAAAAAAAAAACAATAGAGGTAGGTATGGAAATACCTCACCCCGCCAAACAAAAATAGCAGTTGTCCTCAAATGTAAAGAAATAATAAAAATAGTCTAAAAAGTAACAGAAATAGAGTGAAGAGAATCATCGAGTGAATCATCCCTCCAGGATAAGCTTTGGTGAAGTCTACATGTCTGCAAGTCCATCTGTCGGGGAAGTAGTGCTCGGCTTATCAACATCCTTGGCTCCACTAGAGCCACCATCGACGTCTCTCTATGTGATGCCTGCATAGCAGTCTCAACCATGGCATCCTCCAGATATGCCAAATAATCATATAAGCATCGTCATGGACACCGAGCTCCTCCTCATCAGTCTCCACCTTAGACTCAGTATCTACATCATCAGCCCTAGCAACATCTCCAGTCATAGTAGCTGGAGGAACCTCGAATTTGGCTGGAATAGTGGTGCTTGGAATGTCGGGAATCTCAATTGTGCCGAACACCATCGACAAATCTGTGGACTTTAGCTAGTCCAAATCCTTGCACAGCTTAACATCACAGCATCAGTAGCACCATGGATCTGCTCACAAGCCTCAATCCTCACAGTAAGGGCATCTAAAGAAAACTTGTGGCTGTCAATCAACTCTCGATGTTCCTTTATCTCAGCCCTAATCGGGGTCAAGACAGCAGCAATTGCTCGCTCTATCAGCCCAGGCACAGTGACCTCTACCCAAGAGGCACGCACATCAGTAGATTGAGCTAGATCGCTCATCTTGTACAACATAGCCTAGGTGATAGGGGATCGGGAGGCAGCAGCAGCAGCAAAAGTACTGGGATAGAGTTCAGCAATAAAACTAGGAGTGTCAGAAGTAGAGGGACCAGATGTACATGTAGGCCCACTGGCTTAAAGGGGAATGATTGCCTCATTCGGTAACATATCAACATCAACCTCCCGGGATGTATCCACTGTTGTAGCCCTCCTCCTGTCGGCCTCATCCCTCAAGTACTCAGCCTCGATACGTCGGATGTCAGTAGAAGAGGTGGGGGTCACCTCCACATATATTTTCATGACCCGAGAGCACCCCTAGTCGTAACACGGCATACTGGACCTCGAAAGGGTCTAATACAAGCCTCTTAGCATTCATAAGATTAGATACATAGAAATAGTGCGAAATTTAAAACTTTTCTTTAATAAATTCAACATCAAAAGACATTTATAAAGCAGCGGAATATTAAGTCTCACATGGCCATCTTAGATAAACTTTAACAAGATAGGGTCACGGCCCTTTACAATCAAAGTCTTAAACATAAAAAAACTAGAAACATAAAATCCTTGTCCTCGACATATGAGGACATACCGAAAGAGGTCTTGAGAGAAACTCTAATCCCAAGCTTCCCTAGAGAAAGCAATCACTTGCGACAACCTACATTTGTAGTAAAGATAAGAAAATATGGGTTAGCACAAAAAAATGTACTAAGTATAATGACCATGCAAAAACATGCTTTAAAAGGGACATTTTGATGAAAGTCATGCTTTATGCCATTTTTGTAAAACTTCATGAACATTGATACAAGAGGCATAATATAAGTCACAACCAACATACAAAGTCACATAATTCACATTTGAGCAAAATCACATATAACTCTTTACCTTCACCTTGAGCCTCCACCTCAAGTAACCCTCAAGCTATGCCTTGTGCAATGTATGGGTAGCGTCCCATACCACCACCCACACTAAGGCACTACCTTAAGGTCATCCAAAAGTAAACTTACCATTCATCCTTTCCACCTTTACACAATAAAGAATTTAAGAGACATAAACATTATACGAATCATGTCATCACATTAAGACCAACATCTAAGACAACTCTAAGTCATACTTGTGCAATGTGCAAGTAGCATCCCATACTACTACTCACACTAAGTACTCCTTTGAAGTCACCATAGACAAGGCATATTCATATAGAATAAACATGACAAGAAAGTATCTCATAATACAATCCAAGTATAGCATGCATCTTTACATTTAAGCATTTAAGATAACCTTCTTCATTAGATTCATTTAGGACAAATTCATGCATTTAGAGGACTTAATACATTGTGTTTGGAAAGCCAATATGCATTCTCAAACATAGAAGACAAGCTACAGTCACAATACACTCCTAACATAGTAATATCAATACCTTAGCAACCTCTAAGAACACTTGTGCAATGTATGGTTGGCATCCCATAATACCAACCTTACTAAGCATTCCTTGAAGCCACATATTCATTTCCATGATCTTCAAGCTTACCATAATCCATAGTCATAAATGAGGAATTATACAAGTACATGAACTAAATATAAGTAAAGTCATCTATAGCACCTTCCATTCATTATACATACATAAATTCATATATCATTATACCATAAGGAAACCATTCCATAACATCCTAATAAGTCTACTTGGGCAATGTAAAAGTGAAGTCTCATACCCCCACTCCTACTAAGTAAACCCATTAAGAAGTCATTCTATAGTTCCTATCATATTCATTATTTTATTGTTATTAGGGAATATCAGCCATAACAGACAAAGACCATGTGAGCTACATGGAATTCGGTGTCATATAACCCCACACCGAAAGAAGGCGTTCTTACTTGCCGAAGGTAGAACTAGTTATATTTAGCTTCTAAGTGGATGCACTAGCTAAGTCCTATGTATGGCACATAGTTATGGGATAGGGAGATTGCTACTAGAAATCCAACCTATTGAATAAGCGGAGGAGCTTCCATCTCATGAGTTTACTATAGATGACCCAACCTATTGCATTAGCGGAGGGGCCTTTTTCCTCATTGTCCATATCCACTCGGTACTAGGCATTATTTCCCAATTATACATAATTAGATGGAATTGTATCTACATGTGTGAAGGCATACTTTACCCTTCGTTCAATACAACTCACTAAAATAGCTCATAGATTCATTTAGGTGAGAACTACCTTTGACCTTAGAATCAACATTAGTGTGTGAGAATAACTATCACACCAAGATCATGTGTCTCATGAGAATGGACTTTCAATCAACACAATAGGATCAACATGGTTATGTACATTTCATGCATAATAATGTGTAAAGGTGCATATGAGAACTATACTTTCAATTAACACCATTGATACATCATAATCATGTTTATGCATCGAGTGTGTGTGTGTAATTGTCCTTGCAATGACACAAACAACAACATTATCATCCTAGACACTTCATTCATAATTAAGTGTAAGGGTTAGGGAAGAATGGCTTTTCAACAATACCACACTATACACAATATTCATATGACCTTCAACTTCCAAGTAAATCATGAGTTCACACACAATCTTGTCAACATGCACAAACCTTCACAATATTCCCTTCAAGGGTTATGGATCAACTCATCCCAACATATAGCAATAGCACAATAGATAAGGGAATACCATGATCCGACAACTCATCAATACATTAATCACATCATGATTGGCACTTTATACTTCAAGTATTCATCAACATTCACATAATATCATGATCAAGTCAATTCATTTTTAGAAGCATTACCCTAAACCAATTCGAGTCTAGGTGATCTAATCTAAAGCATTGCAGTGAGAATTCATCATTCTAGGAGGATCACATTTAAACCCTCAATTTGCCTCTTTCATGACATAAACCTAGAATCTTAGGTTAATCAAGAATACATGTAGAATTATACTAACAACAAGTAACTACATCATAATTAAATACCTCCACCTTCCAAGTGGATCAACATCTCTAACACGAGTCTACTACAACAAGTACTTAGGTCAAACTTGCCCTTTCAATGCTATGATCACAAATCCTCAATTCACCAACAATTCACCATAATTAGTCATAGCTGATGATAGAAGTCAACAATCTAAATCAATCTAGGCATAAATCCATCAACATTCATTCATAATCAACAAACCCACTTCATAAGGCACAATTTAGGAATTGAGAGATATCATGGGTTCATAGAGTATTTTCTATCTTAAATCATCAATTAAACATCAATATAATCATAGTTTATCATCTGAAAACATTTGATGCAAGAACCCATGAGATTGAGTGAAACTTAGGGTTTTTCATGAAACTTCTTCGAAATTGACTCTAGGGTGAAAACTAACCCTAGATGAAGGATCACCAAACCTTTTACTTGAAGAATCCCACTAAAATCTACCCAATAGCCTTCCTCTTCAAGCCCTAAGTCTTCTTCTCCTCTTAGTCTTCAATGGAGTTCTTAGAGAGAAGATATTTGGGAGAGAGGGTTTTGATTTGGGTGTTTTGAATAAAGGAGTAAATGAAGTGTTTTAGGACTAGAAACTATTTATATTTATGATATAAACGATCTAAACTCAATCCCACATAATAAAACATTAAAACAAAATTACTTAAAAAACCCTCACTTGGGCAGCCCCGTCAGGGACCAAGTCCACTCCTATGGACCGTGAAAGGGGACCACGGCCTGTGAAGGTGCACATGGTCTTCTTGGGCAGTGTCTCCTTTTTTCCTTGCCAAGCCCCAAGATGTTAAGGCAACTTCACGGACCACTTCATGGTCCGTGGTCAAGGCCACTAACCGTGAAAGTGGTCGTGGTCTTGGGGCAGTAGCTTGGCCTCAAGGCCTTGCCTCCCAATTGCCCAAGTGATCTTCATGGACCACTTCATGGTCAGTGGTCAAGACCACTGGCCGTGAAAGTGGTCGTGGTGATGAGGCAGTGCTTGGCCAAGGTTGGGCAGCCTTGGCCTTTGGCTTAGGCCCTGCTCCCTTGGCTTGGCACATGCCCTAGCAACCCTTAACCAAAATTAAAGGCCCTTCAACTATGGAGTCTAACACATACCTTGACGTTGACCCTCACGATTAGGCTCTAGTTCATCCTACCATTTTACGGGTCGTTACATCTATCTTATCATTTGTCGGGACACAGGCCTGCCTACACAGCTCAATGATCAGCACCAGAAATGGAAGGGATGTCTAACTCTGCTTGGCCCTCATGGCCATCTCATGTTCAATAAGCAGCCTGAAGTTCAGCTTCTGTCGAGCCATGATAGAACCAAGACACGCAGCCTTCGAGTGTCGAAGGATCGACTCATTCTGTGATGGCATGATGGTGTTGTTAGTAAACCAGAACCGGTAACTAGCCACAACGTTCACGTCCTTCTTCTCAATCAGTGCACCTGCCTCGATCCACCTCGGTATCACATCAGAAATAAGGGGTTCCATCCAACCCTTTAGATCATCTAGGGTTTTCTTCTTTATGAGGTTGATGTAATCATGCATGAAGTCCTCGGAACACCCAAGTACTGCATTTATATCTGAGCTGCTGCACTTCACCTTCCGACCTAGAACCATCACCTCCTCAACCAGGTTAAACATGTTGGCCTTCTTCTTTCTTTTAGGAACCAGCTCCCCATAAGCAGAGTAAAACTTGCGGGCACAATTAGGGATATAAGGGCCTCGGGGCTTAGTGAACACTTCAAATTTGCAGAATTTGAAGGTGTTCCATACCTCAGGATATTTGTCCACCACACAGTCGGTAGACAACCGCTTCTTTTCCAAAAAGGTGCTTGAACCCTTGGTAATTAATCTGTTGAGTGACCGGAGAGGAGGACCCTGAACTGGTGGTGCCTATACCACTATCTGCTCTGTAGTTGTAGCGGCAGCTGGAGGAGGCACCGAGATCCTAGACGGATCATGCATCACCTTGGAGTGTAGCTCCACTCTCCTAGCTTGTAGGAGTTGGTCATCTTCCGACTCAGAAATGGATGCCGGAGAACTATCCTCAGGCTGACCCTCACTGCCGGAGGGAGTGAGGTATGTAGAGTAGATACCTCACTATCAAAGCTCTCCTCCGCAAGTGTCAGCTGCACAGGGCCTTTGCCCTTTCCCTTTCTTGGAGGAAGTTTAGTAGTCGGGGAATGGAAGCAGCAGCCTCCTCATTGATTACGATTCAACATGGCCTCTTTTGGGGCAGGTGATTCCTTCTTGCTACTTTAGGTTTAGCCATTTCTACAACATAAAACAACACATGTTAAATTCAATTAAAAAAAGCAAAGTATGAAAAACTGAACAGAAAGACTCGCCAAACCCTTTTGGCGAGCCAGGTCAGGCTCGCCGAACCCTTTTGGCGAGCCAGGTCGGGCTCACCGAAAGTTCCAAAATACAAATGATCAAAACTAAAAGTAGGTCGGCGATGTCCAAGGCCAATCGGTGGATCGGCGACTCCATTCGGTGAACTAAAATTCGTTTGCCAAAGGTTACAAAACAATTATAGAAATAAAGAGCGTAGAAAGGCGATCACAGGTTACTTTCGACGAGTCGTCGAGTGAACTCGGCGAGATCAGGCATATCGTCGAAAGTTACAGAACATAGACTCATAAAATAGAGAATGAAAAGGTGATCTAGGGGATGTTAGGTGAACCACCGAACAACTCGGCAAGCTCGACACAGCTCACCGAAAAGCCCAACCTGCCATTTTTGTACCACGAACTTCAAAATCTAACCCGCATCCCACGAAAACAAAATTAAACACTCATTTCATGCAATTCAACTAAGACACATGCCCATGGGGTACTCAAACTTCCCCCAATTTGGCCAAAATTATCTAATTGACGTATTTTCCCCTTAAGAATGACGTCAACCGCTCTATCATTCGACAAAATTCGACAATTGTCACAATTCGAGGTTACTCAGACTTTATCCCACCAGACCCCCAACAATTTCAACACAACCCAACAATTTTAACAATCATAGACACGGGAATTCACTATTTAAGGCAAATTAATCACGATTTCAACTAAATACGGGAAAACAAACCACCACACGATGCACAAATCAACACCAAGCAAAAGTAACAACCACAAAACGATCATGCATTCAATTTCAACCAATTTTAAAGTGGGGTTCGGAAAACCAACCTTGTATGCCGAATATTTGAAAAGCTAGGCAAGCAAAGAATCCAAAAACCCTCCCCAAGTCGTAAATCACACACAAAAAAGGTACTAAAATGCAATATGGAAACAAGTAAAAGCGGTTGTGAAAGTTTAGAAGTCGAAAAGTATGAAAATGAAAAGATTTTGAATTTAAAACAGTTTGACCTTTAAAACTCTTCAGTTTGCATGCCAGTCGGCGACCACAACCTACGTCGCCGACCCAGTCAGTGATGTGCCGAGTTGTACTTTAGCTAACCGATTTTTACAGAACTCCAAGCAAACTAGGTGGTTCCAATGGCGATCCAAGTCGAGCTCGCCGATCGGACCTTTGGCTTGCCTAACTGTCATTTTCCCAAAATTTCACCTTTTCAACTTGCACATTTAACACCCATTATTCAAACAACAGCATTAAAAGCTTAAACACTTGTGTTGCCTCCTAAGAAGAACCTTATTTAACATCGTGGAACGACGTGGATACGTTTTTTAAGGTTCATTTTTTGTATTAACCAAGGTATCACTTGGTAGGCCCCATTTCGGCCTTGGGTTCAAATAAGATGAGATTTGATCCATTTGTGTTTCCAATTGTTTGATGGACACTGAGCAAGAGGTGACTGTTTGATTGAGTGTGGAGACATCATCTTTCATTTCTTTTAGGACCTTGTCCGACCCTTCCACTTTATTTAGAATGCGTGCAAGCTAGGGCTTGCAAGGGGACGGGGACGGGGACTGGGGGACGAAACGGGACGGGGGACGGCACTGGTGGGATTTGGCCGGGACCGGGATTTGGGGGACAAAAATAAGTCCCATCCCATCCCACTATATATACGGGATGGGACGGGTTTTGGGGGGACAGGACGGGAGATTTTTTATTTTTTATATACTTATTTATTTGTATTGAAATTATATGTTATTGAATAACATTTTTAGTTTATTTGATTTTTTTTCAATAACATTTTTAGCTAATAAATAATGCTTAAGTTTTCAAATTTCAAAATTCAAAATTCAAATTTCAATTTCAAACTTCAAATTTCAATTTCAAACTTCAAATTTCAATTTCAAACTTCAAATTTCAATTTCAAACTTCAAATTTCAATTTCAAACTTCAAATTTCAATTTCAAACTTCAAATTTCAATTTCAAACTTCAAATTTCAATTTCAAACTTCAAATTTCAATTTCAAACTTCAAATTTTCAAATTTCAAATTTGTATTTTAAATATTTTAAAGTAATTTAAACTTGAAATTTCGATTTTAAATTAAGTATTTTAAAGTTAGTTTACTAAATATGTAAATATGTATGAATATATTAAAATTAAAATGCAAGACAATAGTTATATATAAAAGACTTGAATAAAGCCTTCAAATTTATTCAATAAAATCTAATTGCAACTTAGAACCTAGAAGTTACAATTTACAAATATTAGTGGAGTAACTAATCTACGCAGCCACCTTCTAGGAAGGGTTCTGTTTCAATAAGTTCTCAGATGTAAAACTAATATTTGTTACAATTATTAGATGAGTAACTAATTTACACAGCCACCTTCTAGGAAGGGTTCTGTTTCAATAAGTTCTCATATGTAAAACTAATATTTGTTACAAATATTAGATGAGTAACTAATTTACGCAGCCACCTTCTAGGAAGGGTTCTGTTTCAATAAGTTCTCATATGTAAAACTAATATTTGTTACAAATATTAGATGAGTAACTAATTTACGCAGCCACCTTCTAGGAAGGGTTCTGTTTCAATTAGTTCTCGGATGTAATCAAATATTTGTATTCTCCTTTAAAATTCAAATCTAATTGTCGCATCATATCGACGGTAACATCCTCCGGTGTTGGCAAACTTGCTAGAAACTCTTGTGACTCTAATTCATCATCACTACATCCAATTACCCCATTAATCCAAGCTTCTTGTTTGGAACTTAACCTTGGAAAATTATGATTCCTCCTCTCGGCGTTGACCCAGTCTCTAAATAAAATTGATATTTCCAAACTTTCTTCCGCCAATGAATGTTTATGATCACTAAGTCGAAACCTTGCCGCACTAAAAGCAGCCTCTGATGCAACTGATGAAGCTTGAATAGCTAGAACATCACGAACCATTTTGCTCAAAATTGGAAATGCAACGCTCCGCCTCCTCCACCATGCTAATAAGTCTTCATTGTCATCTCCGTCTTCCACTGTTTCTAAAGATTGATTAAGGTATTCTTCAAAATCATCACGGTTAGTAGAATTAAGACCAAGAAAATCTCGCATATAACTTGAAATTCGAGCTTTACTCTGAGGATTAGAAGTTTGACCAACTTCTCCTTGAGTATTTCCTGTAGTTCTATATTTTTCATACAAAACTTTTTGCTTCTACTTTTATGCTAGACTTATACATTTCACAAGTTGGATTTATTTCCGGTAAAATTTCTAAAAGTATCATAAAAAGTGTCAACAAGTCCCTGCACACCTCGTAATTTATAGTCAGGATGAAGTAAAGTAGCAGTTAAGAAAATTTGAGGAATAGGAAAAAAATATTTTTAAAATTTTTCAATCATACCTTCAATTGCAACACTAAATTTTTCAATTTTTTTGTATTTAGAAAATTGAATTGAAATAGCACAAATATTTATTAATACTGATGAAATAGTAGGATAATAAATTACAGAAAACATGGTTGTAGCATCATAAAAAGTCTTAAAAATTCTAATAGTTCATTACTTTCTTCCCAATCTTCTTCACAAATTCTGTCTAATGGGTCAGCATTATGAGCATTAAACACCATTTGTATGGGTCCTTTATATTCATAAGCAACTGAAAACATTTCGTAAAAAGAATTTTACCTTGTTTTAATATGTCTTGGAATTTTTCTTGGTGGCAAATCACATAGTACACAACGCTCATTAAATTCCCTAATTCTAGCAGGTCTATGAGCATAAAAAATCCAGGCAACAGCATATTCAATTTTTCAAACAACCACATTTAAATAATGAAATACCATTTTGTACAACTAAATTAATACATGTGCAACACATCTAACATGAAAAGCATTAACATCAATTGGACATAATCTAACTTTTAACATACTAGTCAGCGTTTGTATTATTAGATGCATTATCTAATGAGACTGACATTACTTTATCTATAAGCATGTAATTATCTAGAACACTCAAAATATTTGAAGCTAAATATGCACCGGTTTTTTTCTTTACACATTCTTTATAACTTAAGACTCTTTTTTGCAAATTCTAGTTATTATCAATCTAATGTGCTGTAATGGTTAAATAATCACGTCCATTAACACTATGACCCATGTCCGAAGTTATAGACACTCTACAATCTAATATGCTAAACATACAACGAAGGTTAAATAATCACGTCCATTAACACTACGACCCATGTCCGAAGTTATAGACACTCTACAATCTAATATGCTAAACATACAACGAAGATATTGACAATGTTTACCTTGATATACAAAAACATCAGATTTAACAGTATTTCTTGAAAAACCTCTATAATTAGGATTATAAGTTTGTTGAATATATTAAATAAAACCGGGATGTGAAGGAAAACTATAAGGTAAACCACAAACAGAAACCATTTTAGCTAAATTTTCGCGATCTCTTTCCTTATTATAATTACGTTGTGTTAGTGGACCACTGGGGTTAGATGTGAGGATCCCTTTAGAAGCCATATTAAATTTTGAAAATGTGGAATCCATTGCCCCTTTGGAAGGATAGTAGGGTTGATGCAACTGCTCATGTATCCATGAAAGCGATTACCTAGATAGGTCTATCCCATTTGGCCGGATAGATTGCAAGTTGGACATGAGGAGTCTCAACGCCTGAGATGACATTGACTTCTGTTTCCTTCCAATCAAATGTCTAAAATAGAATATCCTTCAACTGAGATACGGGACTATGGGAAACAGAAGTCACTTCTGGTGTTTTTTTACTAGCCACTATATCATCTTTATCATCCTTAGTGGTACAGATGCTACTATTTTCTACTACATCAGCTAAGAGTTGGGCGGCTCTCTTGCTTTCCTAGAGTATGTACAATCTCTTGTAAGGTGCGAGTTCTTCCAGCAAATGAAACATCTCTTTTCTTTTTTCTCTTTGGATCACCTATTTGAGGGATATTCATCATCTAGCGGATTGGGTCATTCGATTGAGGTAGATGCTTCCTCTCTTAGCTTAATCATTCTTGCCTTTCGGGCTTGCCTGTGGCATTTTCTTCTTCTTTTATTCCTTTGCTGGCATTTGGTGAGCTAAGGTGGCTCATCAACATCTAAATATTATGCCACATTCTTCATTGAAGTCAATCTAAGCGATACTGGGTTCAGGATATTCATCTAAAGATGAATTACTTTCAACTTTGTCATTCAACAACATCATAGAACTCTTCATTGCCCGATGAAGTATCCTTTATAAGGAGATTAGAATCAGGGTTATCATCCTTATCTAGGTTGTAGAGTTGTGAAACTTCTTGATCAGGGTTGATCAATTATCTAGGATGCTCCATTCATGGAAGACCAAATCATCATCAGGAAGACCATGCCCAATTGGGTTGAGGTCTTCAGGTGACATATCATACCTGGATGCCTCCAAGTCAACATTTTGGATGGATGGACTTGGGTCTAAGCAAACAAGGTCCCTAGATGGGGCTATGCAACTTGATATAGGTACGTCCTTGTTGTCTGCTTTGGTATGAAAATCCATTTTCTTTTTTTATTGTCGTAGTGTTGCTTCAGTCTTCTTTTGGGGCGCAACTGCTTCCTTTCGATCCCAAACAAATTTGGCAATGTCAAACTTGTTTTCATATTTTGGTACAGGGGTGAATTACATTGGCATATGTGAATGATCATTGAAAATGAAGAAAGGATTATCTTGCCTCAATATGGAGTATGCCTGTGGAGACAAGGGAAATGAGGTAGGGAGAGAGATTGGGGTTTCTGCTGATTCAATCCTACCATATTTTAGTTCCAAGATTCGATCACTTATAAAGTCCATCTCTTTTCATTATTATCGAAAAAACGAAAGAATGATGTCTCTTGTGGGCACTTATCAAGTCAAATAAGTTGTAGTTTTTGTTCCAGTGCTCTGATAAGTGCATCATTCTAGATAGAAGAATCTATCAATTTATTCTCCCATGTAGTTACCTTTGTGTTGTGTAGGAGTAATACTCTTGAAAGAATGACTCTTTGTGGACAACAATCCATTTTTGCTCATGATATTTTTGGATTGCCAATTAGAAGTTGCGTATAAGTTGCCTGTAGGCAGAATCTGTCCCGACTGTAGGATAACTCTATTTTGAGGTATTTTTGGAGCATGGATTAGATTATCCTTTTCAAATGTGCAATATGAGGGGAGATTATATGTGTGACTGGAACCCATAGGGATATCATAAATAACTAAGGAGCATGTTCATTTCTGGAAGTACCATTTTGAGTGGGTAAAGCTGACTTATTTTGTGTTTTGTACGAAACAAGGAATTCGTATTTGTCAGGATGGCTTAGAGAACCAATAGTTGGGTGTTCGTCATCATATTTTCTTTTTAATTCCTCTTCAGAGTTTCCATACCTTTTTCTTGTATCAGCATTATCCAAGTCATTTTCTTGGTATCCTTTGCAGTCACAGTCTATGTTCCATGGAGTGAACCATTGTATACCACGTCCATCATGATCGAATTGTCAAATCCAATCATGCTCACACTTAAAGCCACTTAGAAACCAAGATATAGTTTGTGGGTCCTTATCCTAAGGAAGATCAATATGGGATTGGTACATATGGATAGAGACTGTTTGGTTTGGCCTTTTGTAGGGAAAGTGACTAAGCATATCAACTTTTGGAATGGTCAAGCTAGGTTCATCAAAGAAAAGATGTTGAGGATGGACTCTCAACTTCTCATATTTCGTGACCCGTGTGTTAGGTAGAACTTTGACAAGCTATTCTCTAGATATTTGCCTTGGGATCTGGATACACTGAGTGGTTCCATTTGTGGCATATACATTTAGGAACAAAGCAACTTGGCCACTAGGAAGAGATAGGTCCATAGCATAGTTTTGGACTCTCCAAGCCAACTGACAATGAAGAGTAGCATGTATGGCATCTCTAGCTTGAGGAGCTCCAAGTATTTGGACTTGTATCTTCAATGCCTCCATCAGATACAAATCATGTAGGGACATGTTGAAGTTTCGAAATATAATAACACTACAAGAAAAAGCCTTAATTAAGACCAACATTTAAGGACGAGTCTATATTCTTGTCTCTAAAAGTATATGTATTGGGACGAGATTATATTTCGGTCCTTATTGGTATATGTTATTGTGAAGACATTAAATCCAGTCCCTAAAAAAGTTGCTAACTAGTCCCAAAATGTAATTTGAGGCATATTTTAAGGCATGAGCGGGAAAGTTTTTCTGAAAACTTTTTTTTCATCAAAATTTTAGGCGCTAAAAATGAATTCTAAAAGTAAAAAGAAAAAAAATATCTACTAAATTCTCAAAATAGAAGCTTGTCCTAAAAGTTGCCCTAATCTCTTCAGATCACCACTACAACTCATGAATGTAATCTGACCTAATCTCAACGATACTCTGCACCTTTAGTGGATAGATGTGTCTTCTTCTTTGTGTTGTTGTTGTCTGCCCTAATCTCAACTAGATTCTTCCATTAAACTGATAAAAGTGTCTTCTTCTTCCTCGTGTTGTTGCTGCTCGATCTGGTCGAGAATCCATCAAAGCTTTGCTCGAGAGAAAACTTCAGGTGTGTTCATTCTTCTGATCGAGTTGTTGCTGCTCTGTTCGAAATAGAATCCAACACAACTTTGCTTGAGACAATATTTCAGGTGGGTTTATCTTTTGATCGAGTTGTTGTGTTTCTTTCATAAGTTATATTAATGTTATTTTTTTCTTGTGTATTCAAGTTACTTCTTCTTCTTCATCTTTTTTAATATTAATTAGGTTAATGATTTCATCTGTAAAAAATATTGGGTGTTGAGACTTTGTGAGCCATATACATGTATATGATTTGTAATTCAATGACTAATCTTCTTGGTTCCAAGTAACTATTAGACACTCCAAGTATAAAAACATAGATGTGAAAGACTGATTTTGTTCTTGTGGAATTATAGGTTTAAGTAGGACTTTGAAGAGCCTATCGTTTAAATCTGAAATGACTTTCTGTTTCACTGTTTATAAATTTTACATATTCACAATAATGGGGTATTAATCTATTCCTCTTTTTTAAATATTCAATGACATTTCTTTGAATATAAATATAAATTCCGAAGGGTTATTTTGGATTGATTATTTTAAATTACTATGATGGATATCATTTAAGTCTAATTACAAATTAAGAGATTCAGTTAATTTTGAAAAGAGACAAAAAAAGAATATAGCAGGTGATCATCTGTTACATTGAAATCCAAGTGTAATTCCAACGAAAATCTTAAGAAAAAGTCAAAGAAGGTACTATTAGATGGCCATTTATTCATGAAGTACACATCTTGGTTGCCTTCCTATAATAGTACATAATGTCCACGTCTTCGTCTTCAAAATATGAATAGTATTTCTAAGGTTGAGGTTGCTAGTTTTTTTTATAGGAATTCATTTGAATTGAGTGATTACATTTTGTCGTTAATCAGATTCATTTTTTGTTTTGGCAAAGCTTGGGTCTTGGGTCTCTGAAGGTCTTTTATGTTGTAGAAGAGCAACAAAGGTTCATGGACATATCATAAACATTTTGTTTTATCTTAATTGAGAAACATTGTTTTGTTCTTCATGAACTAAGAATTCGATCGATTAAATTGAATGAAACTTTTTCTCCTAATCAGCTGAATAGTTGAGCACATATTTATTGGATTGTCTTTTTGCACTTTTTTGGTTAAATTTTTCCTCCTCGTCCTTGCTCTAAAAGGCTGATTTTCATTGTAATTCCAACGAAAATTTTAAGAAAAAGTCAAAGAAGGTACTATTAGATGGCCATTTATCCATGAAGTACGCAGTCTTAAGAAAAAGTCAAAGAAGGTACTATTAGATGGCCATTTATTCATGAAGTACACATCTTGGTTGCCTTCCTATAATAGTACATAATGTCCACGTCTTCGTCTTCAAAATATGAATAGTATTTCTAAGGTTGAGGTTGCTAGTTTCTTGACTGTTGAATGCTGATCTAGTTTCTAAGGTCAAAAAAATTATTAAAGAATCAGTTTGAGATGCACATTTCTAAAGTCATTATCGAATCACTATTCACTACCATAGGTAGCTTATAGGAATTCATTTGAATTGAGTGATTACATTTTGTCGTTAATCAGATTCATTTTTTGTTTTGGCAAAGCTTGGGTCTTGGGTCTCTGAAGGTCTTTTATGTTGTAGAAGAGCAACAAAGGTTCATGGACATATCATAAACATTTTGTTTTATCTTAATTGAGAAACATTGTTTTGTTCTTCATGAACTAAGAATTCGATCGATTAAATTGAATGAAACTTTTTCTCCTAATCAGCTGAATAGTTGAGCACATATTTATTGGATTGTCTTTTTGCACTTTTTTGGTTAAATTTTTCCTCCTCGTCCTTGCTCTAAAAGGCTGATTTTCATTGTAATTCCAACGAAAATTTTAAGAAAAAGTCAAAGAAGGTACTATTAGATGGCCATTTATCCATGAAGTACGCAGCTTGGTTGCCTTCCTATAATAGTACATAATGTCCACGTCTTCGTCTTCAAAATATGAATAGTATTTCTAAGGTTGAGGTTGCTAGTTTCTTGACTGTTGAATGCTGATCTAGTTTCTAAGGTCAAAAAAATTATTAAAGAATCAGTTTGAGATGCACATTTCTAAAGTCATTATCGAATCACTATTCACTACCATAGGTAGCCATTTCAGCTTCTGCCCAATTATTGCTAGTGCATTGAGTCGAAATTGAGAAAGTCATAATGAGAATCCTTTCGCACTTTGATAACATCTCCAATGTCATCTATTTCATTTATTAGTATTGAAACTACCATTTGTGTATGTCTTAGCCACGCATG
Organism: Solanum tuberosum; assembly: GCF_000226075.1. Lineage (NCBI taxonomy): Eukaryota > Viridiplantae > Streptophyta > Magnoliopsida > Solanales > Solanaceae > Solanum > Solanum tuberosum. The sequence continues at coordinate 1,264,494 of NW_006238993.1, forward strand.
TTGGAGGCTTAATACTATATGCTTGCCTCCAATTTAACACAAGCTTTAGCTTTTCAAGAGTAAACAATAACATTATATTTCCTTCCATTGATAGGAACTAGATATGCAAGAGCTCATGCATAATCACATTTGAAGAGCAATCTGATTTCTGCCTTGTCTATGAATATAAGAACATATATTTCCAAAGTTGAGTCTTTTTTGTTGGCCTTCTTGATCTCGAACAAATGGCTAAACCTTTGTATTAATCCTTGAGTGCTCTGTTTGGTGCAAAGTTTATTGTTTACTGGTAATTTCGAACAAATTACTGAACCTTTGAATTAATCCTTGATCAGTGCTCTGTTTGATGCAAAACTTATTGTTTATTGGTAATCTGAAACAAATGCCTAAGCCTTTGTATTAATCCTTCCAGTTGAGTGTTAACTGTCCAATCCAAAACTAATGCAGAATATCAAATATTCACAAATGAGAACTTTTGATGCAGAATCACCTTAAGAAAGTGTTTACATTTTTAGTCCTTCTCATGTCTTGTGATAGATTCATCAACTTATAAAGTATGGATTTCATCTATACTTGCTAGCACAAATTTAGACGTCTCTTTTTTTTTTCCAGGTTCTATCGAGAAGGGCAGAGAACAAGGACTTGAAAAGTCTACCATGTTCGCTAGTCAAGGAATGCACACAATACATAAGAACTCTATGGTTCATGAGAAAGTGAACGTGAAAATTAATACTTCATTTCCTACATCTTCTATTCAAGTTGAGAAATACACCCAAGAAGTTGAATCAAGTACGATTTTTTCAAACATTTTTTTTTGCAAATCTGCTACGTTTTCAAATTTTTTGATAAACTCTTTTATTACACCAGTGGGTACAATTTTTTTGATAAACTCTTATATTACTTGAAATTGATGTGTTATGATAGAAAATTTTGTTTGATATATTTTGTAGGCTCAACTCGAAGAAATGGTTCAAGCAGATCAATCCCCCCTATCTACTATAGAGATTGTTGAAAAATGTTGTGGACCTCAAACTCGTTGCCATGTATTTGGATTTAGGGGTGGAGTAAAGGCAAAAGACTTGAAAGGTGGAACTTCTTCAAAGGTTGAATTGTTGTCCGCGCTACGTTCAACTAGAGAGTATATCAAATCCTTGAATGAAGAAAACAAATCCCTGAACGAGGAAAACAAATCTTTGAATGATCGTTTGTCTACCATAGAAGATAAGATGAAAGAAATAATGCAAATGAAAGAACTCTTAGCTGCTCAGCAATCACATGTCCCACCTATAACATCTGTTTCAACTGAATTACCACTACCTTTTCAGCTGACCAAGTTAGTAACATTATACCTAACTTTTTAAATAATTTTGTTGAGATGTCGCATCATGATGATTGTGTGAATAATATCAATCTACTGATCTTTCACTGTGAAAAAGAAATCTTTCAATCTACTGATCTTAAATCAAACTTGTTCTTATCTGGTGGATGAAATATCTGGATAACTTGTATGCCTGCCCTTCATCTTGATATGTGAACATTTGAGCTTTTAACTTGATATTCTCTGCTTGGAAAGTTCAATCTGGACATTATGTACACTCAGACCCCTTTATTAGTTTATTGTTGTTATTTCTGAAAAAGTGCTTGTTTTCTTTCTTCTTTTGGCTAGAATCATATAAAAGCACCTCTAGGCCCTCACCAGGTTCTATGATTTTGAAACCAATTTGAACATTTCTCAAGGATTAGTCAAAAAACAGAGCAGTCACCGTAGCAATAGCATTCAGACCCTAGCATATGTTATTGGCATTACGAAAATGTGGTCGGAACTTACCTACCGAGTTCTCTCGCTATACTATCTGGTTACACCATGTCTTATGGTCAACGTTGTACTATCTTCTTGTGGCTGTGTTTGTACACACTCGCTTATATTGTGGCTATGTTTCTTCTTTTTCATAATTCCCAAATTATCACAGCCGAAACTGCTTTAGACAATTGTTTGAGCTTAGAACATTAGTTAGCTTCCCACCATGCCCTGATCACCTGGTGAACCTGAATTAGGTTTGTGTTCATCCCAGCAGCTGCCATTAAAGTTTTCCATACCTCAACAACAAAGTTACTGGTCAAGAATAAGTGTTGTATGGTTTCCTGTTGTGATCTGTAGGTATTTTACATCCATAATAGGTATTTTACATTTCCAAACTCTCCAGATAAAAAATACAATTTTGAATGGTAGCCATGTATCCCACATTTGTCCCAGTACCCTGTTTGTTTGGGTTCCTGAGTTTCTGGCTTGCTGAAGTATGTACTTTGTCTTTGTTTTCCTTTTCCTTTATTAAAGACACCCAGATGCTAATTTTATGTAAAGTTTTGTTTTTTTCTGTTTCTTGATGTGTATGGAGAAAGAGGAAATTGTTATCATTTGCCTGTAGTTTAGATGACATATAGTTAGTAGATGAGGTGTATGATTAGCCAACAAGGTACTACAAGGATTGCGTATTGGTGATACTTTTGGGTATTAAAGGTTGATAACAATGACTAGGTGTAAGATTGATTAGGAGTTGGAATAAATGTAGGAACTCATTTTCCAGTTTTGGCGGAAAGCATCGTCCTCAACACATGTAGAGTCTGTTCATTCCAGGATCCTTCAGTATATGCTTTCTGTGGTCAAATTCAGGTTGATAACAATGTCTTCTGGGAAATTTCGTTGTAGAGTCTGTTCATTCCAGGATCCTTCAGTAATAAATCCCGATACATCCTCCAAATTTTCGTTAATCTTGAATTCAGAAGGAACTATGTTGATATAGACAACCCAATTTAGTCCAATTCCCATACCACATATTTGTAGTCCCTCCTTTTATTTTCTTCACAATTGCCTAATGATACAAATTTTTAAAAAAAAATTTCTATAGTGCTGCAACATTGTTGCCAGCTTCTCTATTTTATTGTTTTATGCACTGCTGCAACATTTCTTATAAGAAGTCAATAATAAACATTATCGGAATCTTGAAGAGATGAGACAAGGGACCAAGCAATGTTAAGTTAGTGTACATTCATAAGGCTTCTTCTAAGGACTTTAAAGGTAAAGTAATGTTAGTGTAAGAACTCTCACAAGTTAAAACCATTCTATCTCGAAATTCAAATTTTGAGTTATACTACCATACATTTTCCAATATCATCCCTCTAATGGGAATGCCTTGGCAGGTGGAGAGTCCCTAGACTTACCATCATGCTTTACATCCCTCAAATACTATTCCTTGACTCAGTGTTATGAAAGGCGCTCGCCTTTTGCCTTTGGCGACAAGGCGAGGCGAGGCGAGGGGTCATCGCCTTTTTCCGGCGATGCGAGGCGACTTCAGAAAGGCGTGCCATGGCGACGGAAAGGCGTAAGATGACATGGTGCGGCGATGCAATAGGCGTCGCCTTTTTATCTTTTTATTTTTTTAAGGTCTGACTTAATAAATAAAAGCCAAAATTAGGGTTTTTTTTGGGTATTTTTGCAAACTTGACCTTCGCAAGACGCTCCTCCTCTTCTCCTCTTAC
>NW_006238993.1:1268345-1277174 GCF_000226075.1 Solanum tuberosum
TCACTGGGCTGGAATCTGCCTATATTTTTTAAAAAAAAAATTTGATCCTTCTTTAATTATTTCTTCCCTACTTAATTTAGTTTTATACTAATTAATGTAGTATTTACTTGTCCATAAATAGTGAATTCAATGACGTGAGATGCTAACAAAAAGAGGGACATTGCTAATGAATGTTATTGTTATCGAGATTTTGGATATTCATTTATGCAATTAAATATTTTACATTTTTTGTATTAATTGGCGCCTCAATTCAAAAAGGCGAGCGCCTCGCCGCTCGCCTTGCCGCGTGGCGAGGCAGGCCCTTGTCGCCTTTTGTCGCCTCTCGCCGTCCAAAACACTGCCTTGACTAGCCAGAATTATGCAGCAGGCCTTCCAAATCCAACACACAAACTTCTGAAGTTCTACAAAAACCAACTATCCTGGTTGAAAGAAAAATCAGCCCAGCTTGTAGGATCTGATCCCTATCCTTTGTGGATTGGAATTTGAATATGAAATATCTCTGTGGGTGCAAGGTTAAGAACATAACTGCTGAACTTTCTTAATTATGTTAGGTTCTGTTTTTCATTTTCTGCACAGCTCCATAACTGCACAAACTTTGTTTTAAAATTGTCTGGATATATTGATGTCAGCTTCTCTGTTTGACCATTTTCTGCCCAGTTCATCCAGAACGTGCCCATTTTCTGTTCTACTATTGCTGCAAAGTTGTTTTACTAAATAGTATGTAGTTATGGTTCTTCAAAATACATGTTGGATCTTGATTAATGTATCTGGAAGTTTTTCTAATAGTTTTTTCTTATTTCTTGCAGCTTTTGTAGATGCTTCTGGATATCACTCGACAAAGACTTAACATTAAGTTTTCTACCCAACTTTTGTTCATTCTTCAGTGAAGATACAAGTTTAGAAGATGCACTAACTCATTAATATTAGTTTGCTACAAATATTATGCAAAATCTTGAATGTTATATATGTTTTTTCGTTAATTAAGCAAATATTGAAACTAATATCATGGGATATTAACACATTTATTGTAATCAATCACACTCTTTATTTCTATCGTCCTGCCCCCACTCTCTATATAATCTTTTTTATGTATCCAGATTTTTAGTAGTAATTAATTTGATATTTGTTGATGAGTATAGATTCTTGTGATATCAATGGTTGTAAGATCAGTGGTGGTCAATTAGAGACAAAAACTATTGATTGTCTCTAAAGGTCAATCTACGACCAAAATTGTTGCTCGTCTCTAATGAATAAGCTAGGACTAGAAATAATACTTGTCTGTAAAGCTATTTTAGGACCAGGTTGTTGTTCGTCTTTAAAAGTTCTCTAGGACCAGTTCGTTATGGTCGCTACAGCTATACTAGGAGCAGATTGTTAATGGTCTCTAACACTATTTAAGGACCAAGTCACACTCGTCTCTAATGATTTATTAGGACCAGGTTGCGGAAGGTCGCAAAAGAGGTTTAACGACCTATATGCCAGGATATCATTGGCCTATTTGAGACTAGATATGTAATCTCTAAAGGGATTTCACGACCAGAAAATTTTCTCGTCTCAAAAACCATTCAGGGACCAGTTTTTTGAACTCGTCGTTATTGACCAGTGGCGACGGCAATATCTGGGACGGGTGACGACCAGATTTTTCTGGTCTCAATTGCGCTTTTGGGACCAGATTTGCACTTTCAGGGACTAGATTTCCCTTCCTTGGAGACTGTTTTTCTTGTAGTGTAACAAAGACAGACCCTGTGTTGAGAGTGATTTCCGACGTACCCAAGTTTGCATATTGGTATTCATAGTATCTGGTATCTAAAAGGGAAATACGCGCCACAACGGGTTGGCCTTTTCTTCTGTGATATGTCAACACAACTCTAACAACACCAAAATGGATATGGGTAAAACCTAGGCTTTTCCACTGTCACGGAAAATCCTCTAGTATTTGCAAAGTGATGAACTGTTCCTCTTGATTTGCAAGAATAGGGTGCTGGTCAAATTTAGTCGCAACAACAAATTCCTTGACTCCTTTCGGCTCTTTTGGACCAAGGAGCAGATTTGCATCCAAGAATTACAAGACTTTTTTACAAAGGCAGAATATGGGTTTAACAGTGGTAGATATGTGGACGATATTTTATTTTCTGGGGGTCACACATCTACTTCATAAAGGTAGTCGTATTTGCACGACAACGTTTTACTCAAAGTAGGAGACATGTTTACCTTGGCTAAGGATTTACATGAACTAGACGTCGACGGGAAAGACACAATTTTACAAGAAGTGGAAGACGATGGTAAAGACTCTGAAATAGACATATTTTTGTTGTTTTTTGACAATAAAGACTCAAACATATATTTGTTCTAAAATCTAAGAAAAGACACAAGTTATTTGTTCTGAAGTATAAGGAAAAACACTACAACTAATATATGAAAAAAACTATGGACATACCTTATATAACTACGAACGTTTGAAAGATTATAACAAAATATAAAAGGTACTATAATTAATATATGAAGAGAGTATAAACAAAGTTTATGAATATACATACTTTTCAGGACTAAAGGTTCTAACAAAAGTAAAAGACTAAATAAATAAAAGTTGGTGGTAAAAACACCAGAAATAGACCTTATGCGAAACCTTGCTCCTCCTTCCGGAGAGGACGGTCTGGCCCTGATACCAAATAAGGAGGTAGATAGGCTGAGGCACGAGAAGTAACACATGGAGCAAGCCGCTCTCGGGTGAATAGAGTATTCAGAACAATGAGCCTCCTCCAATATCATGCGCACCCAACCACCCACTCTAGGCACACAAATATGACCATTAATCCTCAAAACTCCCTCGAGATCAAGAGAAGTCGACTTAGCTCTACCTTACTTTGTCCTGAATCGCTCTCAACTTGTCATCCTCAAACTGGTGGGCAGGAATCTGATCCATCAAATTAGACCTAGCCTCAACAAAGGCTAAAACACGATGAGGTGTAAAAATATCAAGTCGAACCAACTGTCTAGCCAATGACTGAACCTCTGAGGCCAAAGGTTCTCCTCCAACTTAAGAAAGACTAAGCTACCCATTTAGGAGTGTCTTCCAACTCAAAGCATCCGATATATATTAGGAACTAAACTATGATACACTTTATTCTAAAATATTGATATATTAACATTTTTAATAATTATTTTAAGGATTTGACTAATTAGCTACTTTTTCCAATAAAAATAGGGGCCAATAAGGTATAATTGAATAATGGGCTTAAATTCTATATAGTGGGCTTTAGGTGAGAAGCAACAAAAGAATAATGGGCTGCATGTAGCATGATTTAACTGCAGGCTGTATCCTTTCATATGGAATTGTAGGGTTAGTTGCCGCTGCTAGGTCGTCTTCTTCAATCGTTTTTACTTCCTTAACTCGTCAAAATGGTAATATTTCTTTTACTCTACAAATAAATTCAGATTAGATAATTTTATGTAGTTCGTTTGCGTTACTTGTTATGGTTTTGTTAACATGTTTACAAGTTTGAACTGGGCGAGGTGATTGGCGAAGCTGAATATATAGAACTTTCATTCTTAATGATAATTCAGTATCCCCTTACTAGTTTAATTGATTGAAAAGGAAATGTGGCTGGAAGTGGATCTTGGAATTTTTTTAAATTTCTTTTGGTGATTGTACTGGAAATGAACTTTGACATTCAGAACCTATAAGAAGGATTCGTCAGTAGCATTGGTTGCTCACCTACTGCTTGACTCGGTAAATCTAATTACTTGGTTTGGTTTCATTGCTCTCATTTCTGCAGAACACTACTCTTCCTCTTCATAATCTTATATCTATCTTGTTTTATTTTTTTTTTTCTAAAATTGGTTAACACTCTCTAAGACATATATATATATATATAGCCTTAATCTTTCAAAATTTTCAAGTTTGTCACATTGGAAATTCCTAATTTATTTAGCTTCTCGAAATCCTGGATAGTCATTTTAGCTTGTTAAATAACATTTTCTTCATGTGTAGACCAAGAGGACCAAGAAGGCTGGTATTGTCGGCAAGTATGGTATGTGTCTAATTATTTGCTAAGAAAACATGAAGTGATGCATTTAGCAAACTTCAAGATGTTTATAGCAGAATATGAATGAAACTTTCAATTTGAAGTTCAGCTTCTGCCCATGTAGATTAGTCATTCTACACCTAATACATGTCTTTTAATAACCTTACAGGTACCCGTTATGGGGCTAGTTTGAGGAAGCAGATTAAGAAGATGGAGGTCAGTCAGCACAGCAAGTATTTTTGTGAGTTCTGTGGGAAGGTATACCAGCATAGACCATGTGTTTCATCATTGCATTGGTAATAATGTTAATTAGATATTGGCATTGTAATGTATGTAGTATGCCGTGAAGAGGAAGGCTGTTGGTATTTGGGGCTGCAAAGATTGTGGTAAAGTCAAAGCAGGGGGTGCCTATACGCTCAAGTAAATTTTCATCTCAACCATTTGCTTTTCTGTTTCCTGTGTTACGCAAAGTACTAATGACTTGTTCCCTTGTTTGGCAGCACTGCAAGTGCTGTCACTGTTAGGAGCACCATTCGAAGGCTAAGGGAGCAGACAGAGAGCTAGACACTGGAATCTGAATGTCTTATGCAAGTTGAATGTTTGATTATGCTTTGCTTATATGTACTCATGTTTCAACTCAAATTGCTTACATCTGGATCCTTTCCAGCATAGTTACATGTCTGGTCTTTCAAGAAAATTCTAAATCTGGTTATTATGCACAAAATAGTTCTGATTGACGAACCTCCAATATATTCAGTAGTTAAAAGTAATTATTACATAGTATCTCCTACTGACTGTCAAATCATATGTTAGAAAACAAAAAGTACGATTTGAGTATGTTTAAATCCTCAACCCACACCCAAAGAAGAATCATCCAAACATAAGCAAGCAATTATACAGCTACATAACTTTAGTCAGACATAATAAAGACGAGGCTTTCTATTTCCTTTTATGACTTCAACTGATTCTCAGCAGTGCTAGTACACATGAGAAGACTGGTAGGGTTGAGGTTCTCTCTGGACAGCAAAACCTCATATTCTACAACTTAGCTGAATTTACAAAACATATGAATGAAAAAGGTAAGCCGGCAGGTAATGTCATCCACTTTCTTAGCAAGGGGTTGAACCGTAATGCAGCAGCTTGGAGAATGCACAACTTAGACAAGGCAAAAATCCAAGAGACAATACAACTAGCTTCTGCATGGGGCATGATAGGGAAATCACAAAAGTGATTGAACGGAGAACAATAATTTAAGGACTAATCCCCTTTGCAGCTGTCTGTGAAAAAGGATGAACACTTTATGGCTTGAATTGAAACAATTCCATCAGTAGAACATTGCAAGGTCATCACTATTCCTGCGATGATGATGCATCTGCTTTTGCACAGCTTTCACTGCAGCTACTCTAGCTGCATTGGCTGCTTTGTTGGCTGCTGAAACTGCCCTGTTCACTCTCTCATCAACCTTAGCCACATCATAGGCCCTTTCTGCTGCTCGACGTGCTTCCTGGTTAAAATATGGAAAAGCATTCAGTGTTTGGACAAATTAAACCTGCATTTTTCTCTTCCCACCTAACTGTCAGATTGAGAATCAAACTGACTCGGATAAGTCGTGTCATCGCATAGTACATGACATTGAGAAGTTTGAATTCTGCAGGAGTACTAATAGCAAGTTTGGCGAAGCTTCTAATCAAAGCTGATTTTGAAAAGTCCTTTATGAAAAAGAGTTGTCCAAAAAAAAGTACCTTTGGTGAGGAGCAATTTATGTTTGGCTAGTCAAATTAAAAATTACTTCTGAGCAGCAATTAGAGTTGGGCCAAATCTTTAAAAGTGCTTCTACATGTATTTTAAAAAAAAGTTTTTCTTTTCAAATGTGCTTTTGAGAAAAGCTATTTTTTAGCTTATGAAAACCAATTTCTCCTACTCTCCAAATTACTTATTTTCTCCTACTGAAAACTTGGCCAAAGACCAAACTTTTAAAAAATAAGTGTTTTTGGCCTCCCAAAAGCTTGACCAAACAGGCTATAATTATGTTAGTATATAATCCTTTATAAGCCAACTCAAGTACTACTTAAGGAAACGAGTCTATGACACTCTGTATCATGGGCTGGAGAAGTAGATCTATCTGAGTAGCCTAGAAAATAAATATCCTGTTTCTATATCAATAACTTCAGATGTAATAACTAGTTTTTAAAAGATAAACCAATAATTCACCTGTACAGCATTTAGCACTTTGGAATGGTAAACAGCAACAGGAGATACAGGATAGGAGTTGTTCTGTGTACTTGGAATGTCAAGGACCCCATTTTGCCAATGACCAGACTGGGTTTCCCCGTTTCTAAAAGTATACATCCCAAGCCCTTGTCTCCTTCCCTCATGCCAGGCTCCTTCATACCGATGCCCATTTGCAAAAACATATACTCCGAAACCATGCATCTTATCAGCAAAATATTCCCCAGCATAATTATCTCCATTCCTATATTGAAAAGTAAAAACCAAGTCAATGGCAGGAAATATAAATAAAACATGTAAGCCAATAGCTTCATTGTCATTTCATCATCGCACCAGTTAACAGAGCATGCTTTGTACTGCAAAAATGAAGGACCCGTCAGGTAAAAACTATGCCCAAGTATCAGTTATTCTTGTTTCGAACTTTTTGGTGATAAATATGAGTCACAGTACCAAGTATCATCGCCATTACAACCAATATCTTTCACCAATGAAATGCTATTTTTCGAGAACCCTGCACTAACTCAGATATAGGCGTACAGCCACAGTCCATAACAAATTTTTAAAGCACACAAACATTAAAATGGGAAAGAAGCTCTTCGTGATAATTATGATGTTCAACTGACCACTTCATCCTGTCTACTTGATCCAAATAAGTTACCTGGTACATGGATCTCTAGACTCACAAAATGGAAATAATTGTAAAAAAATGAGGATATAAATGTTTCTCTGGTATTAACTTCCAAACGATACAGCTGTATCACTTTTTCAGTGCTTTTTAGTTTCAGGTGCTATAAGTGATTAGAAATTTGCTTAACTTATATGAAGTATGGGCAATGTGCCTTCACAAAACGCCACCACCAAACTCCCACAACACCCAAAAAAATTTGAAAAAATAAAAAGTGGGATTTAGCAATTCATATGAGGCAAGCAATTTACCTCCTAGGCTGATAATTTAAACTAATATATAAATGAAGTAGCTGGGGTAGCAAACTCAAAGGAAGTTCACCAATCTTTTATAATAAAGCTATGCCAACGAATTGCTATTCCAATCATATTTTGAAATAGTCACGCTCTTCTCGTCTTGACTTGGTCGATTTTATATCTTCTACAACCATACGTGCAATACTCTGAGATGATCCATCAGCAATTAGTTTCTCTAACGTTTGTAAAATCTAATTATCAACCAATCATACAAAACCGTCAATATCAGTGATCTTATTGGCTGTTATGCCCATAGCATAAATCTCAACGGAATGTAGTCAGTATATCTATGCATATCTTCTCCCAATCAGTCTCCAAATTACAATCTTAATATAATCCGAAAGTTTGCAATAGAGAGCAAAATCATCCAAACTATCTAGACAGCCAATCAACCCATGATTCAAGACCTAGTTCTGCCATTTTAGCAAATTTTATGCAGAGTCAGCAGATAAACTATTCTGAAACATAGGCTTATATGTTCTCTTGAAAATGCCCATAAAATTCTGTCTCACTTGCAGAAGATTGACTCCTGACATTCCACAACCAAGGGAACTGGATTCCATTGTCAAGATACTAGTGCCAATGAAGCTTTATATCATTTTACAATCAGTTAACCTCAGTCATCAAATTTAATTAACCACCAAGTTACCTTTTTACTGGTGGAAATCATTAAGAATTTTTTTCAAGATAGTATCACATTTGAGCATGATTGTATACTTTACTAGTCATTTCTTCCAACTGACGTCAAAATTATGCAAGGTCACACAGGAAGAAGTGGAATGGCAAGAAATGTACTTCAGCAGAAACAAAGATGCTCCACAATTCACATAAATTAAGACACTATAGCTGGTGGGGGATAACTGCTTCCCAAGATTCACTACATCTGATTCTAGTGTCAGTACTAATCAGCAACCCCTCAAAAAGAATTTTTTTTGAAAGGGAATACTCCTGCTACAGAAAAGGACCGTCTTTATGACAAAAAAATGACTACATGGAGATGAGATATAAAAAAATAAGGAGAGAGGCACATATTGATTGTTGTTGAATCATCCAGTACCCTGGAACTGGGGAAAGCTGGACAGAAGGTAAAGGGAGCGGACTCAACTTGTTGCTCATAAGATAAGTTATTAACTAATTAGGTCGGACATAAGAAAAATGGGACAATAACTGTTCTTTTTGTCTACTCCGAAGTAAACACATAAGGTTGGCTCTCGTTCAGTTGTACCAATATGATCGCTTAACTATTCTCCTACTGTTTTAAAATAAACTGCATCCTTCTACATACAATCAAAAGTCTTCCAGTTCTTACAGAAGCTCTTTATTACCGGCAATCAAGTAGTACAATAAACTTATCTTATCTTATAGCCCAGCACAGAGGGTCGCCTTTTAAATTTAATTAGTTCAGAGAAGGATAAAGATGGAAATAGAAATTTATATAGTGACATCTAGTAGATAAATGCTACCCTTCCTTTGAGACATAAAGCAACATGCTTAACGAATATTTTCACCATCCTCTAACCATGATAATAAGTATTTCAAGAAGGCCACATACTTTGCTTTATATAAGATATATATATATATATATATATATATA
>NW_006238993.1:1278018-1286912 GCF_000226075.1 Solanum tuberosum
AAAAATTATTTTTTTTTTTTTGGTTTTATATAAGATATATATATATATATATATATATATAAAGTCAACAAAACAGCAACAACAACAATCAATTTATTGCTTGACATAATGTAGGCCATATCTAAGGTGTTAACTGTCTGCAAATTCCAAATATGTAGCATCTTTCCCAATAGAAATAAGTAGATAAAATGCCATCATCTATAAGCTGTACTAAAATCCATATGGACAAACATATCATGCCCCTATTGGATTTCAGAACGAAACTTTAATTTGGTGATGAACATATGGTCAAAACTAAGACAACAAAAATGAAAGTAAAATATCAATGAGTACATCTTACCTGAAGTGGTAATGTCCAAGGCCATGCTTAACTCCCCACTTGAATTCACCTACATACCTGCTCCCATCCTCACAAGTATGAACTCCACAGCCGTGACTTTGTCCATTAGACCATTCCCCAGCATATACATCACCTGTAAAGAACCTATAAACCCCAAATCCATGCCTAAGACCTTGCCTGTATTGGCCCCTATATCTGCTCCCCCTTGCCCATGTTTCGACCCCATACCCATCATACTTGCCATCAACCCAATCCCCTTCAAACCTGCCACTCATATAATAGTAATAAACTCCACTTCCACTACATTTGCCCTTATGAAACTCCCCTTCATAGACATCCCCATTACTATAAGCCTGAACATAACAACCTGAATTCACGGTTTTATCAATTTTTGCTCGTGACCCAATTGACCAAAAGACAGGCAAAGCATTCCTAGAAACTTGTTTGGAGGAAGAAGGTTTAATTGGCAAAGACCTAGAAAGGAATAAGCGAATTGAGGGAAGTCTGGGGAGTGCTAAATTTAGTGAAAACAAAAGGGCTGAGGAAAATGCAAAAGCAGAAAGAAAATCCAAAAAGAAAGAATTGGTTGGATGGGAAACGAAGAAATAGAAAAAGGGTAGAGAAAGAAGGAGTATAAGGCGTATATGGAGACGGAAAATTCGACGAAGATGACAAAGACAAGGATATATATGGAAATTGTTATATGTGTTTTGAGGCTTTAAAGGGTATTTATGAAGAGAAGTAGATAAAGATGGAGATTTGAAGACAGATTTAGAACCCAAATGAGGTCTCTTATGTGGGGTGGTTTTGGTTGGGGTATGAGGTTGAATTGGGTCATTATCATTTTCTACATAAATCTGAATAGCAGTATGTTGAGGAGAAATCAAAGTATGTTTCTGATGAACAGATAAAGAAGAAGAAGAAACAAGGGGCGGTGTAGGATTGAAATCGGAAGAGATGCAACTGCTTTCTTTTCCGATCTGAACTTCTGATTTTTTCTGATGCATTTACTTACCTACAACACACAAAAATTCGTTTGATGAATTACACACAAAAATGTATGTGTGTTTCGAAGATATATGTTGCATATGTGTGTTACGGAAAAGAAAGCGGAGAGAGTAAAGCGAGGATTACTAGTTTTTGAGTGTTCTGTCTAAGGAAAAAAAATAAACAGTTTCAAACCAGAGGCGATGACTGCTTCTTCTCAAAACAACACCCAAAAGCCCACAACTTCAACACTCTACTTTCCTTTTTTTTCTAATTAAACTTTGACTAATCTCGATTTGTGCCGCCTCTATTTCCTTTCATTTCTCCATCCCCATTCTTCTTAAAACAACTATACTTTCGTAAAGTAACTATTAATAATATTTATGTATAGATTAGTTATGTATTTATTATTTTTTCTTAAGAAGACATTTATTTTGAAACAAAAGGGCTAATAAGGAGTCTAAGTGTAGAATTTTTATAGAATAGAATGTATAAATGTTTGAATCTAAAATTCAAATAATATATAGCAAATCAATTAATATTATACAGATATATTTAGTGTTATTAACTATTTTTCTTTTCTCTTATACTACAACCATTTTAGATAGGGAAAATGTTCAAAATTATTTAAAATAGGTCACTTTTACCACTTATTATGTTTTTGGTATAAAAATGTGTTCAATGTTAGTTAATTAGCTAAAAAATATCTCCAACTAGTGAAGCAATACAAAATACCCTATCTAATGATGGTTTCTCCTAAACATGAAAAAAAGAATTGATTTTGTTTTTGAACTATTCAAATGAATGGATTCTCTTCTCTGTTTAAAGTTGAAGTGTTGAATATTGAGAAATATAATAAGAAAAATAGAAAAAGAAATATATAGGCTTTTTATTTTAACCTAAACTAATGGTGATAATTAGCAACCAAAAAAAAAGCTTCTTGTTCCTTAAACATCAAGTATGAATTATTATTTCAAAATATGAAATCATGTAATACCTTTTTGTACTTAATTAGTTTATTTTCTTATATTAGTAATAGTGAATTTATCCTAGTAATTTTAAAAATGATATGATAAAAGAAATGAAATTGAACTATATCTTTATATGTTATATCATGTACAATAACTTTAGTCTTTCAAGTTTCAGTCTAGGCTACTAAAGTTTTGAAATAAACTAATTGAACAAACGTTTGATTAAAATATAATATTAATAATTAAATTTTATATTGAATAAAATTGACAGTGCACCATAATTAAATTTAAATAGTCAAAGTAATTTCATAATCTTTCATATAAATTTTTATTTAAATCTATACAATTAAAAGTTCTTGTCTCTGAACTTCAAACTAAGGGTAAAAATAATACATTTTAGAAGTACAAGGATAAAAATATCATTTTCTCCTTGTTTTGAAATAATCCCTAGTATGATGGACATTTTTGAGCTACTTGAATGGTTAAAGCATATACGGAAAAGGGTCAAAATTGGTCCTGAACTATGCTAAATAGACCACTTATACCCTCCATTACATTTTGGGATCAGAAATACCCCCGCAGCTATCCCAGGAGACCACAAATACCCTCAAGAGTTAACACCCCAATTTTTTAGTGACGTGGCAAGCCACATGGGACTAATCCCTCCACCTAAGCATTGCCAACTAAGATTCACTACTAAAAAACTTGACTTTTAGTGGCAACAAAGTCGCCACAAAATCCCAAAAATATTGCCACTAAAAGTTATGAGTGATTTTTAGTGGCGACTAAGGCTCCAACAACCATTTGCTAGTAAAACCTATTTTTTTCAACAAAAAAATATGATAGTTAATTTTTCGATTGCGACCTAATTTTCTAAAATAAATAAACTTGCAATATCCATATTTAAAACATCCAATATTATTATGAAAATAATCAAAATTACTTCTCGATTCAAATCTCCTACTATATAATGCATCATTGTACATTTTATACATTTACATATGAACATAAAAATAAAACATACAGTGTCTTCAAACTCCTACTTAATCGATATCATATTTGGTTTTTTTAAAACAATGAAGAAAAAAACACAAAACTAGAATTTAATGTTAAAAACTTTTAGTGACGATTTTTTGGGATTTTGTGGCGACTGTTGTTGCTGCTAAAGGTCTAGTTCTTTTGTAGTGAATCCTAGTTGGCAACGCTTAGGTGGAAGGATTAATCCCACGTGGCTTGCCACGTCAACAAAATTTTGGGGTGTTAACTCTTGAGGGTATTTGTGGTCTCTTAGGATAACAGCAGGGGCATTTTTGATCCCAAAATGTAACAAAGGGTATAAATGGTCTATTTCATATAGTTCGGGGGCAATTTTGATCCTTTTCCGAAGCATATATTTGAGCTAGCTGACTAACAAAAATGATACTTTAATGCCAAAAATATAACAAATGCAAAGTAGATCTATATCAAAAAAATTTAAAATACTTTTAGTTTTTACCCCTTTTCCAGTTATCTTCATTTTCTCAAATTCGGGATCTGTTTGGCCTCAAATATATTTGAAAAAAACTAGAAAAATAGTGTTTGGTCATATAACTTATCATCACTTAGCAAATATATTTGCCAGATATCTCAAGTTTCCAGATACTAGAAAAAAGTAGTATTTGGGCCAAGTTTTAATATTTGAATTTTTATAAAAAATTAAAATTACCCCAAACTTTATATTATTATTTATTAATTCCAACTAATATTTATCTACCAAATTACTGCATTAATAAATAATAATTATTCCTCTATGTTATTTATACAGAACGTGGCGAAAAAGAACAATTTATTTCTAATGGATTATAATTCATTTTGAAATAATGACAAGTTTGAGTATGCGATTAATGTATTGCTCTTGCACATGTTATAATTTTATTTTTGTTGATTGTTAGCAATTATGTTATAAGATTATATTTTTAATGGAACATGTTCTTTATAAAATGATAATACAAATTTAAAGATACTTTTAATAATTTTTAAAACTTATAGGTATAATTTATATTTTTTTGAAATAGTCAAATATTTCTCTCAAAATTCATAGTGAAACTTCACCCAAAAAAATTTAAAAAATTTAGATCAAACATTAGCTTGGCTTATATATCTATTGAAAAGGATGTTTGTTTTAAATTTTGGAAATGATTTTCAAGTTACTTGTCTAATTATTTTTTCCGCTCAAACATCAAGAAATATCTTCTTTTTTTTAAAATTAGTTTTTGTAAAACTTATTTAATTCCAAAATGTTCGCCGTCTTTTCTTTCTTGCTTTTATTATAGACAATTATTGAAAACACTCTTAAACTTGGCGTGAATTATTACTTTAGTCCTCCAACTATTGATAGTCTTAAATACACCCCTCTACTTGATTAAGTAATTTAAAAACACACATCTTATGCCACATGTCGTCCACCTATGCGTATATGTGAAATTTTCTTCTGATGTGGTGTAGATATAGATATATATACTTAAAAAAACATACAAATAATTAAATGCTAAAATTTAGTAAAGATTTTTTTTTTCAAAACAAAGTAATTTTTGTGCTTACCTCACCCCATCCTAGGCCTACCCGGGTACCCCGATCCCACCACCCATCCACCCCCTCACTCCCAATTTTTTAAAAAAGTTTTGTTAATTTTTTTTTATCCAACACCACCGAGTCTCCTCGCCCACCCCCTACCTTCCCCATTACCCACCAAAAAAAAGTTTAAAAGAGTTTATTTTTGGGATGGATGGGTAGTGAGATGTGAGGTTAGGGTATTGGGTAGAGCATGGGGTGAGCTGATGAGAAAAAATAAACTTTTAAAAAGAAAAAAGAAGATTTTTTATCTTCTTAAATTGCTAAATTCTTAGCATTTAATTATTTAAATAATTTTTAAATATATTTTGTATTACATATATCTATGTGTACACCACGCCAGCAGAAAAATTCCACATATATGCACGACATAAGAAGGATATTTTTAAATTTACTTAATCAAGTAGAGGGATGTTTTTAAGGCTGACAATAGTTGGAGGACTAAAGTAATAATTCACGCGAAATTTAGGAGTGTTTTTAATACTTATCTCTTTTTATTAATATTTTTTTTTGATGGAGGGGGTTATCCACAAGATATTCAACCTAATTCTTTTATGTCTCAATCATATATTATATATGATGAAATTCCGCGCAAGTGGCTACAAGTGGTAATATGTCCTTTTGTTTCCTCCTAATAATTTTAATGAAAAAGAGCACTCCCTTGTCTATTCTTTGTGAATGTGAATTCATGTCTCGAATTTCAATATTGCACCAAGTCATACATTCTTGACCAACATCTTTATTTTATTTTTCCTAAATTTTACATTTAAGGAAGTTTTATAAATTAGTTTAATAGTTTTAGTATATTTCGCCCACATGATGGTTGAATTGGTGTAGTAATGGTATCACGTAAGAGAGCTCGGAGATCAAATCCCACCAAGTCTTCTTTCAGTCGATTGAGTTGGTGTAGGGGGTGTGGTTTTTCAAAAGAATGTTAGGGGATTTCCCCCACTTGGTCCCTTCTCTATCGAGCTCTTCATACTTACCTAGTATGATTCATATCTTCTATGTGATTTATAAGATATTTCACATGAGCAAGTTTACTCAATGCACACCTGAAGAATAACAACTGCGAATATTCTTGTGATTTCTAAAATAAAAAATTAAGTATATTTCCAATATTTGACCTGCAGTTTTGTATATTTCAACATAAATTAACCCAAATGCTTTTATGTTGTTCCATATATCCTTAATCCTAATCACAATAATAGAAGTGCAATGTGTATGAAGTTCAAATTCAAAATGATCATGAAGCATTTCCTATTGTTGACTTAAATATCATAATCACATTTTGACGGATTTAAATTATAACAAATGTTTTTCTGTTTAATTTTTTGTAGTTTCATTTCTTTTTTCTTTTCTTTAGGGAGATGGTTAGAAATAAGAAGGGTCATAGTTACATTCAAACTTTGACAATTGATATCGAATGGTAGTTAAGCCAAGAATATGTCAAATGCTTAATTAATGAATTATATGTTGCTTGGGGCGCAAACTGTGCAACTATTAAAATGAACAATTTTTTTTTTCAAAAAGAAAAGAAAGACTATTCTGTTTTGACCTAATTTGAAGGCAATATTTTGAGTTATTCCGGCAAATATTTTTTACTTAACTAAACAATTTTGGAATATCTTCTCAACTACTGGATATAAAAAATAGCAATCTAGTACTAAAGTAGACTTTATTGGATATCAATTCAATTAATAAAAAAAACTTTTTTACTGAATATAAAAGACCAACTATTCTAGAATCGGAAAAGGGTCAAATATACCCATGTAATATAAGAAATAGTTTATATATACCTTTCGTTATACTTTTGGGCCAAATATACCCCTTCAGTTATAGTTTGGGCCAAATATACCCTTTATCTGTTAAATATGTGGGTCCCAACCTTAGAATAAACATGTGAAAGGTTGAGATTAATTTTAAAAATTCAGATCGTTTTTATCGAATTACACAAAGGGTTGAGATTAATTAGAAGGACCCAAATAATTTATGTGCCTGCCAACAACAAAAATAACCCATAGCCCAACCCCAACAAAGCTTCAAATCTCAACAATGGAGTAATGTCAAGGTTGTTTTCTTCCAATCAGTTTTGATCACTTCAATAACAATAATTTTCAATAATCGGTTGATTTATAACAACTTTCAATCACAAACTTTAAAAGTTCATCGGCCACAAATTCGAAAAATCCAACAACTTTGTTTTCAACTTCTCCACCTAATGTGCATTCTAATTTTAGCACATCAATCCAAATCATTGGAGTTTCAAGCACCACTTTAATTGAACTTTCAAAAACTTCACAACTTAGATAATAAACTCAACAAGAACAGTATAACACACAATTTTTTTAATGTTCTGTATTTTAGAGAAAAAAATGGGAACAATAGTTATAAAATGAGTTTTCATGTATCAGTTGAAGCTAATTAGTTGACAATTTTGGGTATTAACCGGATAAAAATGATATGGGTTTTTAAAATTGATCTCAACCTTTCCCATGTTTATTCTAGGAATAGGATCCACATATTTAATGGATAAAGGGTGTATTTGCCCCAAAGTATAACGAAAGGGATATATTTGGCCCAAAAGTATAACAAAGGGTATATTTAAACTATTTCATATAGTACAGAAGTATATTTAACCCTTTTCTGTTCTAGAATTGTGTTACAATCTAATTTGTCTAAGCCACGATAATTTCTAATCCCAACTTATTAGGTGAATCCAATATCATATGTTCTAATTAATTTGAGTGTTCAAAAGAGATGAATAAGTTTGAAAACAAGTAAACAACAAACAAATACGTTTAAGGGAAAAATAGTCTGATATACTACTTAATTTTGCTATTTAGAGTTGACATGCCTCTCATTATGAAAGTGATTTATATATGAGAAAATTATGCGGTTAAACAAACTTATACTACTTAATTAGTCATCATAGTTATCGTTTGCTATAATTTCCACTAGTAGTTAGTACATGAAATGTACTGAGTAACTAAGGGACACTAGCGTAATCATAAAAATTACCTAAGCAGAGGAATAAGATTTCCACGATCATGTACATAGTAAAAGAACTGAAGAGAAAACATTTGGAGCCTATGAATAAGTATTATTTAAAATCTTCTTTCAAAAGCGTATGTATATAGTTGAATCTAATTCAGTAGTTGATTAATGGGTATATTTACCAACTTATATTGTCTTTTTTAAACTTTTATTTTTGACTTCTTAAGATGAGAATAGGTGCCTTTAATGTGGTTTTCTTCATATTTACAGAAAATTGAAGTGAAGAGTGATTTTGTAAGATATTTGAAGAAACCAAGTGAAATTGAGGCAAAAAGAGGACAAAAAGCTGAAATTTAAATTGGT
This sequence comes from Solanum tuberosum, assembly GCF_000226075.1. NCBI lineage: Eukaryota > Viridiplantae > Streptophyta > Magnoliopsida > Solanales > Solanaceae > Solanum > Solanum tuberosum. The sequence goes on from NW_006238993.1 coordinate 1,286,287, forward strand.
AGGTGCTTAGTCATCGCGACCGCATGGTCAAAAGGGCCACGTTCGTGGTCAAGTGAAATTGGAGACCTCGAGATCGCGTAGTTAGCAATCACAATTGCGTGATTCAGAATTGCTACTCATCGCGATCTCGCAAGTTAGTTATCTTGAACGTGAAGAACAAATGTCAGGTAGCTGGAAATTCACCATTTTGATTCCAAAACCGCATTTTATACTCATAGACATTCGTTATCAGATTATCTTTTATTATTGAGTATTATTCATTATATAGAGTTTTCTTCTTAGCTTGAGATTTTGAGCTTGGATAGTAAGTTTCCTTATGATACGCTCAAATTACACCTCCCTAAAGAAGTATAAGCGATCGTTATCAAGTAAAGAACCCAACTTGTAGGTTGGGGTCGATCCCACGAGGAAAATGGTTTTAGACTTTACTTTAACCAACAATTATATTCAATTAGCCAAAGTACTTCCAGAAACAAGAAATAAAAGGGGGGATTTGTGAAGCAACTTGTAAGAATTCAATAAGTAATCAATAATCAAAAGTCAATTTCAGTTGTTATCAAGATGAGAAAAATTAACTAGGGTATACGTGTTCATCACAAGCTCATAACGCAGTAATTCTAATAACA
>NW_006238993.1:1287657-1290408 GCF_000226075.1 Solanum tuberosum
TTTCAGCTTCAAAAAATCAGCTTCTCTGAAGCAAACGATGGACCAACAGCACGGACCGTAGAACACTTAGAATCTTCAAAAATCAGGTACTGGAACCCTCGCAGTTTCATTCTACGGATCAACAGTACGGTCTGTAGATCAATCTACGGACCGTCGGTAGACGCCGCAATGGACCTACGGTCCGTAGATCACCTCTGTGAATGCCTTTCTTCTACATTTATTTCAGCTGTCTCTACACTTCCGCGCCTGAACGTCTTTCCTGCAAAACATGATAAAAACACATCAAAACCAATATAAAAGGGCCTTAGACACACACAACTTGTAAGTGAAACGTATTAGAAATACCGTAAACTCACGGTATATCACCTTACAATTCACATTTGAGTTTGAAGATTGAAAGATCCACTGTAGTAATTTTCCGTCCTTCTTCATTTTCTTGCTTTGTATAGTTTGAATTGTGGATGTAATTGTTCATTGGAGATTTGGGGTTTTGTGCTAGAAATAAATAATCGTTGGATTGTTGATTTTATTCTTTTGCTTTTGTAATTGATTGAATGCTTTTCATTTGTAAAATAGGTTTTTGATTATCTAATCAATTTCATACTTAAATTTCTTTTTAAATGGAATTGATCATTCCTTGGACATGGCCATTTACTTTGATTGGGTTTGAAAAAAATCAATTGATGTTAGGTAAAGTTGATTAATGCGTATTTTGAGGTGTAACAACTCATATATAGGATGTGGGCTAGAAACATTGATCCCTTGCAATGCCCATAATTTAATCGATTATTTTGTTACTTAGCTAGGTTCGATAGAACTTGTTGAAATATTTGCCTATGTTCGGAAGAAGTAGGTAGATGATTGTTATTCCAAGGCATATATGATTTTACCCATGAATGAATTTGCATGTGATTAAGTTGTAATGGATTGCTTGAATATCGATTAGCTTCCCATTCCCTAATTATCTTTGATTCCTTGCTTGGAAAGGCTTTTGCCCTTATCCGTAACTTTTACTAAAATCATATTGATATTATAATTTTGTATTTTTCATTTGGGTTCAAACTAGTAGCTTGTAATTCTTTATCTTTATATTGTCAATAAATTATTCCTTTTGAAATTCGACTCCGGCCTCATACATTGGATTATTATATTGCTAACGGTCGCTAACTTGTTAAATTGTTTTATGAGTAATTTGAGTGTTATAAAAAATGACGTCGCTTCTGGTGAACAATAAGACGTATTGAATTGATTTAGGACTTAGATTTTACTTGTTCTATCTAAATTGTGAATATTTGTTTTGCTTTCTTTTTCTTTTGTTTATGTGACTTCTTGTGATAAAGAAATGTTTGGGGGTTGTAAGCCCTATGTTGATGACCCATGACCTCTTTGTGGAGGACTTCATGTTGGTGAAAGTTATGTAGAGGCCTCTCTAGATGAAAAAATATGTAGAGAAATGAGTGTGGTGAGTCAAATTTGGCTCATGTAATTGGCCTAAAAACTTGAACTTGGTGAGAGGCTACAACTTCTAATCTTCCAAATGTGAGATGATTTCCGCAACTTTCAGCTGATTCAGTGTTATGAGGGGATCAACCTTGAGTATGAAATTGCAACCTTGGAGACCAATGTTAGAACAAGAAGTGCAGTACATAATGTTCCTTGTCAAATGGTCAAAAAGAGTGAAGTGGAGTTCGAGTCTCAAGAAAAAGGGGTTGAGAAAAACATAGATGAAATTTTGAGTTTTTGAAACCGAACTAAGCCAATACAATTTCAAGATGCCGAAATCAAATGAATGATACTAAAGTTGCAAGAAAAAGTCAAAAGTATCATATATTGCAACTTTAGTTCATTTGGAAGTGAGAATGTCACTCACTTAAAGGCAAAAAATTATGAAGTTCAATGTTTGAATGACGTAGTGATCCTTTTACTCTTGCCCAATGCCCCTCAATGATCAAACGACGTGAAACTAAGTAATAAATTCAAGCCTTCAAAATAGAGAGATCGAATGATACTCTTGATGCTCTCCTGTTGTCCCCATGCATTTCAATGAGAAAATTAATTTGGAGTTAGGGAGAAGATTCATCACCTCAAAATAGAAACATAAAGGTTAATGCAACCAGTGTCGCGCCGTGACTTTAAAATGTGCGCTTGATGGAAGTCAACTCATTGATTACAAAAACAATTTGGGCTGTAGTTTAATTTTGAGTTTTTGAATATTTAGATTAGATTAAAATTTTATTTTTGACTAATCCTCATAGTTTCAATGTTTTTGGTGATTGTTTGGACAAGTTTGGAAATAAAATTTTGATTGAAATTGAAGTTTAGGGTTGAAACACCTTTAAAATAGGAGGTGAAACACTTTTTGGGCACTCAGGCTCATCAAAATGGGTTGGGTGAATCACCGATTACACCCTGACCTCGCCGAAATTGATAGAGAGCTCATCAAGTCTGGCACCAATTCATTCATCACGATCGCGATCGCAAAGCATGAAAAAGTGGAATGCCGTGATCGCGTGAGCCATTGAACCCGAACAAAAAAGGTTAAAACGACTATCTTTGGCTGTGACTCTTACGAGTTAAAAAGACAGGAACCTTTAAAATTCATTTCAGTTCTTCCAAAAGTCCCAGATTGTTTGTAATACTTCCCCCTCTTAGAATATCAATTTTTTTTGATCATCTGTAGCAAGAATTCCCCTTTAATTGAAGTTCGTCTCTAAAGGTATGTCAATGTCCCCCCCCCCCCCTCTCTTGTTA
>NW_006238993.1:1290660-1328546 GCF_000226075.1 Solanum tuberosum
AATGTCCCCCCCCCCCCTCTCTTGTTAGTTCTTGAAGTTTGTAAGTTGTGAAAATGGATTGATTCTCGTCCATAGATTTTGATCATGAATTCTTTGTGAAATTTCAATTTTTGTGAATTGTTTTGCTGAATAGTTGTTGATGTTGGGTGTTAATTCAAAAGGGGGGAGATGGTGTTTAAATCTGTGTAAAATTGACATGAGAACAGGTTGCTCACAACCTATTTGATGAAATGCTTGAATTCAAAGTTTTCTGGTGATTATCTTGTTATATGCAAACGTAATGTGTTAAAAGTTGAATTGTCGCGACGAAAATATTTAATCCTATGATTGTGATGGGTTTTTTTGGTGGACCTTCGCGATCATGATGGAGCACCCCGCGATCACAATGAGTAGTTTGCTTGGCAGCTGAAACTGCAAAAGATAGTAGCTTTGCCCTGACTTCCCCAATTCCTCTTTTTCACTCATTTCTTTGGCTTAATTACTTTCTAATAAATTGTTTTATATGCCTATAGACTCATCTAATGTGTTTGCATTTTTATAGGTATTTTATTCATTAAATATGGCCACAAATTGCCAACCAAATTAAGTAAAAAGTGGAGGAAAATATTTTGTAGGATGAATTCTTCGATGATGAGCAGTTTGTTTCCGCCAAATGCAACCAATTGCATGATTGCCTCCTAACAAAGAATATTACAATAGAGAGGGGCATTCTTTTGGATAATCTTCAAGAATGCATGCCCAACCTTTTTGGGCGTTTGTGTAACACCTCGAATTTGAAAATACAAGAAATTGCAGCTTTTCCAGGATCTGGTGCCAATATCAACGGAACCACTAATGGCTCGGGACTGACACACGGTCCATAGGTAGTTTGGTGGATGGCCAGTATAATTTTTCCAAAAATGTCAAGTTCCAATACTTTGTGATGGTTCATCGAGACGGTGTTGTCCTATCCACGAGTCGTAGGTAGGTCTCGTAGGTGAGTCCTAGACTTAGAGAAATTTTAGAGTCAAAATTTGAGACTCATGGTCAAGATTTACAGTCTGTAGGTGGACCCATAGACAGTACATGGATCCGTCGTTGGGAGACCAAAATTCATGTTTTTTGAACTCACCGACGACCAACCAGGATTGTCCGTGGTCTGACCAACAGATCGTAGGTCGGGTCGTTTGTGAGGTTGACACTTATTTTTTTAGGGCTTTTGGGTCTTTTCCTAATTATTCAAATCCAATACTATGTTAGTTTACCCTCTATTAGAAACCCTATATAAACATTTTAACCCCCAAAATCTCTTAATTCAATTCATTCTCTGAAATTCCTAAAAGAAGAACAAGTTCACCCCCTCCAATATTTCTCTCTCTAGAAGCTTGAAGAAGCAGACTAGAGTTTTCAAGTCAAGTCTCCAATTCCACCATTGAATCCAAACTTTTGGCATTAAGGTATGCCAGTCTTCATCTATGGATCCCTTTTCTCCAATTCTCCAAATTCTGAAGTTAGAATTCTCCAATTGAAGTTAGGGTTTTCTTCTATGTCATAGGTTCCTTTCAATGTTGAATTATTTGATTTTTTATGAACTTTATGTATGAATTGAGATAATTTCTTGTTTTTAAGATGAATCTCCATGAACCAATGCTTTACCCATGTTTTCTAGATTTTGATGATTGAAAGTAGGTTTTGAACCATGAAAAGTGAATTATGGAAATATGCATGTTCTTATGAAATTGATGAAATATGATATAAGTTGCTTTGAGAGTACAACATAAATGATGTTGTTGTTGGTTGATTGATGTGAAATGATTTCTCACATAATTACTCAATACATGAATGTGAAAGGTTTTCTCACATAAAAGATTCTAAGGTTGAAAGGTCTTCTCACCTAAAATGAATCGAAGATAAGGAGCTATTCTAATAATGAGACAAGCGGCGATTACCCATGTATCATGAATGTAAATAAAAGTTAAGAATAATGAATATGTAAATAAAGGTCTTTGAATTATCTTTCCTACGCCACTAGGTTTACTTAATTTCGAGCTCGTATGAAGGAGATATCCCCGTTTGAAGTCGGACTGTCAAAATAAGGAAAGTTACTCAAAAATAGTAAGGGGTATTTTGGACTTTTCTTACCCAATCAGATTTAATTCATTTTTAGTAAGGTCTTAGGGTTCTAATCTAATTAGGTTCAGTTTTATAATCCTAATATACGCCTAGGGTTTTAGTTGAGAGTTCAAGAAGAAGAAAAAAAGAGAAAAAGGAGAGGATCAAAGCGTTTGTCAAGATTCTTGCGTTTTGTTGCGGATTTTCACCATGGGTTTAATCCCTAAGACGTATGTAAGTTTCCATAGTGTTGGGTTCATTCATCCACACGCCAAACAATATTTTCATATTCGAATTCGTCCATAAAGATTGAAAGATTTAAGTTCTTATTAAGTGTTCTTGAAGTTTCATTCTAAATCTTGCTTTGTTGTGGTTTTGACGATTTCTTGAGATAAAATTTAGTGATTTGAGATTTGTTTCGAGTAGATTAGAGTGTATTTATGTTAAGTAATCGAATCCAAGTGATTGAGGAAGAAACTGTTCGATTCTAGACGAGTTAGGGTGAGAAAACAATCAAAGAAAGTCATCGGGGTTTTTGGGTTCGGGCCTGGCGCCCCACACCAGCTAGAGCTCCCCAACCACTCCTCTGTAGGTAGAGGGCTGGTTCCCCGCGCCACTCAATGCTCCAGGGTCGCCTACTCCCAACCCTTCTCAGTCGTTTCGCTTGTTTGAGTCCTTTAAAAGGGTACTTTCAAACCCTATCAATTCTAAACACTCTAAACTACTTCTAAACACCTAGAAATCATTGCTAACATGATCATCACCTTTAATTGATAATTCAAATTCAAGTTAGAGTTAAGATTTAAGTTTTGAGAGTTCTTTCGAACATTTTGAGTAAGTCCCTTTGAGTCTTTTTGAGGAGTCTTCTATAATTTCTAATAACTTGTTTCAAGACTCTAGCAAGTGAGTATGAGAATGAGGAGAATGTATTCATGAGACTACTTTATCATCACACGATCCTTCATATCATGAACCATAACTCTTGAATTCATAATTCACATTCAAGAGAGAGTTAAGAGTAGAGTTCAATTGTGAATCCTTTGAGATCAACTATCGATTCGAACTAAGTTTTGAGAAAGGAAGTATGAGAATGGGAAGAATTGTATACATGAGTTCCATGTTGTTATGTAGACCCTCGAGTCGAGTCGTTCATGCCCATAAATTTCGCATGAACTCCATAAGTTGAGTATCTTTGAGAGGAGTAGTACCTTAATGTTCTAAGTCTTGAGTATTGAGTTCCTAACCTATTTGAGATTATATTCCTAATCATGGGACTATTACATGTTACCCATGACGTCCTTGAGTTGAGTAGTTCATACCCATAACTCCGCATGAACCCTATAAGCCGAGCAGTCTTGAGATGAGAAGTTCATGCTCATAATTCCGCATGAACCCTCTGAGTTGAGCATTCGTGAAATGAGTAGTATCATTGAAGTTCTTGATTCCAAGTATTGAGTTCTATCTATGGTTATTGAAAACCTTGAATTGAGTTGTTCACGTCCATAATTTGGCATGAACCCTATTTTAAGAAGTCTTTTACAAATGCTTAAACTTGTTTTAAGACTTTAGTTTTGAGTCGAGTAAAGAGTAACGAAAGAAGTTCATTTTCTTCAAAAGAGTATATAGGAACTATGTATTCCCAAAGAGTAAATGTTTTCACATTCAAGCAAGAGAGGAAACTCCGATTTCCAAAAGAGCCTCTGAGCTAGTTTTTCAGTAAAGAGTAAATGCTTTCACATTTAAGCAAGAGAGGAAACACTGATTTCCAAGAGAGCCTTTGGGCTAGTTTTTGAGTAATTATCTCAAACCATAAAAAGAGTTATGTTTTTAAACATATGAGCTAGTAATATTTTGGGAGTAGTATTGAGCACCAATATGGGAGAGAGTTCAGACAGCTCACAACCCCCATAAACCATGTAGCCAACGTGGGTAGAAAGGGTCATACTTTTTAGATGATTCCTTAGTGATTTTTAGCATAGACTAGTGGATCCACTTAGTAGTTGGGTTCTATACCCCCAACAAGGTATAGGACCGCCTTGCCAGCGTGAGGCAAAATGCTGTATCATCACATAACACATAAGTGAGGGTTGTTGGTTAGGGAAACTCCCACAAAGATATTTTGTATTCTTATATACACATAGTTTATTTTGTATTTTCATATACAAACAAAGGTTATATTATATCCTTGCATACAAATTGAGTTACTATTGTATTTTTCACTACATTGAGTTTCTTTCTCCTATTTTAAAAGCTTTCCATATATTGCATATGTATTGTTGCTTTATATTGAGTTGAGTATCCAGAGTTGAGTTTACAGAGTTGAGTATCCAGAGTTGAGTATACAGAGTTGAGTATCCCAAGTTGAGTATCCGGAGTTGAGTACCCAGAGTCGAGTATATGATAATTGAGTTGAACCTTATTTCACTGAGTTGAATATCTTATTGTTGAGTTGAACCTTATTTCACTGAGTTTTATATCTTATTGTTGAGTTGAATTTATTATGGATTAGTTGAGCCTTATTTCAATGAGTTGTATATCTTACGATTGAGTTGAGCCCTATTTTCTCTGAGTTGAGTTGAGTTGAGTGAGTTGAGAAGAGGTAAGAATGTTTCCATTCCACCAGTTCAAGATTATGTTTATGCTTTATGCATCATTTCATGATGCAGATACATGTATTCAGGATCATCAACAGGTGCTTCATTGGGACCACATGCAGTTCGAGTTAGCTATGGTGAGCCTCCTTGCTTTCGGAGGGTTCCACTTGTACTTTTAGTTATATCAGTTGTTAGGATGTCATGGATCTTGTCCCGACTTCCATCTTTGTCAGTTAGAGGCTTCATAGATAGATAATTGAGTTTCAAAAGTCTATTCATTTATTTCGTTAAATGTTCTAAAGACTTGAGTTCCCTATTCTTGGCTAGTTGAGTATTCTATTTATATTTAGAATAAATCATTTGAGTTAAAGCTTTTTATTTGACTTTGATGAATTATATTTAGCTTTTACATGATTAAGTGAGTCTTCCACTTGTAGTCAGCCAGGATGAGGGTTCGCTTGGGAACCAACAATGGTTGTTGAGTGTCGGCCACATCCAGGGTGTAGACTCGGGTCGTGATAAGTGAGTACTCATGTTTCGAGGACCAAGCCTTTATTTCATATTGCGTTTACATTTTAGTTTTGTATGTGATGTGCGGGTTATGTCCCGATCACTCTTTTTGTACTAAATGGCTTTGAGACATTGTTAGACTTTGTCACGACCCAGGAGTACCCCCTAGATGTAATATGACGTATAGAACCCCGAAGGACCCCATACAAGCCACTTAGTTCTCATAACATAAGAAATAGAACAATAGAAGTAAAACAATAGTCCAAGTCCAATAGTTTTATAAAAGAAAAGCGGAAGTCTAAAACACTTGTCTCAATATATCCATCTAATACAACAGAAGAAATTGGGACTTGCCCATACATCATGTCCAAAGTAAAATACATGAAAGAGAGTGAAACAATAAAACTCCGTCCTCGAAGCATAAGGACTCACCAAAGCTCGGAAATCTCAAAATCAACCACTAGCCACGAAACTAAAAACCTGACTATCAGACCCTATATTTGGGGAAATGTAGGCAAGAGTAAGCGTTAGTACAAAACAATGTACCAAGTATGATAGCTATGCATAAAACATTTTAATCATGCAAAAAGGGACATTTTATTTCATGACATGCAATTGACCAAGCTAAAACATGATATAAGAGAGTTAGAAAACATAAGTCATAAAACTATGGTCAACGCAAGATAAAATCATTGAAGCCTTTGAACAAATATGATATACTTGTTGAAGTAACCTTAGTTCATTATTAATGCGGTGGGATTAGCCTTAACCGACATAGAGACCATGTGAGCTATAACATGATCCCCCGGTGTCTCCCACACCAAAAAGGGTTGTCCTACTTGCAAAGGTAAGGACAATAAATCTGAGCTAAAGTGGATCCACTAGCTTATGTCTATCTAGACAATTATCCTATGGGAGCAAATAGGTAAAGGATAAGGATATTGTTCTAGAAACCCGACCTCTACTCAAGGGTGAGCTTCCATCTCAATATTCTCTCGGTGCTATGCATAAATCCCACGGAATAGTCAATTCTTACTTGTTCTTACTATCCATGGAAAGTCACGTCATCTTGCTAATCCAAGTTAAGTCATCATCCATGGAAAGGTATCTTTCAATAACCAATCCAAGCTAGGTTCATTAGGATAGCTCTTGATCTTTTATTCAATTGGGTGCGAAAACCTTTCAACATTAGAATCCTTTGTTATGTGAGAAAACCTTTCACATCTAGCTCTTATATGTATATGAGAAAATCCTTTCAATAACACATTATGATCATCATCATTGCTACTTTACTTTCAAAGCATCCTTAAATCATTTGCATAGATTTCATAAGAAAATGCATAAATCCATAATTTACCTTTCAATGTTCAAAACCCACTTTCAATCATCAACACTTAGAAAACAAGGGTTAGATATGGATTTCATCATAAATTCATGTAAATATAGCAATACATGCTTAATTTCATAAAACTCTTCCGTCACAATCAAAATCTCACATCATATGATTCATAACTTGAAAACATGGGGATTACATGGGTTCATGGGGAAAATCATCATAAAATCATAGTTTCTCATCAATTAATGCCTAAGAGATCATAATTAAATTATTTAAATAAACAATGAAAAGGACCCATGATAAATGAAGAAAACCCTAACTCAATTTGGGGAATTCTAACTTTGAAATAGAGGAATTTGGGAACTCCATGAATGGAAGGAATCCATGGATGAAAACTATCATACCTTGAAGCCAAATGCTAATCTTCAATGGAGGAATTGAGAGTTGACTTGAAACTCTAGGTTTAATTATTCTTCTTCTTAAAGTTTCTAGAGAGATATTTTGGAGAGGAGAATTGATCTTCTTTTGTGATTTTGGAAGAATGACTTGAATGGGCTAATTTGGGGGTTCAAAACACTTATATAGGGGTCTTGGGGAAGGGAAAACACCTAGTATAGGAGTTAATTAATTAGGAAAAGACACAATTGCACCTGAAAAATAACTGCCAGCTGTGACCCATGGCCACTGTTGACGGATCGTAGTAAGGACGACGGACCGTCCTGCATGGCCGTCGATGGTGGTCAGAAAGTTGGAAATTGGGGCCTTGGACCATAGACCCCAACCACGGACCGTGGTCTGACCAACGGTCCATTGGTCAGGCCGTGGTTCTGGTCCCTCAGACCACTTCCAGGCAGGCCATCCACGAACCACACCTATGGTCCGTGGTCACATCCATGGGACGTGTGTGGCCCTCGTGGTGCCATTGGCAATCCATAATGCCCTATTTCGAATATGGGGTGTTGAAATATCTCCCCCTTGGGACTATTCGTCCTCGAATGAGATTTAACCTAGTACGAAAAGAGTAGAAGAGGAACTAACAACCCAACCTACAAATGCAACTTCATCTAACTGCATATAACCATGGAGGAACTATCGACTCCAAGCTAGGATGTTATCAAAACATCATAAGAGGGGTGAAACTAGGTCTAACAGCCCATCATGCATGCAATGCACATATCCAAGGAGGAAACATTAACTCCAAGCTAATCCAAGGAGGAAACATCAACTCCAAGCTAACAACATGCTTATATCATCATATCAAGTAGTCTATATTCAATTCATACTCATGTGCACATAAGCATGTAGAAATCAATCAAGTTGACTCATTTTCTCAGCACTTGAACTTTTCATAAATCATATATAGTAAGGAAATCATGGAAACACATAAGACACATGACTCCAAAACAAAGAACAAACAATGAGGAACTCATTACCTCAAGCTAGAATAGGAGTAGAAGGAAAGAGATGAGGATATCAGGACATCATATCGACCTCGGCCTCCCAAGTAGCACCCTCAACTAACTGATTCCTCTACAACACTTTCACAGAAGTTATTTCTTTATTTCTCAACTTCTTGAGTTGTCGGTCTAGAATATCAACCGGAACTTCCTCATAAGAAATATTATACTTTACTCCCAACCCTTCTAAGGAAACATGGATGTTGGATCACCAACACATTCTTCAACATAGAGACATTGAGAACTGGATGCACCGTTGCCATCTAATTTGGCAAATCTAACTCATAAGCAACCTTACTGACACTCCTCAAAATTTTATATGGGCCAACATATCGGGGACTAAGGTTCCCTTTCTTGCCAAACCTCATTACACCCTTCATGGGTGAGATTTTCAAGTAAATCCAATCATGAACATCAAACTCAAGATCCCTTTTTTCTCACATCGGCATATGACTTTTGCAAACTTTGAGCCATTTTCAACCTTTCTCTAATAAGTCAAACTTTTTCTATGGTCTCATGTACCAATTCGGGACCTATTAGGGCAACTTCACCCACCTCAAACAAACATATAGGAGATCTACTACCATACAAGGCCTCAAATGGAGCCATATCAATACTCGAGTGATAACTATTATTATAAGAAAATTCAATCAATGGCAAATGGTCATTTCAATTACCCTTAAAATCAATCACACAAGAACTTAACATATCTTCCAAAGTTTTGATAGTACGCTCCGCTTGCCCATCGGTTTGGGGATGAAAGGCCGTACTAAGCTTAACACGAGTACCAAGACCCTTTTGGAATGACTTCAAAAACTCAAAAGTGAATTGGGTACCATGATCGGAAATAATGGACAAAGGTACTCCATGCAACTTTACCATTTCTCTCAAGTACAAATTGGCATAGTCCTCCGCCGAATAGGAAACCTTGACGGGAAGGAAATGAGCCGATTTTGTCATCCAATCTACTATAACCCAAATAGAGTCATATTGTCACCGGGTGCGAGGCAAACCAACAATAAAGTCCATATTCAAGTCTTCCCATTTACAAGTAGGAATGCTAATATCTTGGGACAAACCTCCCAATTTCTGATGCTCAACTTTCACTTGTTAGCAATTTGGACACTTAGCCACAAATCCCGCAATATCCTTCTTCATCACATTCCACCAATAGACCTCCCGCAAATAACGATACATCTTGGTGGTTCCCAGGTGAATGGAATACCCCAAACTATGCGCATAAACGACCTAGATATCTAAGTACACCATCTCCCCAATGGGAGAAAGCCTCAACGGATTTCTTAAGCATCACTTCTTTTAACTCAACCAAAATTGGATCAAGATCTTGCTTGGCTTTCACATCTACCACAAAAGATGATTCAGAACCATTGTGAACCACAATACTACCCTTGGTGGAGTCCACCAACTGAACAGCAAATCGAGCTAATCTATGAACATCTCGAACCAATTCTTTCTTTCCACCATAAATATGAGCAACACTACCCATAGATATCCGACTAAGAGAATCTGCCACCACATTTGCCTTTCTGGGGTGATAGAGAACACTGATATCATAATCTTTCAATAACTCAAGCCACCTTCTTTGGCAAAAATTTAGATCTTTCAAATTAAAAACATATTGCAAATTCTTGTGGTCAGTAAATACATCTACATGAACTGCATATAAATAATACCTCCATATCTTTAAAGCAAAGACAATTGCCGCTAGTTCAAGGTCATGGGTAGGATAATTCTTCTCATGAATCTTACATTTCCTTGAGGCATAGACAATAACTTTCCCATTTTGCATAAGCACACATCCTAACCCAATTCTTGAGGCATCACATCAAACAACAAAGCCATCGGTCCCTTTCGGTAAAGTCAACACATGAGCAAAAGTAAGTCTATCCTTCAAATCTTAGAAACTCTTGTCACATAATTCGGACCATATGAACTTAGCCTCCTTTTGAGTCAAAACCATCAAAGGAGAGGCAATTGAAGATATCCATCAACAAACCTTCTATAGTAACCGGCTAAACCCAAGAAACTTCTAATATCTGAAGGAGTTAGAGGTCTAGGCCAACTCTTGACCGCATCCGTCTTCTTAGGATCTACCTTAAAATCCTTACTTGAAACAACATTACCAAGAAAAGCTACAAACCTTAGCCAAAATTCACATTTGCTAAATTTTGCAAAGAGTTGTGGGTCCTTAAGAATTTGCAACACGACCCTCAAATGATCAATATGTTCATTCTCACTTCTTGAATAGATCAATATGTCATCAATGAACACAATCACGAACATATCAAGGTATTGTCTAAACACCATATTCATCAAATCCATAAACGCCGCCGGACATTAGTCAACCTAAACGACATTACCAAAAACTCATAATGACCATATGAGTTCGAAAAGCCATCTTCAGAATATCATCTTCCTTCACTCTCAATTGGTTATAACCCGATTGAATATCAATCTTAGAGAAATAACTTGCTCCTTCAAGTTGGTCAAATAAATCATCTATCCTTGGGAGATGATACTTATTCTTAATAGTCACCTTTTTTAACTGATGATAGTCAATACACATAAGAAGAGAACCATCTTTCTTTCTAACAAACAAAACTAGAGAACCCCATGGAGAGATACTCGGTAGGATGAAACCCTTATCCAACAAGTGTTTCAATTGTTTTTTCAACTCCTTAAGTTCTGCCAGAGCCATACGATTAGGAGGAATAGAAATAGGTTTCATATTTGGGAGAAGGTCAATACTGAAGTCTATTTCTCGCTCGGGAGGAATATTGGGTAAATCATCTGGGAACACTTCCGGAAACTCATTAACAACGGGGACCAACTCAATAGTAGGGGTTTTGGAATCTACATCCCTCACCGTAACTAGATGGTAAATGCAACCCTTAGAAATTATATTTCTAGCTTTAAGACAAGAGACAAACTGGCTCTTAGGCATAAAATTTCCCCCTTTCCACTCTAGGACTAGCTCATTCAGGAACTGAAACTTGACTACACAGGTTCTAGAATCAATAAAAGCATAACATGAGTGCAGCAAATCCATACCAAAGATAACATCAAAATCTAGCATATCAAGCTCTACTAAGTCAACTCGAGTAACTCGATGGGACAAGGAAACAAGAGACTTTCTATAGACCCTCTTAGCCACAATAGAATCACCAACATGAGTAGAGACCGAAAAAGGTTCTAACAACACATCCGGAAGAACGTCAAACCTCATAGCCACATATGGTGTCACAAAAGACAAGTTAGCACCGGGATCAATAAAGCATAAACATCAAGTTGGAAAACATTCAATATATTGGTAACCATATCAAGAGAACCCTCTTGTTCACCATGAGTCTGAAGTGTATAGATTTGATTTTTTTATTAGGAGCATTGGGACCCGAACCATTAGTAGTAGCTTGTTTGCCCTCTCTTCCTTTAATCGCAAGCATTGAGAAATCTCTCATTTTGTGACCAATCTTACCACAACCAAAGCAACCATCCGTGCCCGCTAGGGACTTACCCTAGTGCTTTCTTCCACACCTAGTAAAAGTAGACATGGGCAATGACGATCCACTACAATTACCTCCTTGAGGCTTAGGGTTAGACAACCTATCTTTGTTGAACGTAGGAGTAGTATTGGAGGAACCTTGACCAAAAATCTTTTTTCAAAATCTAGGACGACCATGTCCATCGGACCTTGCATGAGAGAAATTACCATCACCGGTCTTAGCCCTCTTTACTTATCTAGACTTTTCTTCAAGTTTCTCCTCCTCAATTTGTTGTGCATGAACCATGAGACGAGAGATGTCCATGTGATTAATGAGCATGGCGGTATGACACTCTTTAACCACCATTTTCGACACACCCAAAATGAACTTACTCATCCTTGCCCTTGAATCGACAACCATTGTGGGAGCATATTTAGAAAATTGAGTGAACTTTAGAGCATATTCCCTCACACTCATACTTCCTTGTCCAAGGTTAATGAACTCAAGCACCCTGGCTTCCCTTATCTCAAGGGGAAAGAACCTATCAAAAAAAGTGGATTTAAACTTCTCCCAATCAAGAGGACTCACATCTTTCTGTCTCCCTTCCTTCCATTGGTTGAGCCAAACTTATGCCATACCTTTAAGTTGATAAGCGTCCAACTCCGCCTTTTCCACCGGCGTCACTCCCATGATCATAAAAACCTTGTAGACCTCATCAATAAACTGTTGAGGATCTTCCTCAACCATAGAATCATGAAACTCCGAAGGATTCATCCAAGTGAAGTCCCTCACTCTAGAAGCCATCGTGCCCACATTTGGGTTTCACAGAAACCGCAACCTCTCTATTGGCTTGGGCCAGAACAACTTGAAAGCACTTAAAAAGTAGTCGTAAACTCCACATTAGTCACTTGCTCAGCCAAAGGATCGATCGGAACTTGAGGAGCTTGGGGAGGAGCATCTTGTTCCGCATTCACCCTCACATTTCTTATAACATAAGCTCTTCTAGTAGCCATATCATGTAGAGCATCAAATAAGGATTGGGAGAGAGACTTTATAGAGTCAAACTCTATCGCACGACTTTAGAGTAATGAAAGAAGTGGAGTTTCCTAATCATTTTGTAGCCAATCATTCATAAATGTGGCACGCTTCAAGCTTATGAATAAGACTCTGCTAGATGTGGCTTATAAGACATACTAGGACCATTCTAAACCTTGTGCTCTGATTACCAAGTTTGTCACTATTCAGGGGTACCCCCTAGATGTAACATAACGTATAGAACCCCGAAGGACCCCATACAAGAAACATAGTTCTCATAACATAAGAAATAGAACAATAGAAGTAAAACAATTGTCCAAGCCCAATAGTTTTATAAAAGAAAAGTGAAAGTCTAAAACACTTATCTCAATATAGCCATCTAGTACAATAGAATGAAATTGGTACTATATCATACATAATGTCATTAAGAGAAATACATGACAGAAAGTGAAAGAATAAAACTCTGTCCTCAAAGCATGAGGAGTCACCAAAGCTCAGAAATTTCAAAATCAATGACTTGCCACAAAATTGAGAAACTTGACAGTCGAACCCTACATTTGGGGAAATGTAGGCAAGAGTATGCGTTAGTATAAAACAATGTAACAAGTATGATAGGTATGCATAAAAAATTTAAATCATTCAAAAAGGGACATTTCATTTCATGACATGCAATTGACCAAGTTAAAACATGATATAAGAGAGTTAGAAAACATAAGTCATAAAACCATGGTCAATGAAAGCTAACATCACTGAAGTCTTTGAACACATATGAAATACTTCTTGAAGTAACCTTAGTTCATTATTAATATGGGGATTAGCCTTAACCGACATAGAGACCATGTGAGCTATAACATGATCCCCGGTGTCTCCCACACCGAAAAAGGGTTGTCCTACTTACCAAGGTAAGGACCATAAATCTGAGCTTAAGTGGATCCACTAACTAATGTCTATCTATACAATCATCCTATGGGGGAACATAGGTAAGGGATAATACGATTGCTTCTAGAAACCCGACTTCTAGTCATGGGAGAGATTCCATCTCAATATCCTCTCGGTGCTAAGCATAAATCCCACTAAATAGTCAATTCTTACTTGTTCTTATTATCCATGGAAAGACACGTCAACTTTCCAATCCAAGCTAAGTCATCATCCACGGAAAGGTATCTTTTAATAACCAATCCAAGCTAGGTTCAATAGGATAATTCCTGATCTTTGATTCAATTCGGTGAGAAAATCTTTCAATCTTTCAATCCTAGAATCCTTTATTATGTGAGAAAACCTTTCACATCTAGCTCTTATGTATATATGATAAAATCCTTTCAATAACACGTCGTGATCATCATCATTAATACTTTACTTTCAAAGCATCCTTAAATCATTTGCATAGATTTCATAAGAAAATGCATAAATCCATAATTTACCTTTCAATGTTCAAAACCCACTTTCAATCACCAAAACTTAGAACAAAAGGGTTAGATATGGATTCCATCATAAATTCATGTAAAGCTAGCAATACATGCTTAATTTCATAAAACTTTTCCTTCACAATCAAAATCCCACATCATATGATTCATAACTTGAAAACATGGGGATTACATGGGTTCATGGGGAAAATCATCATAAAATCATAGTATTTCATCAATTCATTCATAAGAGATCATAATTAAATCATTTAAATCAACAATGAAAAGAACCCATGATAATTTAAGAAAACCCGTAAAGCTAGCAATACATGCTTAATTTCATAAAACTTTTCCTTCACAATCAAAATCCCACATCATATGATTCATAACTTGAAAACATGGGGATTACATGGGTTCATGGGGAAAATCATCATAAAATCATAGTATTTCATCAATTCATTCATAAGAGATCATAATTAAATCATTTAAATCAACAATGAAAAGAACCCATGATAATTTAAGAAAACCCTAACTCAATTTGGGGGAATTCTAACTTTGAAATAGAGGAATTTGGGAAATCCATGAATGGAAATAATCAATGGATAAAAACTATCATACCTTAAAGCCAAATGCTAATCTTCAATGGAGGAATTGAGAGTTGACTTGAAACCCTAGGGTGAATTCTTCTTCTTCTTCAAGTTTCTAGAAAGAGATATTTTGTAGAGGAGAATTGATCTTCTTTTGTGATTTTGGAAGACTGACTTGAATGGGATAATTTGGGGGTTCAAAACACTTATATAGGGGTCGTAGTGAAGGGAAAATCGACCTAGTATAGGAGTTAATTAATTAGGAAAAGACCCAACTGCGCATAAAAGATAACTGCCAGATGTGACCCACTAGCACTACCGACAGACCATGGTCCGGATGACTGACCGTCCTGTACGGCCGTCGATGGTTGTTAGAAAGTTTGAAATTGGGGCCTTGGACCACGGAACCCAACAACAGACCATAGTCTGACCAATGATCCAGTGGTCATGCCGTGGTTTTGGGCCCTCAGACCACTTTTAGGCAGGCCATCTACAGACCACACCTACGGTCCGTAGTCCTATCCACGGGTCGTGGGTGGCCCTTCGTGGTGCCATCTGTAATTTTTTCTGAAGTCAGCCATAATGCCCTATTTCAAATTCGGGGTGTTATAGACTTCCACTTTGTTTTATAAAACTCTTATGGTTGGAATTTGTCTTTCAAATTCTTTTATATTTCTATTATCATGTTTGATGTATGCTTAGTAGCTTGTGTAGGGCATCTTAGGGTTTTTTACGCCATGATACACCTAGGGTCTACCTTGAGTAGTGACAAATGCGGTACTCAAAGTACATGGTTTAGAAAGGTCCTAGGAAGTCTCATAAGCCACCTTGAATAGAGTCTTGTTCATACGTGTGTAGCGCGTGGCATTTATGAAGGAGAGGCTATAAGATGCTTAGGAAATTGGACTTCGTTCACTACTCTAAAGTTGTGCGATAGAGTTTAACTCTATAATGTCTCTCTCCTAATCTTTATCTATTCCTTTACAGGATATGGCAACTGGAAGGTCATACACTAGAAGGAACGCGGGAGAAAATGTGGAACAAGTGGCTCTTCCTCAAGCTCCTCAAGTTCTAGTCGACCCTTTGGCTGAACAAGTGACTAATGTGGAGTTTAGGGCTGCTTTTTAAGTGTTGGCTCAAGCCATGACGTCTCAAGCCAATAGGGAGGGTGCGGTCTCCGTGAACCTAAAGGTGGATACGACGGCAACTAGAGTGAGAGACTTCACTACAATGAA
Organism: Solanum tuberosum; assembly: GCF_000226075.1. Taxonomy (NCBI): domain Eukaryota; kingdom Viridiplantae; phylum Streptophyta; class Magnoliopsida; order Solanales; family Solanaceae; genus Solanum; species Solanum tuberosum. The sequence goes on from NW_006238993.1 coordinate 1,306,412, forward strand.
TCTTCTAAAGTTTCATGGTTCTAAGGTTGAGAAATATCATCAAGAGTTCATTGATGAAGTTTATAAGGTGTTGATGATCATTGGAGTGACATTGGTGGAAAACACAGAATTTCCCGCTTGCCAACTTAAGGATGTTGCTCAAGTTTGGTTGAACCAATGGAAGGAAGGGAGGGCAGTTGATGTGGGTCCTCTCTATTGTGAAAAGTTTAAGGTTTCCTTCCTTGATAGGTATAGGTTCTTTCCCCTTGATATGAGGTAGGCAAAGGTGCTTGAATGCATCAACCTTCGTCAATGATACATGGGTGTGAAAGAATATGCTTTGAAGTTCACACAATTGTCTAGGTATGCTCCTACTATGGTTGCCGGGGCAAGAATGAGTATGTTTGTTTCGAGTATGTCCGAGATGGTGGTTAATAAATGTTGTACCCCTATCCTTATCAATGACATGGACATTTCTCATCTCATGGTTCATGCTCAAAAATTGAAGAGGAGAAAATTAAGGAAAAATCTAGGCAGGTGAAGAAGGCAAGGACCGGTGATGGTAATTTCTCTCACTCAAGGTCCGATGGACATGGTCGTTTTAAGTTTTAATAAAGGTTTTTCAGCCAAGGTTCATCCAGTGCTTCTTCTTTGTTCAATAAAGATAGGATGTCTAACCCTAAGCCTCAAGGAGGAAACAATAGTGGATCTTCATTGCCTACTTGTGGAAAGAAGCATGAGGGTAAATGTCTAGCCCGTTCTAATGCATGATTTTGTTGTGGTAAGACGGATCACAAGATAAGTGATTGTCCCTAAGTTGTTAAGAATGAAGGAGATAATCGTCAAAGGCTCAACCTAATCCTTCGTATGGTTCTGATGGGATTCAGAAGCAAAATAGATTCTATGCACTTCATACTCGTCATGAGCAAAAGAGTTCTCCCGATGTGGTTACCGGTATGTTGAAAGTCTTATAACTTGATGTTATGCTTTACTTGACCCCGGTGCTACCTTGTGTTTGTGATACCATATGTGGCTATGAGGTTTGATATTCTTCTGGATGTGTTGTTAGATCCTTTTTCCTGTCTCTACTCCATTTTGTGATTCTATTATGGCTAAGAGGGTCTATAGAAAGTGTCCCATCCCCTTGTCCCATAGAGTCACTCATGTTGATCTTATAGAGCTTGATATGCTAGATTTTGATGTTATTCTTGGTATGGACCGACTGCATTCATTTTATTTTTCTATTGAATGTAGAACTAGTGTAGTCAAGTTTTAGTTTCCAAATGAGCCCATCCTAGAGTGGAAAAAGTGAAATTCTATGCCTAAGAATCGGTTTGTTTCTTGTCTTAAAGCTAGAAAAATGATTTCTAAGGGTTGCATATACCATCTTGTTTGGGTTAGGGACATGGATTCCGAAACCCCTACTCTTGAGTTGGTCTCTGTAGTTAACGAGTTTCCGGAAGTGTTACCCGATGATTTACCTTGTATTCCTCCCAAAAGGGAAATAGACTTTGGTATTGACCTTCTCTCAGATACGTAACCTATCTCTATTCCTTCTTACCGAATCGCTCTAGAAGAACTAAGGAATTAAAGGAACAATTGAAATATTTGTTAGATAAGGGTTTTATTCGATCGAGTATATCTCCATGGGGTCCTCTAGTATTGTTTGTTAGAAAGAAATATTGTTCGCTTCGTATGTGTATTGACTACCAATGATTGAACAAGGTTACCATTAAGAATAAATACCCTCTCCAAAGGATATATGACTTGTTTGATCAACTTCAAGGAGCAAGTTACTTCTCTAAGATTGACCTTCGATCGGGTTATCACCAATTGAGGGTAAAGGAGGATGACATTCTAACGATGACTTTTCAAACTTGGTATGGTCATTATGAGTTTTGGGTGATGTTGTTTGGTTTGACTAATGCTACAGTCACATTTATGGATTTGATTAATAGGGTATTTAGACAATATCGAGATATGTTTGTGATTGTGTTTATCGATGACATCTTGATCTACTCAAGGAGTCAAGACGAGCATACCGATCTTTTGAGGATTGTGTTGCAAGTCCTCAATGAACAACAACTCTTTGCAAAGTTTAGCAAATGTGAGTTTTGGCCAAGGTCCGTGGCATTTCTTGGTCATATTGTTATTGGTGAGGGTATTAAGGTAGATCCTAAGAAGATGGATGCGGTTAAGAGTTGGCCTAGACCTCTATCCCCTTTGGATATTAGAAGTTTCTTGGGTTAGGTCGGTTACTATAGAAGGTTTGTTGAAGGATTTTCTTCAATTGTCTCTCCATTGCCAGCATTGACCCAAAAGAAGGTTAAGTTCGTATGGTTGGAAGGATGCGAGAATAGTTTCCATGAATTGAAGGATAAATTTACTTCCGCTTGGGTGTTAACTTTACCGGAAGGGACTGGCAGATTTATTGTTTATTATGATGCTTCAAGAATTTGGTTAGGATGTGTCCTTATTCAAAATAGTAATTTCATTGCCTATGCTTCAAGGCAACTTAAGATTCATGAAAAGAACTATCCTACCCATGATTTGGAACTAGCGACGGTTGTGTTTGCTCTAAAACTTTGTAGGCATTACTTGTATGGTGTTCCTGTAGATGTCTTTACCGACCACAAGAGTTTGCAATATGTGTTTAAGCAGAAAGATCAAAATCTTAGCCAAAGGAGGTGGCTTGAGTTACTAAAGGATATATTATGACATGAGTGTTCTCTATCACCCAGACAAAGAAAATGTCTTGGCGGATGCTCTTTGTCAGTTATCAATGGATAGTGTTGCTCATATTGAAAATGATAAAAAAAAGTTGGTTCGATATGTTCATAGATTGGCCCGATTGGGTGTTTGGATAGTTGACTTTACCAAAGGTGGTGTTATGGTTCACAATGGTTTAGAATTGTTTTTTGTGGCAGATGTGAAAGCCAAGCAAGGTCTTGATCCGACTTTTGTTCAATTGAAGGAAGTGGTGCTTAAAAAGTCCATTGAGGCTTTCTCCCAAGGGGGAGATGGCGTGCTTCGCTATCAAGGTCGTTTTTGTGTTCCCAATGTAGATGACTTGAGAGAGCAAATCTTATTAGAAGCCTATAGTTCTCGATATTCCATTCACCTGGGAGCCACCAAGATGTACAGTGAATTGCGGTAGATCTATTGGTGGAATGGGATAAAGAAGGATACTGTGGAATTTATGGCTAAGTTTAATAATTGTCAACAAGTGAAAGTTGAGCATCAATAGCTGGGAGGTTTATCGCAAGATATTGCATTCCTACTTGGAAGTGGGAAGATTTGAATATGGACTTCATTGTTGGGTTGCCTCGCATCCGACGACAATATGATTCGATTTGGGTTCTAGTATATCGAATGATGAAATCGGCTCATTTCATTCCCATCAATGTTTCTTATTCAGCGTAAGACTATGCTAAGTTGTACTTGAGGGAAATGGTTAGGTTGCATGGAGTTCCCTTGTCAAATATCTTCGATCGTGGTACCCATTCACTTCTCAGTTTTAGAAATCTTTCCAAAAGGGTCTTGGTACTCGTGTTAAGCTTAGTATGACCTTTCATCCACAAACTGATGGGCAAGCAGAGTGTACTATCCAAACTGTGGAAGATATGTTGGGAGCATGTGTAATCGACTTCAAGGGTAATTTGGATGATAACTTTCCTTTGATTGAGTTTGCATACAATAATAGCTATCATTCAAGTATTGGCATCACTTCATTTGAGACTCTAAATGGTAGGAGGTGTAGATCTCCTATAGGTTGGTTTGAAGTGGGTGAAGTTTCTTTGATAGGTCCCAAATTGGTACAAGAAGCTATCGAGAAATTTCGGCTTATTAGTGAAAGGTTGAAAATGACTCAAAGTCGACAAAAGTCCTATGCCAATGTTAGAAGAAGAGATCTTGAGTTTGAGGTAAATGATTGGGTCTACTTGAAAATTTCACCCATGAAGGGTGTAATGAGATTTGGTAAGAAAGGGAAGCTTAGTCCCCGCTATGTGGGCCCATATCAAATTTTGAAGCGTGTTGGTAAGGTTGCTTATGAACTTGATTTGCCTAATGACTTGGCATCGGTGCACCCATTCTTTGATATCTCTTTGTTGAAGAAATGTGTTGGAGATCTAACATCTATAGTTTTCTGAGAAGGTTTGGGAGTTAAAGAGAATCTTTCGTATGAGGACGTTCCGGCTGAGATCTTAGACCGGCAAGTTATGGAGTAGAGAAACAAAGAAGTTGCTTTCGTAAAAGTTCTTTGGATGAATCAGTTAGTTTAGGGTGCTACATGGGAGGCCGAGGCCATTATGAAGTCCCGTTATCCTCATCTCTTTAATGATGTCCCTACTCTAGCTTGAGGTATTTAGCTCCTCATAGATTACTCTTTTAGTTTTATGTGTCTTAACTATTCCCATGATTTCCTCATCTCTACATGTTCATGATAAAGCTTGATTTTTTGAGAAAATAAGTTAACTGGATAAATTTCTACATTTTTAGGTGCATTTTAGTATGAGTTGCATGAAGACTTTTGTAACACCTATAATTCAAGAAGATGGAAAAATACAGCTTCCCAGAATCTGGTGTTAGAACCAACGAAAGCCACCGACGGATCGTGTGTCAGACCACGGATGGTAGGTGGGGTCCTGTGGTTCATGTCACGACCCAAGCCTAGGGCCTAGATGTGACATGGCGAATGAGGAACCCGAAGGAACCCCAAACAAGCCTCTCAAACTTGTCATCACACTTCATCGGTCGCGGAAGTACATTCAACATTAATTAACAGGAAATAGGGACTAAGGGCAAACCATTTCAAAATGACATCATAGAACAAGAGTCAAGCTCATTTACAAAATACTTGTCCAACGCACACCTCTACATACATAGATAGGACGGGGGCCATGACATATTACCGGCTCCCCTCATAGTCAAAATACAATTACAAGCTAAAGTCTCAAAACATAGGAGTAGGAAACATAACATAGCCCTCGAATCATTGAGGACTCACCAACAACTCGGATAAGCACCGTACTAGCCACGTGAACGAAGAGAAGGATCAAGAGTAGCTCCGGTCCCTACATGGTGACATCATGTAGGCAAAATATGCGTTAGTACTTGGAATGTACTAAGTATGCGGGGTGCAACACAACAATAAACAAGGACACAATCGAAATACAAGAAATAGTTTCATAGGCATTATGAATAACAATATGAGGATGCATGATCAAAGTGAAGTCAAAACATGTTTAAGTAACTCTATACTAATAGTAGATATCATATGTGTATGCATGATCCAACCAATCTATAACCCCAACTTAGGATGGGGGATGCCGTTCACACCCGGACACCCTGGTGGCAAGGTATAAACCCCTCACATGGTTGATGTTGGTCACACCCCAAGCATCCTAGGTGGTGAGATATAAACCTCTCACATGGTTGATGTTGGTCACACCCCAAGCATCCTAGGTGGTGAGATATAAACCTCTCACATGGTTGATGTTGGTCACACCCCAAGCATCCTAGGTGGTGAGATATAAACCTCTCACATGGTTGATGTTGGTCACACCCCAAGCATCCTAGGTGGTGAGATATAAACCTCTCACATGGTTGATGTTGGTCACACCCCAAGCATCCTAGGTGGTGAGATATAAACCTCTCACATGGTTGATGTTGGTCACACCCCAAGCATCCTAGGTGGTGAGATATAAACCTCTCACATGGTTGATGTTGGTCACACCCCAAGCATCCTAGGTGGTGAGATATAAACCTCTCACATGGTTGATGTTGGTCACACCCCAAGCATCCTAGGTGGTGAGATATAAACCTCTCACATGGTTGATGTTGGTCACACCCCAAGCATCCTAGGTGGTGAGATATAAACCTCTCACATGGTTGATGTTGGTCACACCCCAAGCATCCTAGGTGGTGAGATATAAACCTCTCACATGGTTGATGTTGGTCACACCCCAAGCATCCTAGGTGGTGAGATATAAACCTCTCACATGGTTGATGTTGGTCACACCCCAAGCATCCTAGGTGGTGAGATAAAAACCTCTCACATGGTTGTCCGGTTCTTTTCCCCCGGACCGGGCATGGTCATGCAACACTTTATATAGGAAATTCCCATTAGGCTCTAATGCAATCTCACGTATGGAATGAACATATACACAAGCTTAGTTTGTCATCAACACATCTCTGGATTTCCATACATCTCATAACTCAAGCTTTAAAGCATCGATTCATCAATTCTCCATAGTTGGACATTTTGTCAAACACCTTGAAGGCATGTAATGGAATCAAAGAGCATGGAAAATAGGGTAGTAATTATGCAGCCAAACCAGTGAACAACCTACAACAACACCTTTTTAACACCCACAATACCACATGAAAATCTCCACATCCATTCCAAATTTAGGTTCAAGTTCTAGGGTCACAACATGCTCAAAACAATCACTTTTCATGTTTAAAATTCAATGTGCAGGAAATTATTACAAAGAACAAGACTAATTTATGAATCTTAACTTAAACCATGAATTAGTGAGTAGAATAGAGTCTAGGCACTATGGGTGGAAGGACCCATGAGTTCAACACCACATACCTTGAGTTTTTATGAAGGTCTTGAGAGTGTCTTCAATGGAAGCTTGGAACTTGGAGCAAGAGTCTCTTCAATCTTGAGGAAGGTTTTGGATTAGGGTTCTTGAGAGAACTTGAGAGAAAATGTGTCTAAGTATGGGAGAGGTGTTTTGGGAAATGTTTTAGAGATGGGAATTGAACTAATGGTATATAGGAAATAACATATGCCCTTTGGAAAAATGGTCCAACACTTAGAAAAAAAAATGAGGCGGGTGAACAGTAAAAACGCTCACTGGAAATTGCCTTTCCTGCCGGACAGATTTTACGAAAATGGGCATAACTTCTTCGTCCGAACTCCGAATGAGGTGAAACGAAGTGCGTTAGATAGCTAACTCAAAGGGCTTTCCATGGATATGTTATTGGCTACCCAATAATTTGTGTGCTAGGAGATATGACCCTCCAAAGTAGACCCTCGAAAAAGGCTTCACTTGAAAATTTGGATTTTGATATGGTTGCTCTAAAATTTGGGTTAGACCCATTTCCCACTCAATTTGACCCCCTAAACAAGAATATGAAGTCGGATTTTCAGAAAACGAAACGGATTTTTTTATATATAGCTAAACAAGTTTTCGGTAACTTCCGAAGCACATTTTTAAGAACTTTTTGGGTCATTTCAGTTCAGTCCCATACTTAGAAGAATTTCAGGATCGAAACATGAGACCTACGGCCGTGGTCCATGGTTCATCAATGGACCCACAGTCCGTAGGTGGGGTTCCGTTGTTGGGGTCCAAGATTCAGTGGTTTCTGATACCACCCATGATTGACCAGTACGGGCCATGGTTGGACCTACAGGCTGCAAGTCTGGCAATAGGTGAGGGTCAACAACTATATAGAGGAAAATAGTTGTTGGGTCAACTTCAAACGGTCATAACTTGTAGCACAAAATTATTAGGTGTCCCATAACCTTTTGAATTAAAGATAATTTAATCCTCTTTCCAATGCCACCGAGTTTGCTAAAATCCAAGCTCAGAGTGAATAGTTATGCTTGTTTTAATGAAGCCCTGTCGGGCAAACCATGAACCACGACCCCAGTCGACGACCAATAGTAGAAACGATGGTCTGTCACTCCCACCATGGATGGCCTTCAACTTTTATGTCAGGGTCATTTTGGTCTTTTCCCTATGCGTTAGGGCACTTAAACTACGTCGTTTGATGCCTAAACTATGCCGTTTTACTCAGCCTAAGCCTAATAACCTAGTCAGACATACCCAAAACCCTCATTCTACAAAAATCATCCAAATTAAAATGAAAAGAAGAGAAATAGGTGCCAGTTCCTTTCAAGAACAAGAAACAGTGTTCTTCATGTTTCAGCTCCAAAATCCAAAGGTTTTCTCCATAGATTTCGTCACCAAGTATGTGGGATTTCACTAGTGGGTTCCTTTTATCCACTAGGTCCCTAGAATTCAGTTAGTTCCTTGATTCTACATAACTTGTCTAGACCTAGGGTTTCTAAAAGCTTAGGAAATTGTTGTGATTTTAGCTGCTATAATATCCATAATCTGAAGAACATATTCTCTTGAAAACATTGCAGCATTCCTCGTATGAAAACTTAGAACCCTAGTTTGTGTAAATTCTCTTAGTTCATGATTTATACTTGCTAGGTCAGGTAAACAAAAAATCATGCTTCAGATTTAGAATGTCACATTCTCAGTATGTAAATGTTGCATTCTTAGTTAGCATGTCAATAATTTGAGCTATTCAGTATTTCAGTTACAATTTAGTCATATACATATACAGTTGGGAGTAGACCTAGCCCTAAGCTGGACTAGGGTTCAACGTACCCTCAAGGTCCTAGAACTATGTGCCAACATAGGTTCAGAAGTCCCCTCTATTTGACATCAGTTTTGGTGATCACGCCACATTTATGCTTTTATACCCCGGACAAGGAATATTTGGTCCTCTTGATGGGGTTTATACATTGGACAATCATGCCTTTATACCCATGGCAAGGTATATTGGGTTCTCTTGATGGGGCGTATACATTCGTCTCCACGTTTAGCTCACGTGGTTTATGTCGGTTAATAGTAGCTCCCATAGTCAGACTCTTAGTTCATTGACAAGGTTTTCAGTATTTACTTCAGTTTACAGTTTAGCATGTTATCTTTATGATTAATACTTGGTCATTTCATTCAGTTTATCTTTCAGTTATACTTCAGTACATACTTATATCCTTATTGAGATTATATCATTGCTTAGTTCTGTATGTTCAGCCTACATAATTTATTCATCTGAGTTCTATATCCTGCATGCTCAGTATATTCCAAGTACTGACGGATACTTTGCATTACATCCTTTCATGATGTAGGTTCAGGTAATCAGCATCTAAATCACGCATAGATCGATTTTTGGTCCGCATTCGACAACTTTAGTGGTGAGTCCTCATATTTCGAGGACAATAGACATGCTTTCATTTTAGTCTTTAATTTCAGTTGTCAGTTTTGTTAGAGTTCGCTGGGGGCATGTCCCAACAACTCAACTCATTTAGAGGCTTTTACAAACATATTAGTACATTCAGCTTGAGTTGTTAAGTAGTTGTTTCAGTTATCACTAAACTCTTAGTATGTTTTATATATTCAGACTAGTTGGGTTTTTCCCCATTTTCACATATCCACTATTTTTAGCTTCCACATAGTACATGTTTTACTTAGTCATTTTCAGTATGCTTGATATATGCCAGACTCAGAGTTAACTTGGGGTCACTCATGATTTTAGGTCCCGTGTTACGTAAAGGGGGTAGCCTCAGGGCGTGAGAACTTCATGATATGATGTTTTGAACATGCTTTAGTTTGGAGTTGATGTTTTCTCCTAGGATCTATGCATTTATGTAATTGAATTCATGATGGAATGTTAGGTTAAGTTCCTACCCTCCTTATGATGTCTTGAATCTCATTTGAGGATGAATGTTCCCAAGGCAGAGAAAATGTAACACCTCGGATTCGAAAATATAGGAAATTGCAACCTTTCCAAGATCTGGGGCCAGTACCAACGGAGCCACCAAAGGCCCATGGATTGATACATTGTCTATAGGTAGCTTTGTGGATGGCCAATATAATTTTTTGGAAAATGACAAGTTCCAGTACTTTATGACGGTTCATCAGGACGGTCCGTTGTCCTATCCACGAGTCGTAGGTAGGTCTCGTAGGTGAGTCCCAGACTTAGAGAAATTTTAGAGTCAAAAGTGGAGACTCACGATCAAGATGTACGGTTCGTAGGTGGACCCATGGACAGTACATGGGTCCATCGTTGGGAGTCCAAAATTCATGGTTTTTGAACTTACAAAGTGTAACACCCCAAAAAATTCCTAAGTTAAGACTCGAATCATTCTTCATTTACTTGTAGGGTCATATTTGGTGATTCTTAAATTTCCCATTTATGTAAAGGTAAATTCTTTAATGTGAGACTGATGATATCAATTAAGGTTGCTAGAATCTCCTAGCACAAAGTAAACACTACTAAAAGAAACTGCTAAAAAACGACGGACAGAAAAGCGATGGACGGCGTCGCTCCAAAAAGCGACGCCATTTGCCACACTGTCCATCACTTTTTAATAAAAGTAATTATTTTTAAAATTATTTTAGCAAAAGCGACGGACGACATCTCTTAGTCCGTCGCTTTTTTAGCAGATATTTGCACCAAATATATATATAATTAATAATTATTTATTTAATATATATAGCAACGCCGTCCGTCTCTTTTATTAAAATAATTATATATAAATTAAAAATTAACCACGCTGTCCGTCGCTTTTAATTTGTTAATTATTTTTTTATTATAGCGAGGGACGACATCTTGATGTCCGTCACTTCTTGGTCAAAAATATATGGTCAACACTTTAAAAAAGCAACGGACAGTGTCGTTTAGTCCGTCGCTTTTTAGTCAAAATGTAGGTCCAAGATTGTTAAAAAAGCGACGGACAAAGAGACGCTGTCCATCACTTTTCGTTTAATTATGTTACAACAGTGACGAGTTTACCCCCAAATTTTCCATCTCTCTTTCTCTCTTTTCTCTCTCTTCTCTCCCTTATCTCTAAGAAATGCTGCCCGCCACACCACCGCCTGACGCCGCCACCACCGTCCGTTGCCGCCACGATCTTTCTTTCCCCGTTGCCGGCCAACCCAATCTGCCACCACCCAAAAGAATTCCCCAACTGCCCCTCCTTCTTGTTATAAGGTTAGGGTTTAATTTTAGTTTTTTTTAATTCTAGTAATTATATTCGATTTCTTAGTTTGTATATTGTTTTAGTTTGTTGAATTGTGTTATTCAATTTTTAATTTGTACATTTGATTATTATTAGTTAGGGAGAGAATTGAGGATTTTAGATTTTAGGGTTAGTTTTCTTTTAAATTGGGGATTTTTAAATATGATTATAAATTAAGTATTAGAAATTAGAACTAACAAATAATTAGAAGTTAGAAGTTAGAAGTTAGATTAGTTTAACATTGATAGATTTGCCATTGTATTTGTGCTTATGTATTATAATGTTGTTGAAAATTGGGTATATTGAATTATATTCTTGAACTTAGAAATTCTTGAACTTGAAAATTGTTGAACTTATTAGAAATTCTAGAAATTAGATATGAATTTTTATTTTTGTAGGATTTTAGAGCTTTAATTAGGTTGTGAACTTTAGAAATCTTGAATTATTGTAGGATTTTAAAACTTTAAGTTGTGAACTTTAGAGAACTTTAATATTTGTTGTTTTTTAGAACTTTAGGTTGTGAAACATTAGAAATCTTGAAGTATTGTTAATTTGAAGTTAGAAGTTAGTAATTGATGAAGTTTGAATGTCATAAATATATAGGATGAATGTTTGAATGTGATGATATATATGAGGTTTTTTTTTTGAATTAGAACTTGAATATATATAACTAATTTTTGGACTAGAAGTGTATATATGACCAATTTTATAGATTAGAGATATGAACTTGAATTAATTAGAATTAACTTGAACTTGAACTTGGAACTTTAGTTTGAATATATAACTAAGTCTAGAAATTAGATTTGAACTTGAACTTATTAAAACTTGAATATATATAACTAATTCTTGGATTTGAAGTTTACATATAACTAATTTTAGAACTTTGATATGAACTTGAACTTGAATATAACCAATTCTTGGAATAGAAATTTATATATAACTAAGTTTAGAAATTAGATATTAATTATCTTGAATTTAGAACTTGAACTAATTGAACTTAATTAAAATTTGAATATAACTAATTATTGGATTTGAACTTTATATATAACTAATAACTTTTATATGAACTTGAATTTAGAACTTCAACTTGAATATAACTAATTCTTGATGGCCTTAATTAATTAGAACTTAATAATTAAACTTAATTAGAACTTTGGACTTAATTTATAATAACTTGGACTTAGTTAGAATTAATATAATTAATTATTTGAAATCTTAAACTTCATTAAAATTTATGAATTAATTAAGTTTGAACTTTGTAGATCTTGAAATGTAGTATTTATGAACTAATTAATTAGATATATAAGTAATAATAAATTTACTTATTAAGTAATTATAAATATATATTAACAATATAAATTAGTTTAATGTAGTTAAATTTTTATTAAATTTAATTTATAATATAATTGAATATCTATATTTTTGTAGATGGATCATCGTTTGTGGATGTATAATATGCATTATCAAACTGGTGCTGGTTTCAAAATCTGAGTTTATTGACGGCGTTAGAGATTTTATTGAACATACAATGATACTTGACATTTTCAAGAATAATGGATTGGTTAGGTGTCCTTGTAGTGCATGTAGGTGCTTAAATTTTTTTGAACCAGATACAATTATGGTCCATTTGTACCGTAATGGATTTAAGCCTAGATATATTAGATTAATTTATCGTGGAGAAAGAGATGGATTTAATGGTATATTTTATAATTCGATGCCTGTGGATTAATATAATATGCTTACACCACATGGCCAAATTACGGTTGAACATGATGATAGGGTTGAACATGATAGGGTTCATGAAATGATCAATGATGCTTTTGGGGTTCGAGGTGGGATGGAGCCCGAAAAATATTTTGATGAAGCTCCTAATGAAGAAGCAAGACGCTTTAATGATCAATTAGAAGAGTCTAGTCGTCCACTATGTGAAGGGCGTCCTCATTCTGCCTTGTCAGTTGCGGTTAGATTAATGAATATTAAATTAGATTGGAATTTTCCTAATGTGGCCATGGATTCAATGGTTGATCTTTTGGGTGAACTAGTTAATCCGGAGTTTAACATACCTAAGAACTTCCATCAGGCAAAGCGTTTGGTTTCCAAGTTAGGATTGACGTAAGATAGAATTCATTGTTGTGTTAATGGCTGCATGTTGTTTTACAAGACTGATAGTGAATTAGAAAATTGCAAGTTTTGTGGACATGCTCATTATAAGAGGACTCCGGCTAGAAAGATGGTCCCAGTTAATGTGATGCATTATCTACCTCTTATTCCAAGGTTAAAAAGGTTGTATGCATCGATGAGGTCTACCCCACATATGAGATGGCATCGTGAATATAAAAGGCCACCGGGTGTCTTGTCTCATCAATCTGATGGTGAAGCATGGAAGACTTTTGATAATGTATATCCTGATTTTGCTAGTGAACCAAGAAATGTTAGATTAGGGTTGTGTGCAGATGGCTTCACACCATTCTCTAATGCTGCTTCGCCTTATTCATGTTGGCTGGTATTTCTTACTCCGTATAATCTTCCTCCTGAAATGTTCATGAGCAGTCCCTAGATCTTTCTGAGTTGTGTTCTTCCTCCTTCTACGACATAATCTTGAGATGATGCACATTGAAAAAAAATATTTTGACAATTTGTTTAACACAGTGATGGATGTTAAGGGTAAGACAAAAGACAATCCAAAAGCTAGAATGGACATAAAAAATATTGTAGGAGAAAAAAGTTATGGCTGTAGAAATTACAAAATGGTAAAATAGTTAAGCCCAAACCCAACTCTTCATTCACATTAGATGACAAACGTGAAATTTGTGAGTGGGTTAAAAATTTGAGGATGCCGGAGGGCTATGCTTCGAATTTAAGAAAATGGGAAGATATGAATGAAGCAAAATTGATAGGTATGAAAAGTCATGATTGACATGTGTTCATGGAAACTTTAATTCCTATCGCTTTTAGCCATCTACCCGAAAAGATATGGAAACCAATCACAGAGATAAGTCTTTTTTTTCAAAGATTTGTGTTCTGGAAAGTTGTTGGAGAGTAGTTTAGACACGATGGAGGAAAATATTCTTGTTATTACTACTAAGTTGGGGAAGATATTTCCATGTGGTTTCTTTGATGTGATGAAGCATCTTCCAATTCACCTTGTACAAGAGGCCCGCCTCGGAGGTCCAGTTCAAACAAGATGGATGTATCCATTTGAAATATTCATTAAGTTATATATATTAACCAAGTCTTTTATTAACACACACACACACACACATATATATATATATACATATATACATGTAGAAAAATTAGCAGATCCAAGAAAACAATTAAGGAAAGGGGAAAGACCGAAGGATCAGTTGTTCAAGGTCATATTGGGATAGAAACTGGTGATTTTTATTCTTATTACTTTGGTGATGATGTATCATGTAGGATAAGCAGGCCCAATCGCAATAATGAACGCGATATTGATCCCTTATTTCCACCGATATCAATTTTTAATAAAAATGGTCGAGGATCTAAAAAGCGTGGAAAACGAGACATCACTAATATGTAAATGCAATCAGCTGTGACACATATTTTGCTTAATTGTCTAGTGATTCAACAATATCTCAAGTAAGTGTTAAAGATATGTTATCAAATTACCTACTAATACGTGTTCATTAACAAATGAATACTTGAATGTAAAATGATTAGCTTGTTCGTAAACACATGGGGTAATGAAGCCAACTATAATTTTTTTTCCAAATGGCTAACAAACTATGTAAGTGTGCAAGCTTAAATTGAATCACTAAGTATTTAATAATATATTCATGTTATACGAAATTATATTACTTGAAATAACAATCACGTAGGTTTACGATGAATACTCAAGTGTCCAACATTTGCAATTAGTGAAAGAAGTAGCACTTGGACCTGAATCTCAAGTACTGACAATGAATAAGTATTGTGTCAATGGTTTTAGGTTTCAAACTGAAGAAGTTTCTAGGAACAAGAAAACAAATAATAGCGGTGTCTACATACAAGGTGATGTTGATGGTATTGGCCAAACTATTGAATATTATGATGTTATTCATGAGATTATTGAAGTAAGGTATTCAGGTTGGCCTAAGAAAAAGATTGTATTGTTTCGGTGTGAGTGGTTTGACCCATCACATAAAGGAACAAAGGTGGACCATCAACATAATATAATTGAAGTTAAGCACACCAGGAAATACATAAGTTATGATCCTTTTATTATTGCACAAAATGCTAAACAAGTGTATTATGCTCCATATCCATTGTGTAGAGACAAAGCTGATTGGTGGGTTGTTATAAAACTAAGCATGTGGGAAGAATTGAAATTGACAATGTCTTAGATGTGGCGTATCAAAATGAAGTTGCAATTGTTCATCAGCAAGTTTATGTTGAATTTGAAACCACACTACAACATCCTCATAACATATTAGAAGAAGTATCTGATGATGCGATAATGAATGTTGAGGAAGAAATATCCGAGAATGAGGAAAATGAATCATTTGATGACAAAGAATGGGATGATAATAAAAATGAAACAACTGAGGAGGAGGAAGAATGGGAGAATTATGGAATTGAAACAAGCGAGGACGAATAGTAGTAGAATGAAAGCTAGCATATATGTAAGTTAATTTATTTTGCTAATTTTATTGAATTTATAATTTTTATATATTATACATGTAAATTTGCATACAGATGTCATCAGGCGGTGACGATGATAGACATCGCAAGCATCTTGGAGTTATCCAGACTAATAGGGCTAAAAAGAAGAAGTTTAGGAGACTCATAGATCCTGAGGATATTCCAGGATCTATTTCTTCTACGCTAGAGCGCATCAGACATGATACTCATTTATTTGTTGTTCCGTTTGGTACGGAGGATCCTTGGGCATATTATCCTAATTATCGTCGACTAGTAGGTGCTTTCTCTAATTCACAGGCATTGCCTCCACGATGTTACGAGGACCTACCTTTATGGGCTATACGTCGACCACGACCCTTATCTGTAGGTAGGATATTAGATGGTACTCTATCTCCCACACGTACATCTCCTCAGTTATCTACCATGAGGATTGGAGATTGTAGTAGCGAGCATCATATGCTATGGCCGGTACACCTCCATTGAATCAGCGTTTTGTGCATCCTGGTGTATCACCTTCATCTACAACTACACCGAGTGCTACACCAGATGATGAGATTCCTGCTCTAGCTCCTGGCCAGAAGAATAGACTTGGCAGAGTCATGATGAGACGGATGGATCATCGTGAGTTTGTTTTGTTATCTATTTGTTAGTTTATTTTATTTATTTCTTATGCTTTAATATATTATTCATGAACTAACATATTTATTATGTGTTTTGCAGGTGGCATCCTGCAAAGGATGCTGCCCGGGCTTTAAAAGACTGTGTTAGAAGACTTTATACACAGGCTTTCACTCTTGGAGCGAGATTCCAAACAGTATACGCCAGACGATGTTTAATGAATTTAAGGTATATATTTTTTAGTTAAGTTTAATAATTTTAGTATACTTTACTTTTTTTTACTACCGATCTAATTAACGCTATTTAATCTTTTTTGAGACTTTGTGTACTTGGGAGTCGAGGTACAATTTGGTCATTGTGACCACATTTGAGAGGAGGGCATCTGCGAGACTGTCTAGCTGGCTAAAGAAAGTTCGGGATACTAATCAACGTCTGGGTTGGATGTTGCCTCATATTTTTGATGAATTGCGTCAGTATTGGAACACATATAAGTTTAAGGCAATGTCCGAACAAGCCAAAAAGGATAGAGGCAGTCTTCAGGGTGGCTTGTTGCATATCAGAGGTGCAAAGACCGTTGGAACTATTACAAAACAGATGATAAGTTCTAATTCAAACTTTTAAATAAATAATTAGTTGATTCATATATATCATTATAAATTTCAGTTTTTATTTATAGGAAAAAGAATTGGGGCGCACTCCCATTGGACCGGAGGTTTTCAAGAAGACTCATGTGAAGAAGAAAGAAAATGAGTCAGATCTGGATGTGTGGGTGGAGGAAATGGTCGAATGAACTTTTGTAAGTTATTTAATATGAATAATATATATTAATAGTGAATATATTTATGATATGTATATATATTGATGTCAATTTTTATATTTAATATGCAGAATGAGGTTCATCAGTACATCGCTGAGAATCTAGATAGTTTGGTCCAAATGGCACTGAACTGTCCACCCAAATTTGGACAGAAAAGGTGGTAGGGGAGAAAAACAAGGGTACAGTCTATGGTCTAGGCTCTCGAAGCGATGTAAGACGACTCCAGTATGGCTTACAAGGTATTGGATCGTCACGTCAAGCCGAGGCACTTGACGGTGTTCAGATTGCTGCTATGTCGGCTCAAATAGCATAGCTTTATCGGCACTAGCAGAGTAGGAGCGGAGAAGAGTAGCTGAAAAACAAAGCATGAGAGCGACCATTCAGGGAATCAAAGAACAAGTGCTGAACCTCGCTCGTCGACCTACTACATCTTCTCCTGTCGAGGACACTGACGACGACAGTGACGAGGATGATGATTTTGTAGATTGCACTCCTTAGTTTAGGTCTCTTTTATGAACTTTTTGAAATTTTAAAACGAATTTTGAAAGAATTTATAAGTGTTTAAATTCTAATTTAGATACTTTTGAATGTTAATTTAAGTTTTTTGTTTTATGTTTTGTGTAGCTTCTTTATAATGTTGTGTGTTTGATTGGGCTGAATTGAATTGCATTTGCAATAGAAACTGCCAAATTCTGCTGTCAAAAAAATTGCAAAAAAAGCGACGGACATGGTGGTTTTGTCCGTTGCTTTTCTGGGTTTTATTTTTTAAAAATACCCAGAAAAGCGGTGGACAGTGTCCTTTAGTTCGTCACTTTTCTGGATTTTTCAAATAAATAATTTCTAGAAAAGCGACGGACAGGGTCCTTTAGTTCGTGGTTTTTTTGGAATTTTCAAAATTTAAGTTTCCAGAAAAGCGACGGACTGCATCGATTTTTGGAAATTAAAAAAAATGAAAATTTTAAAAAAGCAACGGAGTTGTTTAAAAAAATTCCAGAAAAAAAAAACAAAAAGTGACACAGGCAGTCCGTCGCTTTTTGAAAAGCGTCGAGCCAAAAAGTGACGAACATGATTGCGTCACTTTTTCATCGATTTTAACCAAAAAGCGACACAGTCCGTCGCTTTTGGCCGTCGTTTTTCGGTAGTTTTTTAGTAGTGAGAGTTGAAAGTTTCCTTATCAATAAATTCTACTTAGATCAACTTCAAATGACCATATCCCTTAGATATAAAGAGTTACGTGGCCCATAACCTATAAATTAAAGGTATTTGAATCTACTTTCAAACGCCACCGATTTCGCGGCAATCCAATTTCTCAGTAAGAAGTTATGACCATTTTCGTAACTGATGTACTGCGGTTCTGTTTTAACTGCGGGAAAATTCTAAATAATGTAATTTTCTTCTCCTTGTACCACTAGGGAAACCTTAAAAGCGGATTTCTTAACTCCTATAAAGCCCTAAACAATCTTATTTCCATTTTTTAATCCATCATTTTCTTCTCTCTGAAACCCTAAGGCAAAACCATAAGGAAAAATCAAAATAGAAGACTCCATTCAAGATTCTTTTTATCTTTTTCAAGATTCTTCTTCAAGGTAAGTTTTTCTTCAAGAATTCCATTCTTTCCAACTCAAATTCCTCCATACAATTATGAATCACTAATGAAAATCATAATTCTTGTCCATAGAGATTTCAAGAAAGTAATTCAAGAATCTCAAGAAAGATTTTCTTGATTGTTCTCTTTCAAGCTAGGGTTTCGAGGCTTCTAATCAAGTTCTTCTTCAAGAACCTTGTTCTTCCAGGTATGTAAGGCTATCATAGTGTTGGAATAGTTTGTCCTCACGCCCTACATCTACTTCCAGATCGGTAAAAGAGTAATCTAGGATTCTTTCCCTAGATTTGAGTATTCTTGAGATAAGTTGATTTTGAGTTCTTGAGTTCATGTTTCTTTTAAATATTCGATTCCTAATAATTGAGTTTCTATATTGTAATTGAGATCCTTGAGTTGATTTGTTCATGTCTATATTTCAGCATAAACCCTATTTTGAGTTATAAATCTTGAGAAGCTCTTTAAAGTCAACACTTGTGTTTTAAACTGAGTTTTTGAAAAAGTTAAGATGAGTTTTGAGAAAGAGTTTCTAAAATATGATTAGTATGACAATCGAGTATGACATCAATGTGTAAGCAGTATAGTATCTAGTTATGTCATCAATGTTTAAGCAGTATGGTATCTAGTATGCCATCAATGTTTAAGCCGTATGGTATCTAGATATACCGTCAATGTTTATGCAGTATGACTTCACGAGTCATCAATGATCATATCACAATATGAATTTGATATATTTTTTAGAAAGTGTTTTAAAGTATGAATAGAGCAGGAGTATAAGGGAACTAAGTATTCCCAAATGTGTCAGTTTTTACATTGATAAAAGAGAAACTTTGATTTCTATATGAGTTATGAGTTTAAAAGATATTTCAAGAGTAGTTACCTCTTTTAAGAGGGTAGTTTGAGCGATTATCTCAAACAAGAGAAAGAGTTATGTTTTTAAACATATGAGCATGTGTTATATATATTATTGGGACTAGTATTGATCACCGATATGGGGAAGAGTTCAGACAACTCACAGCCCCTATAAACCATGTATGCCAACATGGGTAATGGATCATACTTTTTAGATGATTCCTTAATACTTATTAAGCATAACTTAGTTAATCTACTTAGTTCAGGAGTCCTATATCCTAGCAAGGTAGAGGACAGTTTTGGTAGCGTGGGCGAGACGCCGTATCATCACGTAGCTCATAGTGATGGTTGCCGGTTAGAGAATCTCCGGATAGAGTTAAAGTGTATTTTTATATATCACTTATTATGTTTAGTTCAGAGTTCAGAAAGTATTTTGTAAAGCTTTAAATGATTTAACTCCTTTATTTCTTTACATTCAACTTGAGTACAGTGTTATCTATTGCAGTCCTTTCATTCAATTTTTTTTATTCAACTATATTACATACTCGTACATTCAATGTACTGATGTCATTCGACCTGCATCTTTTAATGATGTAAATACAGGTTCTTAGGATTCTCAACAAGAGTCCGTTGAGATCAGTTCATTTGCTCGTTAGCTTTTGAGTAAGACAATTCCTTACTTTTAGAGGACTTCATCTTAGAGTAGTTGTGGGTCTTGTCCCAACACTCGTCTATATATAGTAGAGGCTTCAAAGCTAGACAGTTTTAGAGATTCTTTTAGTTTCAGATATTTTATTTAAAACTTATGTTTCATACTCAGTATATCCAGTTTAGTTTTGAGATTCAGTAAATTGTTTTTAAACACTTCTTCCAATTTGATTCTTATGTATGCTTGAGTTAGTCTTCTGCTTGTAGTCATCCAGGATGAGGGTTCACTTGTGTAACGACCCTAAAAACGAACTAGTGAAACTAGAGCCTAATGTGTGTGTGCTTGAGTTTGGTGTGAGTGTGTCTTGAGTTTTGAAGTGGTTTAATGTTGTCCCGAGCCATGGTTGAGGGGTTTAGGGGTCAAACGTCAAGGTATGACTCCCCAAGGACCACCCTAGGGGTCCTTGAGGAGGACCCTAAGTCTAACCCCTAAGGCTGCCTCAAAACAGAAAGTTGGCCAAAGTTTGGTGACCTACGGAAGGGGTCCACACCCCGTAGGTCCATCCACACCCCATGGATGGCCTCTGTAGGTCAAGGAACCCTAAAGAAGGCTACAACCATGAACCATGGAGGGGACAGTATGGTCCGTGAACCCATCCACGGTCCGTGGATGGGGTTTCGTGAATGGCCACAGTTTTCTGCCCAAGTCGGCCAAGCCAAGGGTGGTTTGGTAAATTCCTCCCTTGGCTAGTTAAATGTTTGGACGGTTATTTTGGGTTTATTAACATATTTTAAGAGTATTAAAAGTGTTAAAATCTATTTTAGATTTCATTATTTAAATTCCCCAAATCAAAACCCTCCGCTCCTAAAGTCTTCTCTCTAGAAACTCCATTGGAGATCAAGGTCAAGTTCAAGCTAGGGTTGGGGATTTCAAGGTGTTTCTTCTTCAATTTTCGTGGGGAATCAATAGCAAGGTATGGTAGTCTTGATCCTTGTCTAATTTTCCATTCAAGGAGCCAATTCAATGAAGATTTCAAATAATGAAAATCTAGGTTTTCACTCAATCTCATGGGTTCTTTCATCAAACGTTTTCAAATGGTTTTTAATGACAAATTATGATTATATTGATGTTTATTTGATGATTTAAGATGAAAATACTGCATGAACCCATGATTTCTCTCAATTCCTAAATTATGCCTTTTGAAGTGGATTTGTTGATCATGAATGAATGTTGATGGATTATACCTAAATTGATTTAGATTGTTGAATTGATTCACTATTCATGCCAAATTGTATTATTTAAAGGTTTCTTGGTTACTTATGATCATGGCCTTGAAAGGGAAAGTGATGACCTAATTACATGTTGAGTTAGAATTATGCTTGAGCTATTGATCCACTTGAAAGGTAGAGGTGTTTACTTATTATGTACATTGTGATCATGGCCTTAAAGGCATAGTGTGAGTAATTGAAGTATTATCATGATGTTGTATATATGGAATGTGATGTAAAGCATGTGTGTGATCTAAAGGAATGAAAGATGATCATGTTTAGAAGCTAATTGTATTAGGATTGAAAATTATCTCTCTATTAACACTTGTGAAAGATGGTGACAATGTGAAAGGCTATTCTCTCTCTCACACACACACTTGAATGAATGAATGAATGAAGTTCAATCATAATGTTAATGATTGTTGAGTCTATTGAAAGGCTATTCTCAATGGTACTCTAATGAATGTTAATAACTTGTTGTGAAAGGACTTTCTCACAAGAAGGGGGTTCTTAGGTGAATGGCTATTCTCATCTTTGAATTTATGAGCTTTACAATGAATGAATGTTGGGTTCGGATGGATGCCCTCATGTGAGTTGAGGCAGGGTATCTAGTAGCAATCCCTATATCCCATTTTAATGAATGTTGGGTTTGAGATGGATGCCCTCACGTGAGTTGAGGCGGGGTATCTAGTAACAATCTCTTATCCCATAATGAACGAATGTAATGAATGTTAGGTACTCCATGGGGAATAATGCCAAACACTGAATGGATTTGAAATGAGATGGAAGCCCTCACGTGAGTTGAGGTGGGGTTTCTAGTAGCAATCTCTTGAGATGGATGCCCTCACGTGAGTTGAGGCGGGGTATCTAGTAGCAA
>NW_006238993.1:1328837-1333743 GCF_000226075.1 Solanum tuberosum
GTGTGGGTGGTGGTATGGGACGCCATCTATGCATTGCACAAGTAGGCTTTGAGAGAGGTTTTGGTGTGTTCCTTTATAATGTTAAATAAAATGAATGGGCTCTTATGATGATGCTAATGAAGAAGGTTGATTTAATTTCTAATGAATGAAAGTGCTCTTAATGTAATGAAGTTAATGAAGAATGTTGACTTATATGTTTAATGTGAAGATGCATACTATACTTGGATTGTATTATGAGTTACTTCCTTGTTATGACTGTTGAGTATGAATGTGCCTTTTCTATGATGACTTCAAAGGAATACTTAGTGTGAGTAGTAGTATAGGATGCTACTTGCACATTGCACATGTATGACTTAGAGTGGTCTTAGATGTTGGTTTTAATGTGATGATGTGACTTATGAAATGGTTATGTCTCTTATATGCTTTATTGTGTAAAGGTGGAAAAGTTGAATGGTAAGTTCACTCTTTATGACCTTAAGGTGGTACTTTGGTGTGGATGGTGGTATGGGACGCTATCCATACATTGCACAAGGTATAACTTGAAGGTTACTTGAGGTGAAGGCTTAAGGTGAAGGTAAAGGTTCATATGTTGATTATGTTCTAATGTGGTTTAAATGACTTGTATGTTGGTTGTGGTTTAATATTATGCCTTTTATGTTTATGTTCATGAAGGTTTTTTTTTTTTTTTAATCAAAATGGCATATATCATGACTTCCAAAGAAAATGTCCTTTTAAGCTTGTTTTTGCATGGCTTCCATACTTAGTACATCTAATGTGCTAACCCATATTTCTTCTCCCTTTTTACCAAAGTGTAGGGTTTGGAGATATTGGTGTTCTATACTTGAGGAGTAGGTTTCTAAGGTGCTTGAAGATGAAGACTTGGTGATTCCTCATAGTTTCGAGGATAAAACCCATTGTGTTCCTTTATGTCTTTTAGTTTTGGTAATGCTTTTTTAAGGGCTAAGTCCCAATGTTGTAATCAAAGTATTAGATGGTTTGAGACATAGTGTACAATGTCTAGAAAGTCTTCCGCTTGCTTTTTAATGAAAATGTTTTCGATTGTTAAGAAAAGTTTTAAATTCTTCTCTATTTTCCTATGTTCTTATGTTCAAGAATGCTATGAGGCTTGTATAATACCCTTTCGGAGTCGAGTACTCTGTGTTACGACTAGGGGGTGCTCTCGGGTTGTGACAGCTTGAGGGATAACAATGGTTCTCGAGTGCCGGCCATGTCCAGGGTGTAGGCTCGGGTCGTGACATAAATGAGTAACCAGGACAGTCTGTGGTCTGACCAACGGACCATTAGTCGGGTCGTTTGTGAGGTTGACAATTATTCTTTTAGGGCTTTTGGGTCTTTCACTAATTATTCTAACCCAATACTATGTCATTTTACCCTCTATTAGAAACCCTATATAAACGTTTTAACCCCCAGTGTTCGGAGTTTCCTAGGCCATGCGGGTTTCTACAAGCGGTTTATCAAAGATTTTTCCAAAATAGCTCACCCTCTTAGCAAATTGTAGAGAAGAAAACTACCTTCCATTTTTATGACGCTTGCCTCAAAGTTTTTTTGTGTTTGAAAGAAAATTTGGTGTCAGCTTCGATCATTATGTCCCCAGATTGGAGTATTCCATTTGAACTCATATGTGACGCTAGTGGTATTGCTTTGGGGGCTGTTCTTGGTCAATAAAAAGAGAAACTATTCCATCCGGTTTATTATGAAAGTAAAACACTGATGTGGCTCAAAAGAATTATACGGTCACGGAGAAGGAGTTTCTAGGAGTGGTGTATGCATTTGAGAAATTCAGAGCATAGTTGTTGGGAACTGAAGTGGTGGTGCACACGGATCATGTGGCCATTAGATATTTGATGGATAAGAAAGATACAAAGCCAAGATTGATTCTGTGGGTACTGTTGTTACAAGAATTTGATTTCGAAGTGAAGGATCAAAATGGGTGTGAAAACCAAATGGCGGATAATTTGTCTCCGTTAGAAACTAACTTGGTTGATTGCAATTAGAGGGACATTGTGGCAGAATTTCCTGACGAATCAGTGATGACACGACCCAGGTGTACCCCCTAGATTTAACAAGGCATATGGAACCCCGGAAGGCACCATGTAAGCCACTTAGCATATCATAACATATGCATAGAACAATAAAGAGTAAAAAAGCATTTCAAGTCCAAAATTTTCCTCAAAGAAAGAGGAAGTCTATACTTATCTCAACATAGCCATCTATTGCAATACTTGAATCAAATAGGCACATAGCCCATACAACATAATCTGAAAAGGAAATACAAGAATGAAACTACTAAGTGAAAACATCCGTCCTCGAATCATTAGGACTCACCAACAAGCTAGGAGAAATGAGCAAATCCAAGCTTTACCCACAATGTAGACCACCTTGAGAACTGGACCCTACACTTGAGAAAAAATGTAGGAAAATATGGGTTAGAACAAAAATGCACTAAGTATGATAGCCATACATAAAAACCTTGAAAACATGCAAAAAGGGAAATTTTAGTTGAATGCATGAAATTTAGTAAGTTAAAGCTTCGTTTTGAAGATAATGGAAAAGCATAAGTCATAAACATATTCATTACATAAATCATCATATCATAAGAGAAACATACCATAAGTACACTCAAAGCATACTTGTGCAATGCATGAATAATAACCCATACTAAGTAAAACTTCTTGAGTAGCCATAGTTCAGAATTCATATTCTTGTCATAGTGGGAGTAAGCCTTAACCGACATAGACTATGTGAGCTTACCAGGGAATTCGGTGTTACCCACACCAAAAAGTGTTGTCCTACTTGCATAAGGTAGAACCATACTCTTAGCTTAGGTGGATCAACTAGCTAAATAACCTATGGGGGCACATAGTTTATGGGATAAGCAGATTGTTACTACAAACCCGTCCTTTCTAAAGGGGGAGCTTCCACCTAAAGAGATTCTTTCTAGAAACCCGACCTTTCTAACAGAAGAACTTCGATCTCATATTCAATATCCACTCGGGTCTAACCATTTATTCCATGGAGTACATATTAAGTCTTGACTTAACTTCATATTCATGTAATAATGCCTTGACACTCAATCCAACTAAATTCATAACATAGCTCATAGATTCAATAGGTGAGAATAACCTTTCAACTTTAGAATAATCATATTGTGAGAAAACATTTCACATCATATCATATTCATACACAGGTGTGTATATGAGGGTAACCTTTAAATAACACAATAAGTAGATCATAATCCTAATCACTTTACTCTCAAAGTGATCTTAAAGCATATCCATAAATCTCATAAACATGCATAATTCTCATACTTCGCCCTTCAAGGATCAAAGATCAAATTCCATCAACACATCTAGAATTACTACATTAGACATGGATAATAACATAATTTAAATAGCTCAATTACTATAAGCATAATTTCATAATATCCTTCTTTCATGAATTCACCCACATCACAAGGTCATAAATTGGGAATATGGGGATTTCATGGATTCATGGGGATTTCAACATAAAACCGTAATAAATCATCAATTAAATAATAATATAAAGTAATTAAATCAATAGAGTCATTTTTGAAAGGAATCTATGACTTGGAGTCAAGCTCTAGATTTTGGGGAATTTCTATCTTTGAAATTGGGGTTTGAAGGGACTCCATGGACGAATTCTATCCATGGATGAAGAGCTACCATACCTTAGCAATTAAATGCAATGAATTTGAGAAGAAACCTTCCCCCTTCAACCCTCGCTCCAACTTCCTTCTTCTTGTTCTTTGTAGTTCTAGAGAGAGAATATTTGGGGAAAAGTTGGTTTTGATTTAGGATTTTGGAATAGCGAGGAAGCTGACTTAATTTAGGGGTCTAAAATCATAATATAGTTAGTCTAAATTAGTATTAAACGTCGTCACTTTAAATTAACTCAAATAGGAAAACCCAAAAGTGCCCCTAAACTTAACTGCCAAAAAGCAGTTCTAGGCCTCATCCATGACCCACCACTGACGGACCGTCATTGGACCCACGACCCGTGATAGGAATGGTGGTCTGGGTTTAGAGACATTTTTCCTGGGGCTTCAATCCACGACCCCTCATCCACGGGGCGTGGGTGGACCAATAGGGCGTAGGTCCTTCATCGGTAAGTCACTACAAGGGAATTCTTATGGTCTTCCTCAAGAACCCATGGTTGGTCCTTGCGGTTCGTACATTGACTTTCTAACACGAAACCCTTTATTTCTACCTATGGGGAGTTATATTTACGACTCTAACCCTCATGTTAAGATCTAGTTAAGCCTACTAATTTTCGGGGTGTTACAGTATCTCCCCCATGGGAGCATTCGTCATGATGTTTGCGTAATCAAGACACAACTTCCGATGCAAGTGTCTACGATCGTACAATAGTTTAGTAACCCAACCAAGGGTTGGGATCGTCCTAAGAGAGTGGTTTTGAGAATTTAAAGAAAAATAAAAGTTCGTTCTAACTAGTCGTAGCTAAAGACATTAACGAGTAAGAACATTGTAAATTAAAGGGGGACACAAAAGTGTCAATTAACAATTGGGGGTTTGTCACTAGTAAGTTAAAAACAACAAAATAAACAAGGGTTTCTAAGTAATGAGAGGGGATCCTTGGGATGTGATGGGAATACGGGTTAAGCTAGATTATTGGGTACATGCTTTCTATAGAAGATTCATAGAGTAATTGTGAATAGGCTAAGATTTATGGGGGATAAGCTCTCTCTCGAGCAACTTACCCCGTTTCAAATGCGTTCTTCTCGGACACCCACTTGCCGCATGAAGACCAGCCTACGCCTTAACCCACTCACTCTCTCTAGCAGAGTGTGTGGACATGGGACTAGGGTTTACTCTCTCGAGCTGAACCTCATATCGACCCACTCACG
>NW_006238993.1:1333947-1344022 GCF_000226075.1 Solanum tuberosum
ACCCAACAATAATATCAACACATATTTGCTAAATCACACCCCAAGAATTGGGGTTTTTAGCCACATATCAAGAGATATAAATTTGTACCTAAATGAGATTGCATTCAAATGGGTATGAAGATTTAAGTCTTTTTATAGGCCAAGAATGAAGAATCCAAGAGACCCTAGTCCAAATCCTTGGAGATGGAACCCTCTTCTTCTTCAAGTCTTCAAAACCCTCTCAAACTTAGAGCAAAAATATTAAAAAATACTATTCTCTAAATGAAAATTATAATAATAGTTCCACACTAAAAATAAAATTCTACCTAGTATTTATAGTTATCACAGATTTGTGCTGCAGTGGATTGTTCGACGTCATTAGTCAGAATCGCCGATCAAGTCGATGATTCGCCCTTTGGTGTAATTCATCACCGTCTCGTACCAACCTTCAACATCGTTGTGCTCTGGGTTATTGGGCGGCATGGTACTGCTTCGCGGAATTGCTCGGTGATGCGCCGACTGCTCCCTTTTTTCCGCCGACTTGATCCTTTTCTTCAGGGCTCAACACATTAGAACAAAAGGCGAAGTAAAACCCTTCGGCGACTCGCCAAGTGGACTCGGTGATCCTCAGGCCTTCATTTCTTCGTTCTTTTTAGTTTTTTCGTTCCTTTTTGCGACGTAGTGTCCATGCTCTCCTCAAAACTTCAAATACCTGAAACTTAAGTATTTTCATCAGATATTGAGATAAAATAAGCATTTTAGGACATAATTTCTATTGAAATATAACCCTGAATGAGTCCAATTTGTGGACTCATCAACACTCCCAACTTAAACTTTTGCTTCTCCTCAAGCAAACTCAAGTTCAATCGTTCAAAAAGGTTGTCTCAAACAGTGCTACACAAGACTCAATCATGAATGCGCACAAGAAGATTCAATTAGGTATGCAAAGATCAAATGTGCACTCAAAGATTCAAGTTGTGACTCACCAATATCAACAAATCTAATGCTCACAATACTCGCTTCAAATGCCAGTTCAAGCTCAACTATAGTGTTCAAATGCCCTCACACAAAGAATGATTCCATATTTACACAATGGGTTCACAGTTTAAAGCTTTGGAATCAGAGGCAACGCTTACACTCACAAAGAAGAACATAATGCATAATTTTCACCCATAGGTTTTGCCCGTATTTTCCAATCAACATTTATTTCAGCTCACTCAAGATCAAAAAGGTCTTTTCAAGGCTTGTAATGGGGCTGAGTGCAAAGGTTTGGTAATTTAGGCTTAGTGACTTTCATCCTCATGAAATGTGGTGCTCACAACACTTCCTTACCTTTCTCCTTCATCATTTTCATTAATTCTTATAAGTCATCCTATTATTTACTTTCCATGAATTGTTTGGAAAACCCCTTTTCATTTTTCAACTTTATTCCACAACTTTTCTTTTTCATTCTTTTTCTTTCTCTTTTTTTTATATGGAGGGGTTCCATTTTTTCCTCAAATCCATGGGTATGAGGGACTTTCTTGCACTTCTTGACTCTCCCTTTTCTTTTCACCACAACCGCAACTTAGGCTTTTGTCCTAAGTTGGCTATTCAAACTAACCACAACTTCATGAGGATTATGGATGATGGATTAAGAAAAGGTCTAGTTTTCATCAAGTTTCTTCCAAAGAATGTTAAGGTTCAAGGGATGTTCAAGAGAGGTTCACAAACTCACAAGGTAGGCCACAAAAGCGGTATATGTCAAATTGGCTCACACTCTTCAAAGTTGCCTAAGATCATGTCAAGAGATATCATCACTTAGTTCACTAGACCAACGGGGTAAATTCTAGGATCTATTATGCATAGTTCACAGGTAAGCTCATCACAATAGGCATTGACACTATAAGTTAAACAAGACTCCACACTTTCGCTAGTGTGCAATGATCATCACAAGAGACTCAATTCGATACTAGGCTAGTCATAACGAGATGCAAAGAGTTCACATATTGTCTATGCAAATTCATTTGGCCTCATCGTAGCCGCGCATTCATGTTCGTTCGATTGCGAGCACTATTCAAGTCATCGGTATTGATTGGAACCGAGACTCAAATTTTTGCAAATGAACAACCATATTCAACACATGAGGGGTGGAAAAAATGTGAGAAAAATTCAAAATTTTTTGGAAGGGTCAAAATCGTTTTACAATTTCAAAATAAAAGGAGCCGTAATCTCAAACATCCACAGAAAGCAGTATTTAACACAATAATATCTCATAGCCTAATTTTATAAATGAAAACACGAGTCACAAAAAGCACACAAAAGGTGGGACTCACCCCACCTCAAATAGAAGCAATTTGTCCTCAAATGCAAATGACATAGAATATCCAGACTTTAAAAATAAAGAAAGACAGAGAGGGATGTAGAAATCCTGTCTACACAGTTGCTCCATCTGTCTAGGCATCAGTGCCCGATGTGTAAGCCTGGAATTTAATAATGGCCCCCGGGGCTTCTTCACAAGATTCATCGACAGTTGACTTACTGAGATTATCCAAGTCATGAGCTGCCAAAAAGGAGTGGATGACTGTGAAGAATCCACGTTTCCATGAGGGAATAGTGGATTCTCGGGGATTTTTTCCCTTGCTGGCACTGGCCTTCTTGCCCTCATTATCCATTTGTGGGGGTTTGTTACCTTTGTATTTTTCCTGAAATTTTTCGCTCATGTTTGTCGGGGTGGCATATCTCTTCCCATTACTTTTGGTCTAACCATTTCTGCAAAGCTTTGACAAAAAGTTAGAAAGTATTCAGAATTGTAGCAACACTTCGCAGAACCAGTTGGAGAAGCGCGCAATTACTTAGGCGGTTCACCGAGTGCAGTGCATAGAGAATACAAGGGTGCAGAAAAAGGGCGAGCCATAAGTCTTTCAGCGAAACGCCGAATGCTTTCGGCGACATCATGTGTCTTGCCGAAAATTATAGGATTCAACATCACAATTAGCATTTAATTAAAGGCGAGATGGGGATTGTAGGCGAACCACTGAGTGGTCTGGCGAGCTTGATTCAGCTCACCAAATGACCCAACGTGCCTGCTTTTGACCTACTTTTCCGAATTCAACCCTGCGACCCCCGAAAACACAATTAAGGCATGCACAACTCAAATTAGGATTAGACCCAGTGAGAATCATGCTTAATCCACAAATTTTAAGTCAATTTAAAAACACAACCTTTAGGAATTAACCATTTAACTTAGTACATGAAAAATTTGTAAACTAACAGGAAAACAAATATTCTAATCCTACCAGAGAGACCCAAGACAGATCAACAAGGTAATATCATTGCAGTTAGTCCAAAATCGATAGAAAGAACTCAGAGTTTGGGAACCAACCTTTCGTGCTGACTAAAATGGACTTGATTCGCTAGGCAACAATGTAATCCAAGCCCCAAACACAAATCAACAACTAAACTACTCTAAAAGTGTAGGGATATTGAAAATAGAGTGCAGGTGTTAGTTTGGGCATAAAAAAAAAGTGAGGGAAAGTCAATGAAGTTAAAACTTTTAAACCTTTGGCTTGTAAAAACCATCCAGTTCTCGCCCACTCGGTGACATTAGTCCAGCTCGCCTACTCACTCCGTGGAACGTCGACTGCTTAGCTTTTTTTGCCAAAATTTACAAGACTTCTGTTTATGGGGGTCCAAACGGTTGTCTCTGTCGGGATCGCCAACACGGTTAGCGGTTTGCCAATAATTTCCTTTGATCGCCGAGTTTACAGACTCCAATGCAAGATGGTATTTAGTCTAACAGTGATCTAGTTCTGAGTCGCCGAACCGTTCGGTGATTAGTTGATTGGACCGGTTGCTCGCCAATCTGCACTATTTGTTCACTCACCACACTTCCATCTGCACAACCAACACATCATTATTTTACCCAGAAATAAGAAAACAATTTAAGGGGCTTTGGGTTGCCTCCCAAATAGCGCCTTAGTTAACGTCGTGGCACGATGCAAGTCCACCTTCAAAACTCACTCTTGGGGTTAGCCATAGTATTACTAGGCAAACCCCCTTACTGTCTCAGATTGAGGTGAGATGATATATGACCCATTTGGGTCTCCAACTGCTTGATTGAAACAGAATGAGAGGTGATGGTATGGCTAATGGTAGAAACATCTTCTTTCATGCCTTTCAGCATTTTGTCTGATTCTTTAACTTTGTTGAGGATACGCAAAAACATATCCTCAGAATTTGCGCACCCGACCCCTATAACATTGACATCACGGGCACCAGCCCCCATGACATTTTTTGATAAAATATAAAGTTGTGTCATGATCTTGGCCATGTTTTGGTCTCTGTCATTATATTTGTCTATCTGCTCCTTGGATAGTTTGAATGTGAGACGGGAGACTTGATCTTCATGGGTGTACCATGCCCTACTGATGGTCGTCATGCCATCTAAAAGTTGGGCTGCTACTACATATGGTTGCTGCATTAGGCCTGCAGGTGAAAGTTGATCAGCGATGCCTTTATTCACCGAATCCAAGCTTCGGTAAAAGTACTGCAGCAAGACATTATCGGGCAGACCATGAGTCGGGCATTGTAGCACAAATTTTTTAAATCGTAGCAAAGTTTCGTGCAGGCTCTCCTTCTAAACGTTTAAAGCTCTGGATGCTATCCCTCAGTGACATCATCTTCGAGGGAGGGAAAAATTGCACTTGAAATGCGGTTACCAGCTCCTCCCAAGAAGTGATGGATTCACGTGGTACCTCGGCTAGCCAATTGCATGCCTCTCCCATCAACGAGAAAGGGAATAGCCTCAATCGGACCGACTCCTAAGAGATGTTTTTGAACGAGAATGGTCTGCACACATCTACAAAGTTTTGAAGATGCTCGTGAGGGTCCTCATGTGCCAGTCCGCTGAAAAGTCCCTTTAATTGCAAGAGTTGCAACATGGTGCTCGTTATGTGGAACACTGCATTTCCCTCGCCTGGAGGTAAACGGATGGTTCCAACATCTCCAATGAGATGGGGGTCATTGATGTTGGGCTCTTGGACATCGTTGAGATTTTCGATGTCGTCTTGGTGGCCTACCTGGCTACCGTTGCTACTATTAACACTCATGCTTTTTGAAATATTCACACAGCAAACAAAACAAAACTAAAGATTAGGTTACTAAACTACAACTAAGAAGAACAAAAATTCTACTAATCTAAAATTTCTCAAATAACACCACTCCCCGGCAGGGGTGCAATTTTGATGTTTGCGTAATCAAGACACAACTTCCGATGCAAGTGTCTACGATCGTACAATAGTTTAGTAACCCAACCAAGGTTTTTGGATCATCCCAAGAGAGTGGTTTTGAGAATTTATAGAAAAATAAAAGTTCATTCTAACTAGTCGTAGTTAAAGTCATTAACGAGTAAAAACATTGTAAATTAAAAGGGACACAAAAGTGTCAATTAACAATGAGGGGGTTTTGTCACTAGTAAGTAAAAACAACAAAATAAACAAGGGTTTCTAAGTAATGAGAGGGGATCCTTAGGATGTGACGGGAATACGGGTTAAGCTAGATTATTGGGTACATGCTTTCGATAGAAGATTCATAGAGTAATTGTGACTAGGCTAAGCTTTAAGGGGGATACGTTCTCTCTGGAGAAACTTACCCCATTTCAAATGCGTTCCTCTCGGACACCCACTTGCCGCATGAAGTCCAGCCTATGCCTTAACCCACTCACTCTCTCGAGCTGAGTGTGTGGACATGGGACTAGGGTTCACTCTCTCGAGCTGAACCTCAGGTCGACCCACTCACTCTGGCCATCAATCTAGTGGTCTTAGTTTTACGACCTCTCTCTCTCGAGCAAGCCGAAAACACATAAATAAACTTGTATTTGCAACTACAAATTCATTAAATTCATCCACAACCACTAAACGAAATCACAATTAAACTATCAGCAAGCAAGACCCAACAATTATCTTAACCCATCTTTGCTAAATCACACCCTAAGAATTGGGGTTTTTAGACAATATGTGAACTCTTTGCATCTCGTTGTGATGAGTCATTTATCAAATCTATTCTCTTGTGATGACCGTTGCACACTAGCAAAGGTGTGGAGTCTTGTTTGACTTAAGTGTCAATGCCTTGTGTGATAAGCTTACTTGGAACCATGCATGACAACACCTAGTATTTTCCCTGTTGGTCTGGTTGACTAAGTAAGTCTTTCTGTTGATATGATCTTAGACAACTTTGAAGGGTGTAAACCAATTTGACATATACCTCTTTTGTGTTCTTCCTTGTGAGCGAGTGATTCTCTCTTAAATACCCTTTGAGCCTTACCCTTCTTTGGAAGAAACTTGATGAAAACTAGACCTTTCTTAATCCATTACCTATAATCCTCTTGAATTATGGTTAGTTTAATAGCCAACTTAGATCAAAAGGCTAAGTTGGGGGTGTGGTTAAGAGATAAGGGCAAGTCAAGAAGTGCAAGGAAAGTCTCCTCTTACCCCATGGTTTTTAAGAAAAATGGAACCCCTCCATATTAAAAAAAAAGAGAGAAAAGAGAAAAAAAATAGAAAAAGAAAGTTGTGGAATAAAGTATAAAAGAGATGGGGTTCCCAAACAATCCATGGGAAGCGAATACTAGGATGACCTATGATGCACTAATGAAAATGATGAAGGAAAAATCAAGGAAGTGTTGAGAGCACCACATTTCATGAGGATAAAAGTCACTAATTGATACGCTCAAATAACACCTCCCTACAGAAGTATAAGCGATCGTTATCAAGTAAAGAACCCAACTTGTAGGTTGGGGTCGATCCCATGAGGAAAATGGTTTAGACTTTACTTTAACCAACAATTATATTCAATTAGCCAAAGTAATTCAGGTACCTCAACCTGAGGATCTCTGCGAGGTGCTGCCACATTTGCCTCATCTCGAATAAGGCCGATGTCCAATGCCCCTGTAGGGTGGACTAACTTGTCACAATGCCAGATCGGCACTCCAGAGTCACAGCACAAATGAAAAATTAGACATGGGAAGGGGTAAGTAGTGGAGGTCCTGAATGCCCTCTCGTGAATCTCTGCCAGCAGCATGCGGGCAAAGTCAATCTCCACTCCTGCTACCAATGCCGCAACCTTGACCGCTCTATCCCAAGTGACGCTCAGCGTTCCTCTGGAAAGCGCCACTCCTCACGATGTCCCATCTGTAATCAAACTCTGCGGTGTTGACAGACCAAGAGTGCCCCATGGTGGGACCATAAAGAAAACGTCTGATCGTGGCAGGTGATATGTCCACCGGACAACCTCGAACCAACGTGGAAATGTAAGGATCTTGAGCTAGGGGCTTTGACTGCTTGGAAATTGAACCGCGGAGAGTGGCAGCATAGGAAGCATAGAATTCCCGCACAATCTCCTCGCTAAACGTCCCTGGGTCTCGAGCCATCCAGTCACACTTGTGAATGTTGAACAGCCGGTGAATGTCCAGAACAGCGTGCAAGCACCCCGTGAGGACTCTGCGCTCCTCTGTAATCAGTCGGGCCATCTTCTGTTTGTCGTTTACTATCTTGGCATCCCGATAAATTTGCCATTGGCCTTCTACACACCACCTATTTAGCTCGCCGGCTACTGGAGTGTGGTCATCATTCCGTGGTGCAGGTATGGACTCCGAGCTAGTTGCCTCATCAGACGAGGCTGCTTGGTCATTCTCACCAGATCCTGTGGCTGATTTAGCACTTGACCCTGCAGCGTGGGCAGACTCGGATCCTGAAGGATGGGCAGACTTGGAGCCTGAAGCATGGGCAGACTTGGATCCGGACATAGACCCCTCTGAACTGGAAGCAGCCCTAGTTGGTGATCCGATCAGTGTATGCTCCTCATCAGACTGGGAGACAGTGACTATGTCGGGACACCTTCCGGGGGGTGCCTCGAGGTGCAATGCGAGAAGTCTTAGTGTTGAGAGGAACATATACTGGATCTGTGTCGGTGTCTATGTCCTCATCGATTAACCAGAAACTAGGGGCAACAGATTTTAACTTGCCCCGTTTTGAGTAGGTGACTAGCTTCTTGGGTGCCATCGTACCTGCAGGAGCGATATTAGTGCCCAAGACTAACCATAACTATACTGAGAAAAAGTTGAGAACTGGAAACGAACAGTAAAAAAGTCAATTTTTTTTTTCCAGACAGATTCTACAATGGTCATCCACGGAGGAGACCTACGGTCCGTAGACTGATCTACGGTCCGTGGATCTCTTCCGTCATCAATATAGGTAGCAGATGGAAACCACGGATGTGCAGAACGGTCCGTCGATGGATCTACGGACCGTAATCCATATCCGTGGTTTCACACTTGGTGAAAATTTTCATGTGCATCCATTCACGAACCTCATCTACGGTTCGTAGATAGATCTATGTTCCGTAGTTGGGGTATCGTGGATGCCATCTGTACTAGGTATCAGCCAATTATTTTTAATTTAGGATCATACATTTTTGGCCTTATTTTTCAACATTAACGAAACCTCATCATGCATTTCAACATTCAATTATACTAGTTCTTCATTCTTAAGGTTTTGTATGATCATTTTACCAAACAGTTTAGGCAATTTTTGGAACCCTAAGTCGAAACTTACACTTAGGCTTACAATCACATACAATAATGCTACACAATCACTATCTATCGTTCCTAGGGCAGTGTAATTTTCAAGTTTATCATGCAATTTCATCTATCAATTACCTAAGGTTAAGACCCGACTCCCGACTTTCTATATTCAATCCATGAATCAAAATTCAAAGTGAGGGGAAAGTATATTGCCTTACAAGCAACGAGGAGTGGGGTGATTGTGTGATGACACTAAACTTAGTAAGACCAATGAGTCACCTCTTCGTTACTAACCAAACACCGGACCCTTTTTGTGGACTATGGAATAAGTTGTATTTGAAATGAAAGGGAAATTGGTGAATTATGGAAGGGATGATATTATGGGGGAGTTATGGAGTGATTTTAGGAGGTTATGGGATGGTTGAAACGGTTTTGGGAGTAATGGAGGGAAGAGGAATGGTTTAAAACAAATGAGGGTTTTAAATAGGGGGTCCGGGTTGGGTCAGACAGCCTGAGGGTTTGGACTCACGAGACCCCATCTACGGTCCGTGAGTCGATCTACGATCCATAGATCAGGACCGTAGATCACTCTTATACTTAGAAAAATTTAGAGGCTTACCTGGGATCTACGGACACCATCCACGGTCCGTGAATTAGACGACGGACCGTCGATGGGGTCCGTAGACCTCTGCACCAGACCATTTCTGCAGATTTTTCGTGGTGTACCTGCACATGTAGCAATCAATAGGCTATTCTTTTTACATTTTTTGGACACTTTTTAGACACGGACCCTATTCTAATTCTAGCCAACACTAGTACAAACTAAAACAGCTATCAAATTTGATACAGGGAAGAACTCAAACAAAGAAAACTACTAGAGAAAAACTATATCCTATCGTTGGCTAGATTGTACATCTT
The DNA here is from genome assembly GCF_000226075.1 of Solanum tuberosum. Lineage (NCBI taxonomy): Eukaryota > Viridiplantae > Streptophyta > Magnoliopsida > Solanales > Solanaceae > Solanum > Solanum tuberosum. The sequence goes on from NW_006238993.1 coordinate 1,343,405, forward strand.
GGGTTGCCACCCAAGCAAAGATTGATTTAACGTCGCGGCACGACGCAAGCCTCTTGATTACTCAGACTTCGTCAAGATGATAGGCCTCAATCACTTCTTGCACAGTTTCAGCATTTCCCAGATAGATCTTGATCCTTTGCCCGTTTACCATGAGCCTTGTTCCATCCCTATTTTCAAGCTCAACCGCTCCATGAGGGAGCACTTTTGTGAGCAAAAATGGCCCGGTCCATTTGGACTTGCGTTTGCCTGGGAACAGGCGCAACCTAGAGTTGAATAGAAGCATAAGATCACCAACCACAAATTCTCGCTTTTCAATTCTTTGATCATGATACCTCTTCATCTTCTCTTTGTACAAGGCTGAACTTTCATAAGCTTTTAGGCGAAACTCATCAAGCATATTCAAGTCATTTATCCTTTGATTAGATGCGGCAACCCAATCCAAATTTAACTTCTTTATTGCCCACATAGCCTTATGCTCTAACTCTACTGGTAAGTGACAAGACTTCCCATATACAAGTTGGTAAGGAGACATACCTATGGGGGTCTTGTATGCAGTGCGATATGCCCATAGAGCATCATCAAGCTTCCTTGACCAATCCGTTCTATTAGCATTCACAG
>NW_006238993.1:1345351-1345645 GCF_000226075.1 Solanum tuberosum
AGAACCCAGCATGCCCAAGAAAACTTCTAACACCTTTTACAGAAATAGGTGGCGAAAGCTTTTCTATTACCTAAACTTTAGCTCTATCAACCTCAATACCTTTTTCTAAAATTCGATGACCCAACACTTTACCTTGTTTAACCATGAAGTGACACTTCTCCTAATTAAGCACCAAGTTGCAGTCTCTTCACACCGTTTAAGCACCTCGGCCAAATGATCTAGACACCGATCAAAAGAATCACCTACAACTGAAAAATCATCCATGAACACTTCAATAGTGTCCTCCACCATATC
>NW_006238993.1:1346462-1354989 GCF_000226075.1 Solanum tuberosum
CAACACCGAGTCGCTCTTCAATTTGCACTTTTGTCCCAGTCTCCACTCTGTAAGTTATAGCAGACACTGTTTGGAGCTCACCACTCTACTTCATGGACCTAAAAATATTGAAAGTTACTTCTTCATTATTTAGTCTAAACTTCATCTGTCCCTTTTCCATATCAACCAACGCACGCCCTATGACAAGAAATGGTCTCCCAAGGATGATGGGAACCTCAAAATCAACCTCACAGTCAAGAATCACAAAATCTGCCGGACAAATGAAATACTCCACTTTCACTAGCACATCATGGAGTACACCAATGGGCCTTTTTACAGTTTGATCGGCCATTAGTAACCGCATTACAGTGGGCTTTGGGTCTCCTAGACCCAACTTCTTGTAAATAGACAAGGCCATGATGTTGATGCTAGCACCAAGATCACACAATGCCTTAGCAAAGTGTAACAACCCTATAATACCTAGGATCGTGAAAGCACCAGGGTCTTTTTTCTTCTGCACAAGAGATCTTGTAGCAATAGCGCTACAATGCTGCAATCTATCATCATCTTCAAAACTCACAAACCTTTTCTTTGTCACCATAGCTTTCATAAACTTCGTATACCCAGGCATTTGCTCCAAGGATTCTATCAAAGGAACATTGATAGAAAGTTGTTTCAACATAGTAATAAACCTGCGATATTACCATCTTCAGACTTCTTCACTAACCTCTGTGGAAAAAGTGGTGGAGGTCTAGGTATGAGGACCACTTTCTGAGATATCTCCGCTTCTTTCTCTGTTGCATTCTAAGACTCTTCTCTAACCTCTATCACATCATCTCTTTTCTAATCTCAACTTCCACCACAGACGGCCTAGATGGATCTATGGTTTGCTTACCCCCTCGAGTAGTAACTGCCATACAATGACCGTCATTCTTTGGATTCTGAATGGTGTTGCTAAGAAGAGTACCAGGTTGACGTGGGTTCACTGTAGTAGACAATTGGGTCATCTGCTGCTCTAGGTGCTTTATTGACACTGCGTGGGCATCAACCTTTTGTCCAACACCAGACAAGTCGCTTCTCATCTCCTTCACATTCTCATCAGTTGCGTTAACCCTTCTCATCATCTTCTGCATCATATCTTCAATACGCGCCATATTGTCGCCAGTTTCCCTAGCACCAAATTACCGATTTTGAGGGGTAACATAAGGTCTAACCCGATCGTTTCTGTTGCCATAGTTGTTCCTGTTGTAGTTGTTGTCGCGAGTGAAGTTCCCATTCTGGACATAGTGACCCTCTCAGTTGTAATTTCCATAGTTCCGACCTTGATTTCCTTGACCTTGACGCCAATTTTCCATGTTGGATCCTTGGGCATTTGTTCGGAAACCCCCCGTCTGATCATTCACAGCATAAGCGTCCTCTTCATAGTAACACTCTTCAACTGGTGGTGGAGTTCTAGTTAAGTAATTCACAGCATTTACCTTTCTACTCCTCCGCTCACATGCTTCAATACCAACCCCAACTCGGTCCTCATCTGGGCCATCTACTCATGAATATCATCTGCAAAATTGTTATTTGTATTATGAACGGCAAATGTGTTTCTCCCAGTATCTGACCTCCTAGTGCTCCATGCTTTATTGTTGCGAGAGATCCTCTCCAGTTTTTCAGCAATCTGTGCATATGTACAATCACCATATGAACCTCCGGCAATAGAGTCAAGTACTGCTTTATTGTTATCATCCTTTCCTCGATAGAAATATTACTTTAGTGACTCATCATCGATACGGTGATTTGGAACACCTCTTACGAACGCAGTGAATCTGTCCCAAGAGCTGCTCACAGACTCTCCAGGTAATGCTACCCTATCTTTGTGATTGAGCTTCTTGGACACAAGATAGTACTTCGCTCGGAACACATCCACCAGTTGGCCCCATGTAAATATTGAGTTATAAGGAAGCTCAGTGAACCATACTGCAACATCGTCTGTCAGTGACAGAGGAAACACTCGTAATCCAAATGACATCCAGATCCAAAGTCTGGTCTTCCTATACAACTTTTGCAAACCACCCTTAGCTCGGCTAAGTGAGCATGTGGATCCTCCGATGGCGATCCTGAGAATAAGCCTCTTGCTGTAAGCATCTGCATCAAACTACTAGTCACCACAAATGTGTGCCCCTGGAGGTAGAGGGGGGTAAGACAATAGGTCCATCAGAGTCTACTATATTCATGTTGTCCCGATAGTTGTCATGTTGTCGTGGACCTAGTGGATCCTGCGCCCTCAACGCATCCCCCAATCGATTTTCAGTTGGAACTTGGTTATCCCCACCAACTACCCTCTGTTGTTGTAACTCAACTGCTTCATCTAGATTTCCTCTGATAGGATCAATTGGATCTCTTGGATTGTTCATCCTTCACAAAGTACGGTTCAGCTTTGGATCGTAAGGAGTAAGTGGTTCACCCTGGCTCCGTGTACTTGGCATACACTAGAGTCGGAACCTGAGAGAGACAAAAACAAAGAGAAAAGGTAAAATTAGGAAATATTTGACTAACGTTCAATAATGTAGTTAAAATAAATCGAAAAGCCAAATTTCTCGGCAGCCGCGCCAAAATTTGATACGCTCAAATTACACCTCCCTACAGAAGTATAAGTGATCGTTATCAAGTAAAGAACCCAACTTGTAGGTTGGGGTCGATCCCACGAGGAAAATGGTTTAGACTTTACTTTAACCAACATTTATATTCAATTAGCCAAAGTACTTCTAGAAACAAGTAATAAAAAGGGGGGATTTTGTAAAACAAATGGTAAGAATTCAGTAAGTAAGAAGTAAACAAAAGTCAATTTCGGTTGTTATCAATATGAGAAAATTAACTAAGGTATACGTGTTCACCACAAGCTCATAACTCAGTAATCCTAATAATAGTAATCCTTTTCTAGTGAATTACATTTAAAGTGATAAGTTAGGTATCTCTAAATACTTGGTCCGGCATCTAGAGAATTTCACCCCGCACCTTGGTCCGGCTACGTGTTTATAATTTACTAACCCTTACCTTTACCTCATATTAGACATCATAATCGATGTTTGGCTTAGTTATTACTTCGCACCAATCGACACTAGCCTATTAGATAGTATCACACTAAATCTATGTTGATAATTCTTTTCTAATTGATTACCTCCTTGGTCCGGCAAGTAACAACAAGGTGAGTTCTAACGTTGGCCACCGTTAAAAAGACTTCTAAACGAAAGAATTATCAATGCATGCAAAACACTATTCAAGAATTACTTATTTACTATTCATACTTTGTTAATCGCTCATGGATCCCACAACCCTAGTTGTGAAGATTAGGTACCCATAATAGCAAGAACACAATTCATAATGTTAGATGAAGAAATCATGAACTTACGTAAAGAGAATAATAAACCCAAAAATTCAACTTGAATTACAAAGCCAAAATCAACAAAACAAACTTAGGAAATCAAGAATTGCTAGGGTTGCAATTTAATCTCCCAAGTCACCAAGTAAAACTATAATAATAATGTCAAACCCCCAAAAATGAGGTTTACATGCCCTATTTATAGAAAACAAATCCTAAATTAAAAGGGAAACAAATTAAGGAAAGTTTATTGAACATGACTCCACCCTTGGGAGAAATCCTCAATGGACTTCTTGAGTATCGACTCCTTCAATTCAACTAATATAGGATCAAGGCCCTGTTTAGACTTCACATCCATCACAAAGGATGATTCAGAACCTTTATTGAACATGACTCCACCCTTGTTGGAATCTACCGGTTGAACACCTAGGCGAGCCAACCTATGCACCTAATGAACCAATACTTTCTTTTCATCCTCTACATGTGCCACACTACCCATAGAAAATCTACTAAGTTCATCCGCTACCACATTAGCTTCGCTGGGGTGATAAAGGACATTCATGTCATAATACTATAATAATTCGAACCACCTTCGTTAACAAAGATACATGTCCTTTTGACTAAACACATAGTAAAGACCCTTGTGATCGGTGAAAACATCCAAATGGACCCTATACAAATAATCCCTCCATATTTTCAAGGCAAACACAACCGCTGCTAATTCGAGGTCATGGGTCAAATGATTCTTCTCATGGACTTTAAGTTGCCTTGAAGCGTAGGCAATCACTTTACCGTTTTGCATGAGCACACATCACAACCCCACGCTAGAGGCATATCAATATACCACAAAACCATCCCTACCCTCCGGTAAGGTTAACACCGGAGCGGATGTAAGTCTATCTTTCAACTCACAGAAATTTTCTCACAAGCTTCCGACCATACAAACTTAGCTTACTTTTGAGTCAAAACCGTCAACGGATAACCAATGGAGGAAAACCCCTCAACAAACCTCTTATAGTAACAGGCCAAACCCATAAAGCTTCTAATGTCACAAGGAGTTAAAGGTCTAGGACAAATCTTGACCGCATCTGTCTTCTTAAGATCTACCTCAATACCCTTGCTTGAGACAATATGACCAAGAAAAGCTACAGACCTTAACCAAAATTCGCACTTGCTATACATTGCAAAAAGTTGTTGGTCCTTGGGAACTTGCAACTCAATTATCAAATGGTCCACATGTACATTCTCACTCCTTGAGTAGATCAAAATATCATCGATAAACACATTCACAAACATGTATAGGGATTGCCTAAACACATTATTCATCAAATTCATTATATGTCGCCAGAGCATTTGTCAACCCAAATGATATAACAACAAATTCATAGTGACTATATCGGGTTCTAAATGCCGTATTGGGAATATCAACCCCTTTCACTCTCAATTGGTGATAACCCAAACAAATATCAATCTTAGAGAAATAGCTAGCCCCTTGAAGTTGGTCAAATAAATCATCAATTCTCAAAAGAGGATATTTGTTCTTGATGGTCACTTTATTCAATTGACAATAATCAATGCACATTATAAGAGACCCATCTTTCTTTCTTTCTAACAAACAACACGGGAGTACCCCATGGAGACATACTTGGTCTGATAAAACCCTTATCTTATAAGTCCTTTAGTTGCTCTTTCAACTCCTTCAACTCCGCCGGAGCCATTCTATAAGGAGGAATAGAGATAGGTTGCATATCTGGTAAAATGTCAATACCAAAATCTATTTCCCATTGGGGAGGAATACCGGAAAATCATCGGGGAAAACTTCCGGGAACTTATTAACTATCGAAATCGATTCTAGAGGAGAGGTTTTAGATTCAACATCCCTCATCCTAACAATATGGTAAATACAGCCCTCGGAGATTGATGAGTTAGAGATTTGGACTCATTTAGGGCTTTTTTTGTATAGAAATAGTGTCCCTAAATGCTTAATTTGTGCCAATAACTGACTTAAAACCCTCGATTATCAGATATATTGATTGAGGAACAAAGCTAGGACACAAATAGGCAACATGGACAACACAAGCTGAAAAATAGAAGAAGAAAAACAAGCCTGATGATCGTTGAGATCACTTCGCAAATCGCCAAGTTGCTCCTTTACCACCTAATTTACAAAACTCTTAGGCTGGATTAGGAGTAACTTCGGTGAGCAGTAGTCTCATTTGGTGAAACGCTAATCGCATCGACAAAGGACGACTATGTCGCCAAAGATACATATGGAGATCCAAAAAAATGCTGATGGGCAAATCAAAAGACAAAAGGGCGACTCGCGGAATGAAATGGCGATCCTTATCTAGCTCGCCTAAATTATACAATGGATAGATAAAGAAGATGTGAAGTATGAAGGCGAGACGAAGGGACGATCGGCGAGTCACCGAACAGTCGGCGACGCTAAACTTTCCTCACTGATTGGTCCCAAAAAGTCACACCACACTTGTATAAATTGATTTTTGCAAGAGAGAGAAAGCATTCAGAAATTATGAGGAACAAAATATAGAGAGCAAAAACACTATTATTGTTGATTTCAAGTGATTTTAGCAAGGTTTTTCATTTGAGTTTTGTAATCGAGAAGACATTATTCAGCTTTACTTTCAAATTTCAGGTATCCAGCTATGGAAAATCTGGAAGATATTGAATTTCATCTTTTTGCCATGATTGGCTAACACCCTAAGCTTGCGGATTTGACAATGTGACCAATTGTTGCATTTGACTAAATGAGTGTCATCAATTAGTGAATTCTAGTGTTAATTTGAAGTGGGTCTAATTTATTATTGCTTTTTAACTTCATTATTGCATGTTTAATTCAATATAGTTCAGAGTTTTGTTCTTGCTCGAGAGAGAAGTATAGAGCCAACGTAGTAATTTGGCATCCTTAGTAGTGGGTCATGACGGTTTCATCATGAGAAAGTAAAACTTGAGATTTAGCCTTTGTATCTCGCTCGAAAGAGTTGATTTGATGAGAAAGTTGGTTGGGTGTCTTATGGATAGTGTTGAAGTTTGGGAGAATTCAGCGGAAATAAGGTAATTGTTCGACAGAAAATTGCTTTACTTATAGTCCATTCTACACACAACGAATTACCATTGTTGGTAATGAAGTACACTTGTTAAGTTAAATTTGACAGTTGGTTAGTCAATCCCCTAAGTATTATCTTGTAATTTGATTTTTCCTTATTGATTGGTAAAGTGGGTTGGTAATGACATCTTGGAGTTGACTTATAAATTCTTAAGTGTGGTGTTTGTTCGGCTGCAAAGGTCACTGTCATATTTTCATATTCGAATTCAAAAGAAAGCTACTCATTGTGGGATCGACCCGAACTCATTTAGTTGGGTTTATACTAATTTATGATCGTCAATACTTAGAACCTGATGAAGTGTCTTTGAAACGGTAATCAAAATGGCGCCGTTGCTGGGGAGTAGCGTTGTTTATAATTCTTTTATCGAAGTTACGATTGTGAAATTGTTGGATGTGGTTGAGCGGAGTTAAACTGCACTGCGTTAGCTGAATAGAAGTAAGAATGAGTGAGAAAGAGGTGAATGGTAGGATAGAAGGTCACCGAGATGGTATCGATGATATTAATAGTGTGTACAACCCAACCCAATTGGGAGAAAGGCGTGCAATTTTCTTAACAACAGCTAATGAGAACATGATGTTTGAAGTCACAAGCATAATACTTCATCTGCTCCAAATGAAGGGACGTTATGGTGGGTTGGCTCACGAAGATCCACATCGGCATGTGAGGAATTTCATATATGTGTGCAACCCATTTTCATTAAAGAATGTAACACAAGAATCAATCCTACTCAGATTATTTCCACTATCCCTGATGGGGGAGGCTAGTATGTGGTTGGCTGAGCTACCAAAGAATTCCATCACGTCATGGGATGAGATTATCACGACATTTAGTAAGTCAGCTGCTGTTGTTCCCCCTGAGGCGACTCCGAGAACTGATGCCCAAAGAGATGGAGCGACTACTTAGACAGGATCCCTTTTTTACCTCCCTCTCTGTCTTCCTTTAATTTACATTCTGGATACTTTTATTTGCATTTGAGGACAAATGCTTTTATTTGTGATGGGGTGGGGCCCACCTTTGTGTGCTATTTAATGTTCGTATGCTGTTTATATTTGCGCTGTTCTTTTTAAAATTGTGTTAATACTGCTTTACTATGGATGCTTGAGCTTGTGGCTCCTTTTATTTAATATTGCGAAATGATTTTGACCCGTCCGAAAATTTTTGCCACCTCTCGTGTGTTGAATATGGCTGTTCTTTTGCAAAATTTGAGTCTCGCTGCCGATCAATACCGATGAATTGAATAGTTCTTACAATCAAACGAACATGAATGTATGGCTAGGATGAGGCCAAATGAAGCTGCATAGACAATATGTGAACTCTTTGCATCTTGTTGTGATGAGCCATTTATCAAATCGATTCTCTTGTGATGACCGTTGCACACTAGCAAATGTGTGGAGTTTTATTTGACTTAAGTGTCGATGCCTTGTGTGATAAGCTTACCTGGAACCAAGAATGACAACACCTAGAATTTGCCCTGTTAGTCTGGTTGACTAAGTAAGACTTTCTCTTGATATGATCTTAGGCAACTTCGAAGAGTGTGAACCAATTTGTCATATACCTCTTTTGTGACCTACTTTGTGAACGTGTGATTCTCTCTTAAAGACCCTTTGAGCCTTACCCTTCTTTGGAAGAAACTTGATGTAAACTAGACCATTTTTAATCCATTACCTATAATCCTCTTGAATTGTGGTTAGTTGAATTGCCAACTTAGGCCAAAAGGCTAAGTTGGGGGTGTGGTTAAAAGATAAGGGCAAGTCAAGAAGTGCAAGGAAAGTCTCCTCTTACCATGGTTTTAAAGAAAAATAGGAACCCCTCCATATAAAAAAAAAGAGAAAAAAATGAAAAAGAAAGTTGTGGAATAAAGTACAAAAGAGATGGGGTTCCCAAACAATCCATGGGAAGCGGATACTAGGATGACCTATGATGCACTAATAAAAATGATAAAGTAAAAAGGAAAGGAAGTGTTGAGAGCACCACATTTCATGAGGATAAAAGCCACTGAGCCTAAATGACCATACCTTTGCACTAAGCCCCATTACAAGCCTTGAAAAGA
>NW_006238993.1:1355119-1361197 GCF_000226075.1 Solanum tuberosum
TTTGAGTACACAATTGATCCTTGCATAAGTAAATTGAGTCTTGTTGTGTGCATTAATGATTGAGTCTTGTGTAGCACTGTTCAAGACACTTTTTTTGAATGGCTGAACTTGAGTTTGCTTTAGGACAGGCAAAAGTTTAAGTTGGGGGTGTTGATGAGTCCACAAATTGGAATCATTTAGGGCTATGTTTTAATAGAAATTGTGTCCTCAAATGTTTGTTTTATCTCAATGTTTGATGAAAACCCTGAAGTTTCAGGTATTTGAAGTTTAAAGGAAAGCATGGACACTATGTCGCAAAAAGGAATGAAAACAATGAAGAAATAAAGGCCAGAGGATCGCCGAGTCCACATGCCGAGTCGCCGAAGGGTCTTACTTCGCCTTTTATTCCAGTGTGCTGAGCCCTAAAGGAAACGATCAAGTCGGCGGAAAAAGGTAGCAGTTGGCGCATTGCCGAGAATTACCGCAAAGCGATACCATGTCACCCAATGACCCAGAGCATGATGATGCTGAAGGATGGTGCAAGACGACAATGAATTACACCAAAAGGTGAATCGCTGACTTGATCAACGATTACGACTAACGACGCCGAAAAATCCACTGCAACACAAATATATGAAAACTATAAATACTAGTTACAATTGTAGTTTTAAGTGTCGAACAATTATTATAATTTTCATATAGAATAGTACTTTTTGATATTTTTGCTCTAAGTTTGATAGGGTTTTGAAGACTTGAAGATCCAAAGAGTTTTATCTTCAAGATCCAAAGGGTTTCATCTTCAAGATTTGGATTTGGGTCTCTTGGATTAGTCAATTTTGGCCTGTATCAAGACTTAAATCTTCATACCCAATTGAATGCGAGCTCAATTTGGTATAAATTTCTATCTCTTATACATGTGTGGCTAAAAACCCCATTCTTGGGGTGTGATTTAGCGAATATGGGTTAAGATAATTGTTGGGTCTTGCTTGATGATAGTCTATTTCTAGTTTAAATGTGATTTCGTTTAGTGGTTGTGGATGAATTTAATTAATTTGTAGTTGCAAATATAAGTTTATTTATGTGTTTTTCGACTTGCTCGAGAGACAGGTCGTAAAACTAAGACCACTAGATTGATGGCCAGTGTAATTGGGTCGACATGAGATTCAACTCGAGAGAGTTAACCCTAGTCCCATGTCCACACACTCAGCTCGAGAGAGTTAGTGGGTTAAGGCGTAGGCTGGTCTTCATACGGCAAGTGGGTGTCCAAGAGGAACACATTTGAAATGGGGTAAGTTGCTCGAGAGAGAGGTTATCCCCCTTAAAGTCTAACTTAGTCACAATTATTTTATGAATCTTCTATCGAAAGAATATACCCAATAATCTAGCTTAACCCGTATTCCCGTCACATCCCAAGGATCCCCTCTCATTACTTAGAAATCCTTGTTTATTTTGCTAATTTTACTTATTAGTGACAAAACCACCGCATTATTTATTAACACTTTTGTGTCCCCCTTTAATTTACAATGTTTTTAATCGTTAATGTCTTTAGCTACAACTAGTTAGAACTAAATTTTATTTCTCTATTAATTCTCAAAACCACTCTCTTGGGAACGATCCCAACCCTTGGTTGGGTTACTAAACTATTGTACGATCGTAGACACTTGCATCGGAAGTTGTGTCTTGATTACGCAAACATCAAATCTCATCACACCCTTCATGGTTGAGATTTTGAAATAGACCCAATCATTAACTTCAAATTCTAGATCCGTTTTCTCACATCGGCATAATCCTTTTGTCTACATTAAGACGTTCTCAACCTCTCTTTAATAAACCAAACTTTCTCAATGGCTTCATAAACTAGATTGGGTCCTACCAAAGCAACTTCACCCACCTCAAACCAACCAACCAGAAACCTATATATCCTACCATACAAGGTTTCGAAAGGAGCCATACTGATACTTGAGTGATAATTATTATTGTAGGCAAACGCGATTAATGGCAAGTGGTCATCCCAATTAACCTTGTAATCTATAACACATGCACTTAACATATAATCCAACGTTTGGATGGTATGCTCCGCTTGGCCATCGGTTTGGGGATGAAAAGGTGTGCTAAGTTTGATCTTAGTACCAAGCCCTTTTTGGAATGACTGCCAATAGTGAGAATTAAATTGAGTACGGCGATGGGAAACAATAGATAGAGGAACTCCATGAAATTTCACTATTTCCCTTATATAAAACTTAGCATAGTCTTCCGCCGAAAAAGAAACATTGACGGGAATAAAGTGGGCTGATTTTGTCATCCGATCTATAATGACCCAAATAAAATGATGTTGCCTTCGGGTGTGAGGCAAACCCACAATAAATTCCATATTTACGTCTTCCCACTTATAAGTGGGAATACTTATATCTTGGGACAAGCCTCCCGACCTTTAATGCTCAACCTTATCTTCTTGACAAATAGAAACTTTGGTAAAGGACATTCATGTCATAATACTATAATAATTCGAACCACCTTCTTTGAAGAAGATTCATGTCCTTTTGACTAAACACATATTGAAGACCCGTGTGATCGGTGAAAACATCCAAATGGACCCTACACAAAAAAATCCCTCCATATTTTCAAGGCAAATACAACCGCCGCTAATTCGAGGTCATGGGTCGAATAATTCTTCTCATGGACATTAAGTTGCCTTGAAGCGTAGGCAATCACTTTACCGTTTTCCATGAGCACACATCACAACCCCACACTAGAGGCATCACAATACACCACAAAACCATCCCTACCCTCCGGTAAGGTCAACACTGGAGCGGATGTAAGTCTATCTTTCAACTCATAGAAATTTTCTCACAAGCTTCCGACCATACAAACTTAGCTTTCTTTTGAGTCAAAACCATCAACGGAAAAGCAATGGAGGAAAACCCCTCAACAAACCTCCTATAGTAACCGGCCAAACCCATAAAGCTTCTAATGTCGCAAGGAGTTAAAGGTCTAGGAAAACTCTTGACCCCATTCGTCTTCTTAGGATCTACCTCAATACCCTTTCTTGAGACAATATGACCAAGAAAAGCTACAGACCTTAACCAAAATTCACACTTGCTAAACTTTGCAAAAAGTTGTTGGTCCTTGGGAACTTGCAACTCAATTATCAAATGGTCCACATGTACATTCTCACTACTTGAGTAGATCAAAATATCATCGATCAACACAATTACAAACATGTATAGGTATTGCCTAAACACACTATTCCTCAAATCCATAATATGTCGCCAGAGCATTTGTCAACCCAAATGACATAACCACAAATTTTTAGTGACTATATCGGGTTCTAAATGCCGTATTGGGAATATCAACCCCTTTCACCCTCAATTTCTGATAACCCAAACGAATATCAATCTTAGAGAAATAGCTAGCCCCCTGAAGTTGGTCAAATAAATCATCAATTCTTGAAAGAGGATATTTTTTCTTGATGGTCACTTTATTCAATTGATGATAATCAATGCACATTCTAAGAGACCCAACTTTCTTTCTTTATAATAAACAACACAGGAGCACCCATGGAGACATACTTGGTTGGATAAAACCCTTATCTTATAAATCCTTTAGTTGCTCTTTCAACTCATTCAACTCCGCCGGATCCATTCAATATGGAGGAATAGAGATAGGTTGCATATCTAGTAAAATGTCAATACCAAAATCTATTTCCCACTCGGGAGGAATACCGGGAAAATCATCAGGGAAAACTTCCGGGAACTCATTAACTATTGGAATCGACAATAGAGGAGGGGTTTTAGATTCAACATACCTCACCCTAACAATATGGTAAATACATTCTTTGGAGATTGATGAGTCAGAGAATTGGACTCATTTAAGGCTTTGTTTGTATAGAATTAATCTCCCCAAATGCTTAATTTGTGCCAATAATTGACTTAAAACCCTCGATTATCAGATATATTGATTGAGGAACAAAGCTACGACACAAATGGGCAACAAGGACAACACAAGATGAAAAAGAGAAGAAGAAAAACAACTGATGATCGCCGAGATCACTCGGCAAATCGCTAAGTTTCTCCTTTATCGCCTAAAATTACAGAACTCTTAGGCTGGATTAGGAGTAACTTCGGCGAGCAGTAGTCTCATTCGGTGAAACGCCGATCGCATCGACAAAGGACGACCATGTCGCCACAGGTACATATGGAGAAATGCTGATGGGCGAATCAAAAGACAAAAGGGCGACTCGCGGAATGAAATGGCTATCCTTATCTGGCTCGCCTAAAATTATAGTGGATGGATGAAGAAGATGTGAAGAATGAAGGCGAGACGAAGGGACGATCAGCGAGTCGCCAAACGGTTGGAGACGCTCAACTTTCCTCGCCGATTGGTCCCAAAAAGTCACACACCATACTTGTATAAATTGATTTTTGCAAGAGAGAGAAAGCATTTAGAAATTATGAGGAACAAAAGAGAGAGAGCATAAACACTATTATTGTTGATTTCAAGTGATTTTAGTAAGGTTTTTCATTTGGGTTTTGTAATAGAGAAGATATTATTCAACTTTACTTTCAAATTTCATGTACCCAACTATGGAAAATGTGGAAGATATTGAATTTCATCTTTTTGCCATCATTGGCTAACACCCTAACCTTGTGGGTTTGACAATATGACCAATTGTTGCATTTGACTAAATGGGTGTCATCAATTAGTGAATTTTAGTCTTAATTTAAAGTGGGTCTAAATTATTATTATGTTTTAACTTCATTATTGTATGTTTAATGCAATATAGTTCAGAGATTTGTGCTTTCTCAAGAGAGAAGTATAGAGCCAACGTAGTAATTTGGCATCCTTAGTAGTGGGTCATGACGGTTTCAGCTTGGGAAAGTGAAACTTGAGATTCAGCCTTTGTATCTAGCTCGAAAGAGTAGATTTGATGAGAAAGCGGGTTGGGCGTCTTATGGATAGTGTTGAAGTTTGAGAGAATACAACGGAAATAAGGTAATTGTTCGAGAGAAAATTGCTTTACTTATAGTCCATTCTACCCATAACGAATTAACATTGTCGGTAATGATGTACACTCGTTAAGTTAAAGTCAACATTTGGTTAGTCAATCCTCCAAGTATTATCTTGTTATTTGATTGTTCCTTATTGATTAGTGAAGTGGGTTGGTAACGACATTTTGGAGTTGACTTATAAATTCTTAAGTGTGGTGTTTGTTCGGTGATACGCTCAAATTACACCTCCTTACAGAAGTATAAACGATCGTTATCAAGTAAAGAACCCAACTTGTAGGTTGGGGTCGATCCCACGAGGAAAATGGTTTAGACTTTACTTTAACCAACAATTATATTCAATTAGTCAAATTATTTCCAGAAACAGGTAATTAAAGGGGGGTGGTGTTTGTGCAAAACAAATAGTAAGAACTTAATAAGTAATAAATAATCAAACTCAACTTTGGTTGTTATCGAGATAAGAGAAATAACTAGGGTATATGTGTTCCCACAATCTTATAACGCAGTAATCCTAGTCATAGCAATCCTTTTCTAGTGTATTACATGCAAAGTGATAAGTTAGGTATCTCTAAATCCTTGGTCTGGCATCTAGAGAATTTAACCTCGCACCTTGGTCCGGCTACGTGTGTATAATTTACTAACCCTTACCTTTACCTCATATTAGACATCATAATCGATGTTTGGCTTAGTTATTACTTCGCACCAATCGACACTAGCCTATTAGATAGTATCACACTAAATCTATGTTGATAATTCTTTTCTTGTTGATTACCTCCTTGATCCGGCAAGTAGCAACAACACGAGTTCTAATGCGTGCACTCGTTAAAAAGACTTTTAAACGAAAGAATTATCAATGCATGCAAAATACTAGTCAAGAATTGCTTATTTACTATTCATACTTTGTTAATCGATCATGGTTCCCACAACCCTAGTTGTGGATTTAGTTACTCATACTGGCAAGAACACAATTCATAATTGTAGATGAAGAAATCATGAACTTACGTAGAGAGAATAATAAACCCAGAAATTTTACTTGAATAGCGAAGTCCAAAATCTTCAAAACGAACTTGGGAAATCAATAATTGCTAGAGTT
>NW_006238993.1:1361445-1361572 GCF_000226075.1 Solanum tuberosum
TCAGGACTTAGAAAATATTTCAGCTTCCAAAAATCAGCTTCTCTAAAGCAAACGACGAACCAACAGTACGGACCGTAGATCGATCTACGGTCAGGGCTGCTGGGACGTCGTTTGCTTCAGAGAAGCT
>NW_006238993.1:1364424-1365390 GCF_000226075.1 Solanum tuberosum
AGTTGGGTTATTCAGACTTCACCCTATCATTCACAATCCATTTACCCCACCCCCAACAAAATTAGATGCAATTGTACACAATGCATAAATAGACAGGAAACGAAAATGGATTTGGGTGAAGCAAACCTGTGGTGCAAAGCGCCGACGAATCATCAACACGCAGGGGGGTCCGGTTTCCCGAAGCCCGCTGTAACATCAGTAGGGGCACCCTCAGTAGTGCCCGCCTCAGAAATCCTTGCACCCTCAGTAGTGCTCTCTATCAACTAAACCACACCATCAATGGTGCTCACCAGGTCCCTCAAAATAGGCTGAACCTCTGCAACTGGGGCAGAGCTCGATGCACCGGCAGATCTCTTACGCACCCTCCGTTGGCGCAATTCTTCGTCTGCAATCGAAGCCCTCCTAGCCTCCTTCTCCTGCCGACGCTGTCTTTTGTGGGCTTTCTCTTCCTCTGTGCGATGAGAGCGGTGCCGCTTGACCTTGGCATGTGTCGGTGCAGGCCCCTCCTCGGCGGTCCCACTGAATAGAGCCTCTAGCACTGTATCATCAGCCAGTGCAGTAGGAGCAGCCTGAGTCTCAACTGAAGGTGCAGCAATGATAGCATCAACGTCAGTCCGGAGGCTGGCTAAATCAGCCTGTAACGTAGATAGATCTGTACCCGGGGCTGATCGCTTGAGAACTCTCAACTCGAAGGCATCAAGCCTCTTATTAACAGCTTGGACCTTCCGGTCCATCATCGCCTCCATTCTTCGCTCCATCCTCGCCTCGGACTCATCTATCGACTTCTGCATCCATGGCTGGATGTGATGCAGCAGTGTGGCCATCTGCGCCTCTAACTTCTGTATTCTGGCCATCGGGACAATCGTGGTTCCTAACTGTGGTGTGGACCTGGAAGAACTAGGAGCAACACTAGGTGCCTGAGAAGAGGGGCCTGGGACAGCGTCGGCGTGATCTGGGATAATGGGG
>NW_006238993.1:1365490-1416917 GCF_000226075.1 Solanum tuberosum
AACAAACGACGGACCAACAGTACGGACCGTAGATCGACTCCATAGC
Organism: Solanum tuberosum; assembly: GCF_000226075.1. NCBI lineage: Eukaryota > Viridiplantae > Streptophyta > Magnoliopsida > Solanales > Solanaceae > Solanum > Solanum tuberosum. The sequence continues at coordinate 1,365,537 of NW_006238993.1, forward strand.
TCCACACTTAGAATCTGCAAAAATTAGGTACTGGAACCCTCGCAGTATCACTCTACGGATCAACAGTACGGTTCGTATATCAGTCTACGGACCGTCAATGGGAACCGTGGTTCCATACTTGGTCAGATTTCCCTGATGTGTCCTCAATACCATGCATGTTGATCTACGGTCATAACCTACGGACGTGAATGGATCTACGGTCCGTAGATCACCTCCGTGGATGCCCTTTTTCTGCAATTCCTTCAGCTGTCTCTAAACTTCCGCGCCTGAACACCTTTCCTGCAAAACATGATAAAAATACATAAAAACCAATACAAAAAGGCCCTAGACACACACAACTTGTAAGTGAAATGTATTAGAAATACCGTAAACTCACGGTATATCAACTAATCTAGCTGAAATAGAGGGAGAGGGCTACAATCACTACTACTAAACACTGAGAACTGAATTTCTAACTGAACTGAGTTCCAAGAACATGCAAATACGCTGAAAATGCAAGTACAAACTGAAGGAACATGATTCTAAGACTGAATTTTCGCATGAATCACTGAAAAACTGAAGAGGAACTATTAACTTAAGCCGGAAAGGAATCGGAAGAAAAGAGGTAAGGATACTTGGACTTCATGGCTGCTTCTGCTTCTGCTTCCCAAGTAGCTCCCTCTACGGACTGAATCCTTCACAAAACCATGACTGAAGCGACTTCTTTGTTTCTCAACCTTCTAACTTGACGATCAAGAATCTCAACTGGTACATCCTGCTGCAAAGGTCCCTGTCATATTTTCCTATTCGAATTCAAAAGAAAGCTACTCATTGTGGGATCGACCCAAACTCATTTAGTTGGGTTTATACTGATTTACAATCGTCGATACTTAGAATCTAATAAAGTGTCTTTGAAACGTTAATCAAAATGGCTCTGCTGCTGGGGAGTAGCGTTGTTTAGAATTCTTTTATCGAAGTTACGATTGTGAATTTGTTGGATGTAGTTGAGCGGAGTTAAACTGCATTTCGTTAGTTGAATACAAGTAAGAATGAGTGAGGAAGAGGTGAATGGTAGCATAGAAGGTCAGCGAGATGGTATCGATGATATTAATAGTATGTACAACCTAACCCAATCGGGAGAAATGAGTGCAATTTTTGACCAACAACTGATGAGAACGCGATGTTTAAAGTCAGAAGTACAATCATTCATATCCTCCAAATAAAGGGACGTTATGATGGGCTGGCTCACGAAGATCTACATGAGCATGTGAGGAATTTCATATATGTGTGCAGCCCATTTTCATTCAAGAATATGACACAAGAATCAATCCTACTCAGATTATTTCCACTATACCTGAAGGGGGAGGCTAGTATGTGGTTAGCTGAGCTACCAAAGAATTCCATCACGTCAAGAGATCAGATTATCACAGCATTTAATACAAGATTTTTTCCTCCGTTCAGGATGATGAAACTCAGGGATAACATTCAAGGTTTTAAGCGATTGGAAGGTGAACCCATCCATGAAACGCGGTTGAGGTTTAAGAAATTCCTACTTCAATGCCCAGCTCACGAGCTACAAAATGATTTGCCACTCCAATATTTTTATCGAAATCTTGATTCAGTTAATAAAGGAGTGGCTGACCAATTGGTTCGAGCATGAATAATGTTGCAATCAGTTGAGGTGGCTTCGTTTCTTCTTGACAACATGATGAAGATAAATTGAGTTTGGTACACTCAAGAAGATCAAGTCTCTCCTTTTTATTTTAGAATGACCCAAGAGCAACTTGATAAGGAAGAGAAAGGGATGAGAACATCAAGAAGATGTTGGCCCAAATGGAGCTACTACAAGAGCACATGTTGGAGAATGTGAAAAATCCTAAGGGAGCAAGTGGAGTGTTTAGAGTTGATGAGGGTTCTTCATCAGGTTATTCATAGCTCGAGGAGAATCAAGGTTGGAATTCCAAGAAATACGAGGAGGGTTTCGACCCACGCTATTTAAAGTGAGGTAGGAACCGAGGTTGGAATTATCACAAGGAGAAAGAGCAAAAAAGATACTTTCAAATATGGGCTAAGCAAAGTGATGATCGGAAAAGGGAGGATGATCATAAAAAGTACCACACTCAATCGAGTGAAAGCCCAAAGTCGAAAGAGAGTGCAAGTAGTCCCCGGGTGAATGATTTTCTATCACGCATCCTTGACAAAGTTGAAGGTTCAGATGACTTGTTAAACGGGATGAAATTCGATTTTTCGTCATTGAAAAACAACGTGAACTCTCGCGCAGATGCAATCAAGCTACTTGAAGGTCAGTTGAGTTTACTTTCAGCACAATTGGAGCCAAAAATGACAAGGGAAGATGATGATAGAGGTCTGGCTATGGTTACTCGTAGTGGGAAGGTAGCGATAGGCGATGTGACGGGAAATGATGAAGAAGCTTAAATACATGAAGAAGACAAAGGTATGGAGGGGGAAGAAATGCCCGTCCATCAAAGCATTGCCAAAGGGCCACAAAAAGATGTGGAGAAACACAATCCAATCCCAAAAGTTGTGCAACCTTTACCGAAAATATCTCCTCCATTTCCCCAACCCTTAAAAAGAAGAATGAGGATGAGAAGTTCAAGAAGTTTTTATCTAGGTTCAACACATTATCGATTAGTCTCCCTCTAGCGGAGGAATTGTTTGAAATGCCGAGTTATGACAAGTTCATGAAGGAGTTAGTCACTAAGAAAGAAGCTTAGACTTTGAAACATTTAAAGTCTGTCATAGTTGTAGTGCAATTATGACTAATGAGAAAATAAAAAAGAAGGAAGCTTCCGGAGCCTTCACCATTCCTTCCACTATCGGTATGCTCAAATTCGCCAAGTCCCTATGTGATTTGGGAGCAAGTATAAACCTAAAGCCATACGCAATCTATAAGCAACTAGGATTGGGTGAACCAAAGTCCACAACAATGAGACTTTTGATGGAAGATCTATCTATCAACCACCGTGTGGGGATACTCTATTAAATTTTGGTAAAGGTTGACTGATTCATTTTCTCAGCTGATTTTGTAATTCTCGATTGTGAAATAGATGCTGAAATTCCCATCAATTGGGAAGACCATTCTTGGCAACCGGGAGAGCATTAATGGATGTTGAAAGTGGAGAACTGATTTTCCGGGTGACCGAAATGAAGTAACCTTTAATGTTTGTAAGTCAAGAAAGTCCTCCTGCAAAGCCATCAAAAGAAGAACCACCGAATCTGGAGCTGAAAGTACTCCCCTCTGATCTCTGATAGTCTTTCTTCGGGGTAAATAACACTTTACCTGTGATCATTGAAACTGATTTACTTGAATGGCAATTAAAATTGCTCCTCGAGGTGTTGAGAAGGCATATCAATGCTATTGGTTGGACTATCGCTAAGATAGTAGGCATCCCTCTAGGCATTTGCACTCACAAAATTGATCTTGATAGTGATTGTAAACTGAGTGTAGAACATCAGCGAAGATTGAACCCACAGATGCAAGAGGTGGTAAAAAAGGAGATAATAAAGTTGTTGGATACATGTGTGATCTACCCTATTGCGGATAGAAAATGGGTAAGTCTAGTACAATGTGTACCGAAAAAGGGAGGCCTCACAGTAGTCCCAAATGAAAATGGGGGGCTTGTTTCTTTGAGACCGGTGACCGGATAGCGAGTATACATGTATTATCAGAAGTTAAATTTGTGGACAAAAAAGATCACTTTCCCATGCTTTTCATGGATCAAATTCTTAATCGCCTTTCAGAAAGAGGATGGTATTGCTTTTTGGATGGGTACTCTGGGCATAATCAAATCTCCATTGCTCCAAAGATCAAGAAAAAACTACCTTCATCTATCTGTATGGAACTTTTGCCTTCAAAAGGATGCCATTCGGATTATGTAATGCTTCGGCAACATTTCAATGTTGCATGTTCTCTATTTTCGCTGATATGGTGGAGGATTCAATGGAAGTCTTCATGGATGACTTCTTGGTTGTGGGTGACACTTTTGAGGCATGCTTAGTGATGTTCGACGTAATCAACTAACACTATTTTGGTTCAAGTGCCAAACGATCGCGTGTAATGATATAACCCAACCGAGGGTTGAAATTGTTCCCACAGGGAGTGGTTTTGAGAATTAATAGAAAAATAAAATCAAGTTCTAATTAGTCATAACTATAAACATTAATGAATATAAATATACTAAATCTAAGGGGTGACACAAGCGTCAATTATCAATGGGGGTTTGTACTAATTAACAATTAAAAAGAGCAAAAATATAAGGAAACGAGATATGGAGAAGGGATTCTTGGGATGTGATAGGAATACGGGATAAACTAGACTATCGGGTACATGCTTTTGATAGTAAATTGTTGAACATTTGTGACTAGGCTAGACTATAGTGGGGGTAAATTCTCTCTCGAGCAACTTACCCCGAATCAACTCGATTTCTCTCGAACACCGAGTTGACGAATTAAGAATAGCCTCCTCCTTAGACCATTCACTATATCGATCTGAATGTGTGGGAGAAGGACTAGGGTTCACTCTCTCGAGCTGAACCCATGTCGACCCATACCACCGGCTATCAATTTAGTAGTCTTAGTTTTACGACCTCCCTCTTGAGCAAGCCAAAAACACTAAGATGAAATTGTATTTGCAACTACAATCCCATTAAGTTCATACACAACTACTAAACGAAATCACATTTAAAGAACAAATAAACCATCAACAAGCAAGACCCAATAGATAATTTAACCCATATTCACAAAATCACACCCAAAGAATTAAGGTTTTAGCTAGACATGTAAAAGAGATTAAAATTTATACCAATATCAGTTTCCATCAATTGAGCATGAAGAATTAAGTCTTAAAACACGTCAAGAATGAAGAATCTTCGAGACCCACATCCAATTTCTTGGAGTTGAAACTCTTTGAATCTTCAAGGTCTTATAACAAAGTCTCCAAAACCCTTTTAAAACTTAGATTATCTCAAAAATTGTAAAAACTTCAAATAATAGAAGTGATATGATATCATTACTAGAAATTTAAACAAGTATTTATAATGTTTGAAAATTTGTGCTGCGAAGGACCATTGGGCGCAGTTAGCCAGGATCACCGATACGCTCGGTGATCCACCTTTTGGTTGATTTCATCACCTTCCTGCTTTAGCCTTTAGCCTCTTCGCATTTTGAGTCGTTGGGAGATATGGTACTGCTTCACTGAACTGATCGGCGATGCGCCGACTGCTTCATTTTATCATCAACTTGATCTTTTCCTTCAGGGCCCAGCACACTGGAACAAATGGAGATCTCCAGGCCCATAAGCGACTCGCCAACTGGCCTCGGCGATTTTCAGGCCTTCATTTCTTCGTTCTTTTCAGCGGCCTTGTTTCTTCTTGCCAAGTAGTGTCCATGCTTTACCTCAAACTCTAAATACCTGAAACTTAAGGATTTTCATAAGATATTGAGACAAAATATGCATTTGAGGACACTAATTCTATCAAAATATTGCCCTAAATAAGTCCAAATTATAGACTCATCAACACCCCAAACTTCAAATTTTGCTTGTCCTCAAGTAAAACTAAAGTTCGGCAGTCCAAAAAAGATGTCTCAAACAGTGCTACACAAGACTCAACCATGAATGTACATAACAAGACTCAACTTACTCATGCAAGAATCAATTGTATACTCAAAGATTCTAGTTGTGACACACCATTATAAAAGATTCTCAAGCTCACTAAACTTGCTTCAAATGCAAGTTCGAGCTCAACAAAGGTATTCGTAAGCCCTCACAAAAAGAATGATTCCATATTCACACACAATGGTTTAATCATTTAAAATTCTAGAATCAAATGCAACGCTCACTCTAACAAAGAAGAACACAATGCATGCTTTCATCCATAAGTTTGCCAATATTTTCCAATCAACAATTGTTTCAGCTTAATCAAGATAAAAAAGGTCTTTTCAAGGTTTGTAATGGGGCTGAGTGCAAAGTTATGGTCATTTAGGCTCAGTGACTTTCATCCTCGTGAAATGTGGTTCTTTCAACACTCCCTTTCCTCTTCTTTCATCAATTTCTTTGGTGCTCATAAGTCATCCCATTATTTCCTTCCATGGATTGTTCGGAACCCCATTTCTTTTGACATTTCTCATAACTTTATTTCACAACTTTTTCTTTTTCTTTCTCTTGTCTTTTTTTTGTATAGTGGGGTTCCATTGTTTCTCAACACCATGAGTTAAAAGGGACTTTTCTTGCAGTTCTTGACTTGCCTTTTCTTTTCACCACACCCCCAACTTAGGCTTTTGGCCTAAGTTGGCTATTCAATCAACCACAAATCACGAGGATTATTGGCAGTGAATTTAATTAAGGTAATGTTTTCATCAAGTTTCTTCCAAAGAAAGGTAAGGCTCAAGGGTGTTCAAAAGAGGTTCACACACTCAGAAGATAGGCGACATAAGAGTTATATGTCAAATTGGCTCACACTCTTCGAAGTTTCCTAAGATCATACCTAGAGATAGCCTTACTTAGTCGACCGGACTACGGGTAAAATTCTAAGTGTTATCATGCATGGTTCAGAGTAAGTCAATCACTGCCATTCCTCTCGTTAGACCCTCTGTAGCACTCATAGCTACAGCCCTAACTCGATTATTTCCTAATAATTGCTGTACCTCACAAGCCACATTAATTGGTTGACCAACACTATCTTGACCTTGAACTACCAGAGCGTTATAAATATTTGGCATCTTGCCCGGGGGAAAGGCTACATCTAGTACCGGATCGATGATTTGGCCGACTCGCCCCGTTTTTTTTTTTTTCAAGCGTGCAAACCCCAGAACCAGAAGTAGTAGGTATTTAATGAGTAAGTAGTAAGTAAGTGAGAAGTGGTGAATTGGCCAGGAGGAATAAAGCTTATTTCAAGTACTAATAAAAGCATTCATTACAAACTCTTGTGCTCACTTATCCCAAGTATAGGATGTTTTCCCTGAGCCTGTCTGTGTTGAATACGCTTTTTGACATAGCCTATAGATTTGGTAATTCATATTGTGAAAGTACTTAACTTCAGATTCAATAAAGATCTGGAATAAGACACGAAAGCAGCGAATCGCGAAATCTTGGTGATCTTCTCTATCTAATGAATGGGGAGTCCTCTTTAAAATCGTCCGCGCTCATCACATAAGGCATCGACACCAAAGTCAAACAAGACTCCACCCTTTTGCTAGTGTGCAACGTTCATCACAAGAGAATCAATTTGATAATTGGCTAGTCACAACGAGATGCAAAGAGTTCACATATTGACTATGTAACTTCAATTGGTCTCATCGTAGCCGCAGATTCATGTTCGTTCAATTATGAGGCACTATTTGAGTCATTGATATTGATCAAAACCGAGACTTAAATTTGCTAAAGAATAGCCACATTCCACATGTAAAAGTGGTGGTGAAAATTTTAAAAATTTTCAAACGGGTCAAAATCATTTACAATTTAAAATAAAAGGAGCCACAAGATCAAACATCCACAAGAAGTAGTGTAAAACACAACATTATAATTCACAACCCAACAAGAATATAGCACACAAAGGTGGGCCACACCCCACCACAATTAAAAATATTTGTCCTTAAATGCTACTAACATAATATCCAGAATTTAAAATAAAGAAAGAAAGACAGGGAAAGAGGTAAAAAGGGGATCATGTCTAAGCAGTTGGTCCATCTGGCTGTGTATCAATGCCTGGAGTATCAGTTTGGCCTCGGGCCTCAATACTCTGGGTCACACCGGAAGGACCAGCTCCACTAGAGATAGCAAAATATGTGTTTGCCATGGAAGCTTATACATCCGCATCTATCATAATTGCTTCAGTCTCTATCAGGTCCTCATCTGCAGCATCCACAGTTTCCTCGAGCATTTCCTTGTCTGTCTCTGCCTCAGACTCAGGCTCAGCTATATGCTCAACTCTATCCTCACTTCTGGTGATGACCGGAGGCATTTCTGGCACATTTGGGATCTCCACCTTTCCAAAGCCCATGGACATATCAGTGGCCTTCAACTGATCCTCATTAGTCCTCAAAGCAGTAATAGCGGCCTTTAATGTTGTCACCTCATCTATGGCCCCTTGGTCACGCTTACAGACCGCTATTCTAGCCTCAAGGTTGTCAATGGTAGCTCTCATTGATGTCACAGCATTAGTAAGGGCAGTCTGAATCATGCCTTGAATGGAGGTTTCTAGGTTGGCGGCCCGACGTTCAGCAGATTGGGCAAGCTGTCCCATTCGGATCAATGATGCCTGAGTGATAGGCGCACGGGATGCAACGACAGCCATAGGTCTGGGCGGTAACACGGCAACAGAAGAACCTGGAGTGTCAGCAAGAGTGGCAGTGGAATTAGATATACCTGAAGACCCAGGGGCCGGAGTAGGTTAAAATGCCTCTGCAGGTATGGATTCAGTGTCTGTGGGTTCCTTTTGCTTCTTCTCTTCCCGATCCTTAATATATTTAGCTTCGATCCTCTGGATATCAGTAAAGGATGTGGGCATCACTTCCACATCCTTCTTGGCATCTCAAGGTACTCGAGCTCGTTTGCACAGTTCTGTGATCAATACTGGGAATATAAGTGAGGTCTGGTGCTACCTTGCACGCAGGTGTAACTTCGTTCCCTTGATGAGACAACCTAAGCGGGCTGATTTTGCATGTTGAAGGATAGATTCATTCTGTGAAGGCATGACCGTGCTGCTGATGAAGCCAAACCAATACCTCGTTGCCATATTTAGGTCCTTCTTCTCGATAACTGCTCCAGCCTCAAGCCACTTAGGAGTTCCATCTGATATTAATGGGGACAACCATTCTTTCATATCCTCCAGTGACGTCTTTCTGATCATAATCTGACTGTTGTCCTCAGGAGCCTTGGTGCTTCCCAAAACGACATTTATAGCAGGAGAGTCATATTGCACCTTCTTTCCCTTGACAACTACATAGTCAACTGGCTTAAACTTGGCAGCCGGATTTTTCCCTCGTGGTATCAATGCACTGTACTCGCTGTAGAACTCTATGACCCAACTTGGAATATACGGGCAACGGGGCTTTGTGAAAATTTGAAAGTTATTAGATTTCTGACATCTCATAATCTCGGGGTATCTATCAATCAATCCATCCGTGGAGAGACACTTCTCCTCAAGAATTGTCCTTAATCCCTCTGTCTTTAATTTGTTCATTGACTTTGGAGAAGGGCCCTGTATTAGGGGTGCAAGCACTATTACTTGCTCTGGGACTGGGGGAGTAGGAGTGGTGAGTGGAGGATTCCTGATCCTAGATGGATCATTCAACTTCTTAGATTGTAGTTCAACCCTCTGTGCTATTATCATCTCATCATCAACAGAGGTTGCACTTTGGTTTTCCAAATGTTCACCCTCACTCTCCGAAGAGGTTGCACTTGGTTTTCCAGCTGTTCACCCTCACTCTCCGAAGTAGTGTGGTAAGTGTCATATATGCCTTCGCTGTCGGAGCTGACTTTTAAAGAAGCAGGTTCCCTTCCTTTTCTTTTTCCCTTCCCACCAGTTGTGGAATGTTTTGTAGCCTGTAACAGTAGCAGTAATAGATAGATTTGCTGAACTACTCGGCAAATCGCTGAATCTCTTTGGCGAACTGGATCAGGCTCGCTGAACGGATTGGCTCAAAAGTTTTTGCAACTCGGCGATGAGAGGGCCCTTTCGGTGAATCGCCGACTACTTTTGACGAGCAAGGGTTTGTCTGCCGATAGTATTCAGGGATGTAGACAAAGGGCAATTAAAACTATCTTCGACGAGTCACCGAGTGCTTTAGGCAACCTCAAGTTTCTCACTGAAAGTTACAGACTTCAACTACTAATTTAGCATAAAATTAAAGGCAAGATGGGGGAATTAGGTGAACCGCCAAGTGGTTTGGAGAGCTGGACCCAGCTCGCTAAACAACCCAACTCTCGGCTCAGACTCTTTCCAGGAAAGCTCAAAGCCAAATGGTAAGGTCCGTTTAGAATAACACAGGTGTTCACAAATGCTGCCATTGAAGTTGAAGGTAAAGAAGGACCTGCATTCAAAATGAATGGGCAACAATTGAAGTTATACCTCGATAGCATTTCCACGTTGTGTCACGACATTAAATAAGGCGCTTCTTGGGAGGCAACCAAAGTGTTAGTATTTTAAATGATGTTTGTTGATTTTGTAGGTGCAAGCAATTATGCGAGAATAAGACACTATTGGCGAATCACCAAATCTGTTCGGCGAGCCCGACATAGTCCGCCTTCTTGACTCCAAAAATGGTGTTGAGATACTGGAACATTAGGCGGGATATCTTCATCACTCTGCGACTTGGCTAAGTGATTGGGCCACTCAATTTTCTCCGCCCTCTGCCCCTGCGCTGACAACCTGACCCAATGGATTATTCGGTGAGGTTACAAATCCATTAGACGATGCACTAACTTGTTCGATGATCTCCTTTATTTCTGCCCTTTTGCTCCTTTCTAACGTGTTGCATACTGAAAATAAAGGCGATGTCTGGACAATTGGGCGAACCATCGAGTAGCTCGGTGACTGTTTCAATTTCTCGCTATTGGGTGCCTCGTGAAGATTCCTCGTCACCTTCCTCTGCGTGTTTACATACAAGTAATTCATCTTTATTTTTCATTTTTGGTATTATCTGATCTCTACTCACATTGAGGACACTGTTGACTGCTTTTGGTGGGCGTGTGTGTTTGGTCAGTGAGTCCCTTGCTCATTCGAAAAAGTTGCAAATTTTAGTGTCAGTCATGATCAATACCGATGACTTGAATAGTGCTCTTAATCGAACAAAAATTAATGTGCGACTACGATGAGGCCAAATGAAGTTACATAGATAATATGTGAACTTTTTGCATCTCATTGTTACTAGCCGGTTATCGAATGGAGTCTCTTGTGATGAGCATTGCACACTAGCGAAAGTGTGGAGTCTTGTTTGATATTGGTACCAATGCCTTGTGTGATGAGATTGTCGTGAACCTTGTGTGGTGACACCTAGAATTGGCCCGTTGGTCCGGTTGACTAAGTGATGCAAGCTATTGAAATGATCATAGGCAACAATTTTGAAGAGTGAAACAATTTGACAGTATACATCTTGTCAGTTTGTGAACTTTGCTTGAACACCCTTTGAGCCTTATCCTTTTCTTGGAAGAAACATAATGCAATTGTAACCCGTCTTTATCCATTCGCCCATAATCCTCATGAAGTGTGGTTTGTTTGAATAGCCAATCTTGGCCAAAAGCCCAAGTTGGGGGTGTGGGGAAAAGAGAAGTTAAATCAAAATGTGCAAAGAAGTCCCCCTTGATCCATCGTTTGGAGAAAGATGGAACCCCTCCATAAAAATTGAAAAAAAAGAGAAAAAGAAAAGATGAATGAAAAAGAAAAACAACGAAAAGTTCATAAATAAATTTGTGAAAGTTTCAAAAGAAATAGGGTGTCCAGTATTCCATGAGAAGTGAATAATGGGGTGAATTTTTAACATGAGTGAAAATGTTGAAGAGAAGGAAAGAAAGTGATGTTGACACCACATTTCATGAGGATAGCAGCCACTGAGCCTAAATGACCATACCTTTACACTCATCCCCCTTACAAGCCTTGAAAAAACCTTTTTGATCTTGAGTGAGTTGAAGTGAATGCTGATAGGAAAATAAGGGCAAACCTCTGGGTGAAGTCATGCATGTGTTCATCTTTGTGAGTGTGAGAGTTGTATGTGATTCCGGAACTATAATTTGTTGAACAATTGTGTGTGAATATGAAATCATTCTTGTGTGATGACATTTAAGTACCTTTGCTGAGCTTCCACTTGCATTTTAAGCAAGTATTGTGAACTTGAGAATCTTTGATGATTATGAGTCATAACTTGAATCTTTGAGTGTACAATTGATCCTTGCATAAGTAAGTTGTGTCTTTACTGCTTAAAATTACAGAACTCTGAGGCTGGATTAGGAGTAACTTCGGCGAGCAGTAATCTCATTTGGTGAAACGCCGATCGCATCGACAAAGGACTACCATGTCGCCAAAGGTACTAATGGAGATGAAGTAAAATGTTGATGGGGGAATCAAAAGACAAAAGGGCGCTCGTGGAATGAAACGGCGATCCTGATCTGCCTCGCCTATAATTACAATGGATGTATTAAGAAACTGTGACGAATGAAGGCGAGACGAAGGGATGATCGGCGAGTCGCCGAACGGTCGGCGACGCCCGACTTTCCTCGCCGATTGGTCCCAAAAAGTCACACGCCAGACTTGTATTAATTGATTTTTGGAAGAGAGAGTAAGCATTCATAAATTGTGAGGAACAAAAGATGGAGAGCAAAAACACCATTATTGTTGATTTTAAGTGATTTTAGCAAGGTTTTTCATTTGGGTTTTGTAATAGAGAAGATATTATTCAACTTTGACTTTCAAATTTCATGTACCCAGCTGTGGAAAACATGGAGGTTGCTGAATTTCATATTTTCGCCATGATTGGCTAAAACCCAAACCTTGGGGGTTTGACAATATGACCAATTGTTGCATTTGACTAAATGGGTGTCATCAATAAGTGAATTTTAGTGTTAATTTGAAGTGGGTCTAAATTATTACTATGGTTTAACTTCATTATTGCATGTTTAAAGCAATATAGTTCAGAGTGTTGTGCTTGCTCGAGAGAGAAGTATAGAACCAACGTAGTAATTTGGCATTCTTAGTAGTGGGTCATGACAAATTCAGCGGAAATAAGGTAACTGTTCGATAGAAAATTGCTTTAGTTATAGTCCATTCTACCCACAACGAATTAAAATTGTTGGTGATGATGTACACCCGTTAAGTTAAATTTGACAGTTGGTTAGTCAATCCCCCAAGTGTTATTTTTTTATTTGATTGTTCCTTGATGATTGTTGAAGTGGGTTGGTAACGACATCTTGGAGTTGACTTATAAATTCTTAAGTTTGGTGTTTGTTCAGCTGCAAAGGTCACTGCCATAATTTCATATTCAAATTCAAAAGAAAGCTACTCTATGTGGGATTGACCTCGACTCATTTAGTTGGGTTTATACTGATTTATGATCGTCGACACTTAGACAAATTGACCTCTAGGCATAGAATTTCCCCCCTTCCACTTTAAAATGGGCTCATTCAAAAATTTGAATGTAACCACCCGAGTCCTACAATCGATAGAGGCGTAATATCCATGCAACCAATCCATACCTAAAATCAGATCAAAGTCTAACATGTCTAACTATACCAAATCCACTAAAGTAAATCTATAGGCTAAGGAATCGTGACATCTCCTATAGACTATCTTAGCCCCCACCGAATCACCAACTGGGGTAGAAACCGAAAAATGTTCTACTACCACTTCGGGGAGTGTATCAAATTTCCTGTCCACAAAATGTGTCACAAAGGACAAAGTAGCACCGGGATCTAGCAAGGCATACACATCAATAAGAAAAACTTTTAACATACCGGTCACCATATCCTAGGAGCTCTCTGGGTCACCTCAAGATTGAAGAGCATAAAAGTGGTTTTGCTTTGGAGCATTGGAGTCTGAACTACTAGGATGAGCTTGGTTTCCTTCTTTACCGTTGGCCGAAAGTGTTGGGCAATTTCTCAATTTATGAAAACTCTTGCCACAACAAAAACAGACACCCGTGACGGCTATGCACTTCCCATCATGTTTCTTCCCACATTTTGCACAATAATGCCTATTCACATAAGAACCACCACTATTACCTCCTTGAGGATTAGGTTTAGACACACTATCCTTTTTTACCCTTGGGGGAGCACTAGAGGAGCCTTGGTTGGGGAACCTTTGCTTGAACCTTGGTCAACCTTCTCCATCGTACTTAGCATTGGAGAAACTTCTCCGATTCTAGCTCTTTTCGCCTCCCTATTCTTTTTCTTGAGTTTCTCTTTCTCAATTTGTCGGGCATACACCATAAGACGTGAGATATCCATATCATGATGGAGCATTGCCAAACGACATGCTTTTACTACCAAGACGGACACACCCGTAAAAAACCTACTCAGCTCATCCCTCAAATCTGCCATTATAGTTGGAGCATACTTGGACAATTAAGTGAACTTTAGTGCATACTCTTTCATGCCCATGCTTCCTTGACGAAGGTTAATGAACTCTTCCACCTTAGCTTCCCTCAACTCTCGGGGAATGAACCAATCAAGAAAGGTCGATTTAAGCATTTCCCACTATATTGGACCCGCTCCTACCGGCCTATTATTCTTCCATTAATTATACAATACTTCAGCAACACTTTTCAATTGGTAAGCGACTAACTCCGCTTTCTCCACAGAAGTCACCCCCATAATGTCAACAATTTTATAAACCTCTTCCATAAATTATTGAGGATCCACTTCCATTTTGGAGCCATGAAATTTGGGAGGGTTCATTCTAGCAAAATCCCTAACCCTTGAAACAGCCGAATTCACATGAGTAACAACATCTCTATTGGCCTGAGCCATTACAACTTGAGCTTGAATCGTCATAGCTTGGGCCAACATTTCAAAGGCCTACCTAACCTCCAAATATGACATAGTCAAAGGATTAATTGGAGCTTGATTAGCTTGAGAAGATTCTTTATTCACATTGTCACCCACCATTCTTCTAGTGTTAGCCCTTCGTGTATTCATATCCTTAAGACATAAGAGAAGGGTTTGGAGAAGGACTCTATAGAGTTAGACTCTATGGTACGACTTAAGAGTAATGAAAGAATTTAGTTTCCTAAACATCTCATAGCCTCTCATTCATAAGTGGGGCGCACTTCACACTTATGAACAAGACTATACTAGACCTGGCATATGAGACATTATCCCAGAATCATTCTAAACCTGGCTATGATACTAAATTTGTCACAACCCAGGGGTACCCCTAGATGTAACAAGGCACATAGAACCAGGAAAGGTACCATGTAACCTAACATATCATAACATAAGCCTAGAAAAATAAAGAGTAAAAACACATTTCAAGTCCAAAATTTTCATAAAGTAAAGCGGAAGTCTAGACTTGTCTCAACATACCCATCATTTACAATACTTGAATAAAAAAGGGACAGAACCCATACAACATAATCCAAAAAAAAAATACAAGAGTGAAACTACTAAGTGAAAACATCCATCCTCGAATCATGAGGACTCACCAACAAGCTAGGAGAAATGAGCAAATCTAAGTTTTAGACACAATGTTGACCACTTTGAGAACCAGACCCTACACTTGGAAAAAATGTAGGAAAATATGGGTTAGCACAAAAATGCACCAAGTATGATAGACATGCATAAAAACCATGAAAACATGTAAAAAGGGACATTTTAGTTGAATACATGAATTTTACTCAGTTGAAGCATCATTTTGAAGATAATGGAAAAGCATAAGTCATAAACATATTCATTACATAGATCATCATATCATAAGAGAAACATACCATAAGTACCCTCAAAGCATACTTGTACAATGCATGAATAAGATCCCATAATCTCAGCCATACTAAGTAAAACTTCTTGAGTAGCCATAGTTCATAATTCATATTCTTGTCATAGTGGGAATATGCCTTAACCTACATAGACCATGTGAGCTTAACATGGATTTCGGTGTTACCCACACCGAAAAGGGTTGTCCTACTTTCCTAAGGTAGAGCCATAATCTTAGCTTAGGTGGATCCACTAGCTAAATAAGCTATAGGGGAACATAGTTTATGAGATAAGGAGATTGCTACTAGAAACCCGCCCTTTCTAACGGGGGAGCTTCCATCTGAAGAGATTCTTTCAAGAAACCCAGTCGTTTTGACGGAAAAGCTTCGATCTCATATTCAATATTCACTCAGTGCAATGAATTTATCCCATGGAGTACATATTAAGTCTTAACTTAAGTTCATATTCATGGAAGAATACCTTGACAGTCAATCCAACATAATTTATAAGATAGCTCATATATTCAATAGGCGAGAATTGCCTTTCAACCATAGAATCATAATATTGTGAGAAAACATTTCACATCATATCATATTCATACATAGGTGTGTATATGAGGATAACCATTCAAAAACACAATAAGTAGATCATAATCATAATCATTTACTCTCAAAGTGTTCTTAAAGCATATACATAAATCTCCTAATCATGCATAATTGTCATACTTTGCCCTTCAAGGATCAAAGATCATATTCCATCAACACATCTAGAATTACTACATTATATATGGATAATAATATAATTCAATAGCTCAATTACTACAAGCATAATCTCATAATATCCTTTTTTCATCAATTCACCTACATCAGAAGGTCTTAAATTTGGGAATATGGGGATTTCATGGATTCTTGGGGATTTCAACATAAAACCATAATAAATCATTGATTAAATCATAATATAAAGTTACTAAATCAATAGATTCATTATTTAAAGGAATCCATGACTTGGAGTCAAGCCCTAGGTTTTGGGGAATTTCTATCTTTGAAATTGGGGTTTTAAAGGGACTCCATGGACGAATTATATCCATGGATTAAGAGCTAACATACCTTAGCAATGAAATCCAATGAATTTGAGAAGAAAACCTTGCTCCTTCAACCCTAGCTCCCCTTTCCTTCTTCTTCTTCCTTGAAGTTCTAGAGAGAGAATAATTGGGGAAAAGTTGGTTTTGATTTGGGATTTTGGAATAATAAGGAAGTTGACTTAATTTAGGGGGTATAAAATCATTATATAGTTAGTCTAAATTATCATAAAATGACGTCACTTAATATTAACTAAAACCGAAAAACCCCAAAGTGCCACTAGACTTAACTGCCAAAAAGCAGTTCCAGGCCTTACCCACGACCCACCACTGATGGACCATGGTTGGACCCACGGCCCATGCTGGTGAAGCATGGCCTGGGTTCAGAGACCTAGTTCCTAGGGCCTCTATCCACGACCCCTCACCCACGGGGCGTGGGTAGACCAACGGGGGCGTAGCTCCCCTATCTGTAGGCCACTGCGAGGGAATTCTTAGGGTCTTCCGCAAGGACCCATGGTTGGTCTTTGGGGTTCGTACCTTGATGTTCTAACATGAAACCCTTTATTTCTAAGTACGGGGAATTACATTTTTTACTCTAACCCTCATGTTAAGCCCTAGTTTAGCCTACTAGTTTCTGGGGTGTTACAACTGATGAGGTTAACCCAAGAAAACTCACATTGTTATGCTTACTTTGCTAACTATGTAGTATGGGAAACAATACCCGAGTGCCTAAACTTCTCCAAATAGAAGAGGTTCTTGTTTGATGTAAATAATTATTTCCTTGATTGACCATATCTATTCAAAGAATTAGCAGATCATATCATTCGGAGATGTGTACTGAAAGAGGAAATCAATGCTATTATCAATGCCTGTCACGCTTGGCTTGTCGGTTGACATCATAGAGGGGTGTGAACCACCACTAAAGTGCTACAAAGTTATTACTATAGGCTATCACTATACCAAGATGCACATGGCTTAGTTAAACAATGCATACAATGCAAAAATCAAGGAGGGGGTATAAAGAAAGCATCAACAACATATTAATCTTATCCTAGAGGTTGAATTGTTTGATGTTTGGGGAATAGATTTCATGGGTCCGTTTGTGAGCTCTTTCGGCAGCAAGTACATTCTGGTGGCAATTGACTACGTTTCAAAATGGGTGGAAGCTGTAGCCTTACCCAACAATGAGGGAAAGAGTGTTGTACAATTCATAAAGCTCTACATTTTTGCATGGTTTGGTACCCTGCGTGCTATTATCAATGATTGTCACGATCCAAGGGTATCTCCTAGATGTAACAAGGCACATAGAACCCTGAAAGGCCCCATGCAAGCCACTTTGCATACCATAACAGAAGCATAGCCCCATATAGAGTAGAAACGCATTTCAAGTCCAAAATTTTCATAAAGGAAAGCGGAAGTCTAGACTTGTTTCAATTAGCCATCTATTACAATACTTGAATCAAATAGGGTCATAACCCGTACAACATAATCTGAAAAGGAAATACAATAAAAGCAACTACAAAGATAACATCTTTCCTCAAATCATGAGGACTCACAAATGAGCTAGGAGAAACGTACAAATCCAAGATTTAGCCACAATGATGACCACCTTGAGAACCGGACCCTACACTTGGGGAAAATGTAGGAATATATCGGTTAGTACAAAAATGCATTAAGTCTGATAGACAAGATTAAATCATGAAAACATGCTAAAAGGGACATTTTAGTTGAATGCATGCAATTTATTAATTTGAAGAATCATTTTAAAGATAATGCAAAAGCATACGTCAAAAGCATAATCAACTCATAGATCATCATATCATAACAGGAACATATCATAAGTACCCTCAAAGCCTACTTGTGCAATGCATGAAAAAGATCCCATAATCTCACCCATACTAAGTAAGGCCTCTTGAGTAACCATAGTTCATAATTCATACTCTTGTTCATACTATTTTCATAATGGGGATCAAGCCTTAACCGACATAGACCATGTAAGCTTACCATGGAATCTCGTGTTTACCTAACACCGAAAAGTGGTTGTCCTACTTTCCTAAGGTAGAATAAAACTCTTAGCTTAGGTGGAATAACTAGATAAATACTTATGAGGAAACATAGTTTATAAGATAAGGAGATTGTTATTAGAAATCCGAACTCAACTAAGTTAGAAGGTTTCTATCTCATGAGATACAAACTTTGGGAACCCGGATTCAACTAAGGTAGATGGAACCCATTTGGAAAGTTGGTCTCAACTAGTGTAAAAGCTTTCATTGGGAAGCCAAACTCAACTAGCGTATAAGCTTCCATCTCATTGTCATATCCACTCGGTGCTAAGCATTAATTCCCATTAAGTTTTTATTAAGTCTTGGCTTAAGTTCATATTCATGGAAGAATGTCTTAACATTGAATGCAACATAATTCATACTATAGCTCATAGATTCAATAGGTGAGAATAGCCTTTGAACCTTAGAATCTACATATTGTGAGAAAACTTTTCACATCATATCCTATTCATACATTGGCGTGTATATGAGAATAACCTTCTAAGAATACAACAACTAGATCATAATCATAATCACTTTACTCTCACACTGTTCTTGAAACATATACATAAATCTCATAATTATTCCTAATTCTCATACTTTTCTCTTCATGGGCCATAGATCTTATTCCATCAACACATCTAGGATTACTGCATAATCTCATAATATCTTTCTTTCATCAATTCACCCACATCACAAGGTCATAAATTGGGAATATGGTAATTTTATTGATTCTAAGAGGATTTCAACATAAAACCATAATAAATCATCAATTCAATCATAATATCAATTAATTAATTCATTAGAATTGTTTTAAAAGAAATTCATGACTTGGAGTCAAACCCTAGCTTTTGGGGAATTTCTATCATTGAAATTGAGTTTTGAAGGGACTCCATGGATGAATTTTATTCATGGATGAAGAGCAACCATACCTTAGCAATGAATTCCAATGAATTTAAGAAGAAAACCTTGCTCCTTGAACCCTAGCTCCAAATTTCTTTTTTTTCTTCCTTGAAGTTCTAGAGAGAGAATATTTGGGGAGAAGTTGGTTTTGATTTGGGATTTCAGAATTATGAGGAAGATGACTTAATTTAGGGCTCTTAAATCATTATATAGTTAGTTTAATGTAGTATAAAATGACATCACTTAATAATTAATTAATTTTACAAAACCCCAAAGTGCCCCTAACTAATTTCACAAAATAGGCCAGAGGTGACCACCCACGACCACATGACCATGGTCTGTGGATCGACCCATGTGGTGTGCTAGTGAACCCTGGGTGAGTTGCTGGAGCTTGATTTGCAAGCCTTGACCCAAGACCCCTCACCAACGGGGAGTGGGCTGACCCACGAGGCGTGGGTCCCCTCCGTGGGTTATTGCCCAAGCAACTTCTTAGGGTCCTCCTCAAGGAATCATGGTTGGTCCTTGTGGGTCGTACCTTTACTTTCTAACACAAAACTTTTTTGTTTAAGTACGGGGAGTTACATCCAAGACTCTAACCCTCATGTAAAGCTCTAGTTTAGGCTACTAATTTTCAGAGTCTTACAATATCTCCCCCTTGGGAACATTCATCCTCGAATGATGATCTAGACACCTGACGAAATTATGGTCTCAAAACTAGCGGCCCAACATGCATGAAACATCAAGATAATGCACAATTCAAAGGAGGAAACATCAACAACCCATTATGCATGAAACTCAACATTTCTCATATTCGTAGGAGGAACTACCTTCTTCAACTAAAGCATGCTCAACACAATGTCATGGAGCCAATATGCAATTACTCTCAAAAGGTGAAAGATCATTGATATCTAGTATTATTTCTGCGGTCTTGACAAAAAAGTTGATGCGTCAAGGTTGTGGGGCATACCTTGCTCACATAGTTGACACACAGTTGGAGAGTCCTTGTATCAAGGACATACCTGATGTATGTGATTTCCCAGAAGATCTTCCTAGGTTGCCCCCGGAAAGAGAGGTTGAATTTCCAATCGAGCTTATTCCTGGATTTACCCCTATTTCTATCACTCCATATAGAATGGCTCCAGCAGAATTAAGAGAATTGAAATCTCAATTGCAGGAACTTCTTGAGAAAGTTTTTATTCGACCTAGTGTTTCTCCTTAGGGATCCCCTATTTTATTCGTAAAGAAGAAATATGGCACTCTTAGGCTTTGTATTGACTATAGACAATTGAAAAAAATAACAATCAAGAATAGATAACCACTACCAAGGATCAATGATTTGTTTGACCAACTGAAGAGTGCTAATGTATTCTCAAAGATTGATTTAAGGTCTGGCTATCACCAACTGTATGTTAGAGAGAAAGATATTCCTAAAACTTCTTTTAGAACTAGGTATGGTCATTATGAATATTTGGTGATGCTATTCTGATTGAAAAATGCTTATGCGGTATTCATGGATCTAATGAATCGAGTATTCAAGCCTTATCTTGATCAGTTTGTGGTTGTCTTTATAGATGATATTTTAATATTCTCAAGAAGTAGTGAAGACCATGATAAACACCTTCGGATTGTTTTAAAATTTTTGAAGGAGAAAAAATGTATGATAAACTTTCCAAGTGTGAATTTTGGCTTGATGAAGTGGATTTTCTGGGACATGCTGTATCAACCGAAGGCGTGAAGGTGGATCCTAGTAAGATACAAGCAGTTGTTGAATGGAGACCTCCCAAAAGTCCAACTGAGGTAAGAAGTTTCTTGGGCTTAGCAGGATACCCTAGAAGATTTGTGAAAGGCTTTTCCATTATTGCTTCCTTTGACTAAGCTCTTGCAGAAGGAAGTAAAGTTTATCTAGGATGACAAATGCCAAAAGAGCTTCGAAACTCTCAAATCCTTGTTGACTCAAGCGCCTATACTTACTCTACCAATTGAAGGGAAAGAATATGTAGTATATTGTGATACTTCTCACAATGGTCTAGGATGCATTTTGATGCAAGAAGGGAAGGTAATTTCTTATGCCTCTCGGAAATTAAAACCGCATGAATTGAATTATCTTACTCATGATCTTGAGCTTGCTGCTATAGTGTTTGCTTTAAAAATATGGCGGCATTATTTGTATGGAGAGAAATGTCATATATTCACTGATCACAAGATCTTAAAGTACTTGGGTACTCAGAAGGAGCTAAACCTAACACAACGTAGATAACTTGAACTCATCAAGGATTATCACTGCACGATTGATTATCATCCAGGTAAAGCTAATGTGGTTGCAGATGCCTTAAGTCAAAATCATTCGCAAGCATTTCTTTGAGTCCTTTGATGTTGCTTCTTGAGTTAAGAGCCATGAATGTTTGTTTCACACTTGATTCAAATGGTTCAGTTACTGCTAATTTTTTAGTAAAGCCAATATTACTTGAACATGTGAAAGAAGTATAAAAGTTAGATGAGAAACTTGTAAAATTGACTAGAGAAGTGCAAAATGGGGAAAAACTTGATTTTACATTAACAGAAGATGGTGTCTTATTATATCAAAATAGATTATGTTTCCTTAATGATGAAAAATTAAGGAGAGAAATATCGAATGAAGCACATACTTCACCATATGCAATGCATCCTAGAGGTACAAAGATGTACCAGACTATCAAAGAACATTATTGGTGGAATGGTATGAAGAGAGACATTGTGGAGTTCATTTCAAAATGTTTGGTTTGTGAACAAGTAAAGGCAGAACATCAGGTACCAGTTGGTTTACTACAGTCATTGTCGATGCCAAAATGGAAATAGGAGAGAATAACAATGGACTTTGTTTCTGTACTTCCTCGCACTCGAAGAAACCATGATGCAATATGGGTGATATTGAACAGGCTAACCAAGAGTGCTCAATTCTTAGCAATTAGTATGGATTACTGACTTGAGCGTTTAGCCAAATTGTACATTAATTAGATTGTAAGACTACATGGGATCTCTGTGTCTATTGCATCTGACCGAGACCCAAGGTTTACATATAGATTTTGGGGAAACTTGCAGGATGTTTTGGGTACTAAGTTAAAATTTAGCATTCGTTCCATCCTCAGAAAGACTGCCAGTCGGAAAGAATGATACAAATTTTGGAGGATATGCTTCGAGCTTGCATTATGGAGTTTGAGGGTAGTTGGGACAAACACTTGGCTTTGATATAATTTGCTTATAATAATAGCTACCAATCGAGTATTGTAATGCCTCCCTATGAAGCCTTATACGGAAGAAAATGTCGGACCCCTCTTTGTTGGAGTGATGTTGGTGAAAGAAAGATTATTGGACTTGAAATTGTGCAACAAACAGAGGACAAGGTAAAAGTTATCAATGATCGTCTAAAGATTTCTTCGGATAGACAAAAGTTGTACGCTGATCTTAAAAGGCGTGACATTGAATATCAAGTTGGAGATAAAGTATTCTTAAAGGTGTCTCCATGGAAAAAGATGATGAGATTTGGCGAAAAAGGAAAACTTAGTCCCCGATTTATTGTACCTTATGAGATACTTGAAAGGGTTGGACCAGGTGCATATAAATTGGCTTTTCCACCTGAGTTAGACAATATCCACAATGTCTTCCATGTTTCTATGCTCAAAAGATATCGTTCTGATCCATCTCATGTTCTTCTAGTTGAATCTATTGAGGTTAATCCTGAAATGACGTATAGTGAAGAACCTATCCTAATTCAGGCTCGAGAAGTAAATCAATGTAGCAACAAGAGAATCCCCTTTGTAAAGGTACTTTGGAGGAACCATTCAGGAAAAGAAGCTACCAAGGAGAGAAGAAGACATGAGGACCCAATATCCGCACTTGTTTCGGGACTAGTTTAGGGTAAATTTTGAGATGAAATTTCTTTAAGGGGGAGAGAGTTCTAACACCCCTAAATATTAAAACCGATATTCGCATTTCGATACACCATTGCTTAATTACTACAGTATGTTTTACTCTCATTTTGGGAACTTGAAATGTTATGATATATGCAAACTTGCTTAACATAAATTGTGATCTTAATTTAAGGCATTGTATTGGGGTATTTACGTAATATTCTAATTGGAATTATTTATAACTTGAAAGGGAGGTGAGGTATGTACATATTGGTATATATGTATTATTTTGGGCAACAAACCTTTTACTTTTGGGCAGCCAACCTTTGACTTTTGGCTATATCTAGTAAGTGATAAACATCACTTGTATAAGATATATTTTCACACCTCCTCTATAAGAATTCGTGTTCTTTAACTCTAAGAAACCTGTAGACTTCCTCTAACCATATTACTCTCAAAATTTTAAGAAAAACTTGGTCCTTTTGGTTGGAATTCGAGACACACCCTTCTCTTTGGTGAGTAGTCGAAATCTGTTTTTTTAGCTAAGTAGTGTTTAGTACTTTTGGAATATATCGTTCTCTAGAACTCTCTTTTTAGTGAATAAATTTGATTTAGAAATATAATTTGTATACTTACAACTCTTATGTTCATGTACAACTCTAGTTTAGTTGTTATGGAATCGAAATATGTGACGCAACATAGGACAAGTTCTGTCAAATTTCGGAATTTGAAATCTTGTATGGACAACTGTTAGTGATTTGAATATATATTTTAATACAAAATATATTTTGTGATGATTCTTGTTTATTTGCAACCTTAAGAGATGTACCGACATCTTTCATGAAGGATATAAAGCCAGTTTTTCCCTTTTCGTGTTCAAATCAAAGTTGCGATATGAAGTACTAGACTGGCCAGAATCATTGTTTTGGGAGCATAGTCATATTTGTATAGGCGAAGCTTACTTGTGATGATAATCCTATTTTACATCAACATTATTGAGTTACTAGTAATTAAAGAAGTCATTCAATTGTTATTTTTAAGGTTGTATATACTCATGAACAAGTTGAGAACCTTGATACGTTGGTTGGTCTACGGTTTGAACTCTTGAAGTTGTATTGGATTGTTTTTATGCTAAAGAATTGAGGTTTGTGTATAAACTTGTACTTGTACTTATTTTTTCCTTTTGGTATATTTGAAAGCTTATCTTGGTACCTTGGTTACCTCTTGTCACTTTGCATTATCACGTTGTTATCCTTAAAGATATTACAGACACTTGTGTAACTCGCCCACTTGTACAGATTGTTTGATCACCTGGCACTCTTGTTGGGACCTTGTACCTCTTGTGGTTGTGACTTTGTCACTATTGGCATGCCTCTTGATTCGGATCATTTGCAATCTTGACTCTGGATTTTCAGTCCGTCTTAAGAATGGAAGTTGTCCATTTTAAGTACGAACTAGAAAGCCATTTTTGATATGGTTCTTGGTTCTCTTGATTATTGGGGTTGACCCTTCTTGATACAGGGCACCGGCCCTTCTTGATACCTGCTTGTGCTTGGTGTGACGACATTTTGTATATATTGGGTGAGCCTTGTTATTGGATCTCTTGGAAAATGGTGCTATGACTGTTCTTGACATTTGGATCTTTAAATATTGAACTTGATTCTCTTTGTATATTGTTTACTTGATTTATTGATTCTGTTTCAATTGTGCTACCCATGACTTCAGAAAGGTAGCTTGGTGAATCTGAGGGCTCCGAACCTCTAGTTTTTACACCACTAAGATATATGCTTAGGGATAGTTATTTCTATCATAGGGAATGTTCGAGAGGATGCATGAAGCCGGCCATTGGAGATGGGTATTTTGAGAGCCTTAAGGAAGATCACAATTGCATATAGGCATCTATATTTTGTATAAACCTTGGGACTTGTGCATGATCTATGTGTTGTATATTTACATGAAATTTTGAGGGCTAATTTGATCATGTCACCATGGGTTGTAATAAGTATTGCTATATGTTTGTTCTTTTGGGGTGTGTAAACCCAACTCTTGTAATATACTAAATTTACTAAGTATTTTGAATGTTTGTGTGAAGCATAAACTGGCTAATTTGGTACTCGGAAGTTGGTTATATCCTTTTTACATCATTTTTAAGTGTGAGGATAATATATGCATGAAAATCTCGTAAGTTATTTGCTTAGATTATCTTGGAAGGGTTTTTCCGCCATAAGTTAAAATTCTACACCTTTTAATTTGACGCAAATGAATGTTTAAATAGGCACGATGCACATCCTTAACTAGTTATATAATTTTGAACCTAATCCCCCTACTAGATTTTAATCAATACTCCAACCCGAAAGTTGCAAGTTCGAGTCACCAAGGGAGCAAAAAGGTGTGGGAGCTCCTAGGGAGGCTAAAAAAAAGATTCATTATTAAGTGGTAGTATCCTTCCGAAAGGGTCGCTACACATGTTGTAGCCTCTCATTCATAAGTGTGGCGTGATTCACACTTATGAACAAGACTCTACTAGACGTGGCTTATGAGACATCATCCTAGAATTATTCTGAACCTTGTTTTGTATTACAAAGTTTGTCAGGACAAAAGGGTACCCCCTAGACATAACAAGGCACACAGAAACCCGAAAGGCCCCATGTAAGCCACTTAGAATATCATAACATAAGCATAGAATAATAAAGAGTAAAAACGCATTTCAAGTCCAAAATTTTCATAAAGGAAAGCGGAAGTCTAGACTTGTCTCAATTAGCCATCTATTACAATACTTGAATCAAATAGTGTCATAGCCCATACGACATAATCCTAAAATGAAATACAAGAAAAGTAACTACAAATATAACATTCATCCTCGAATCATGAGCACTCACCAATGAGCTAGGAGAAATGATCAAATCCAAGCTTTAGCCACAATGATGACTGATGAGTCCACAATTTGGACTTATTTAGAGCTTCATTTTAATAGAATTAGTGTCCTTAAATGCATATTATGTCTTAATAACTGATGTAAATCCTTAAGTTTTAGGTATTTGGAGTTTGAGGCAAAACATGGACACTACTTGGCAAAAAGGAACAAAACGGCTTAACAGAGCAAGAAAAAAATGCCTGAGGATTGCCTAATACATTCGGCGAATTGCCGAATGGCTTCAACCTCGCCTAAAGTTCACAGAGAACCTTGAAGGAAAATATCAAGTCGGCGATAAAAGGAGCAGTCGGAGCGTCGCCAAACAGTTCTGCGAAGCAGTACTAAATCGCCCAATGGTCTAGAGTGAAGATGCTAAAGGCAAGAGCTAAAAGGCGATAAAGTAGACCAGAGGGCGGATAGCTGAGTGCATTGGCGATCCTGAGTAACTGCGCCGAGTGATCCTTAGCAGCACATTTTTTGACAACTATAAATACTAGTTTGAATTTTTATCTTAGTATGCAATTTCAGATACAACATTTTATTTTCTAAGTTTTCAAGTAGAGAATATTTTTTCTTAGCTTTTGGAGACTTGAAGGTTTCCAATTCTAAGAAATTGGAAGTGGGTGTTGAAGATTCTTCATCTTAGACTCGATTTAAGTGAATATAAATCATACGTAGTTGATGTTACTTCGATTTGGTATCATTTTCTTCCTTTTTTTCTATGTCTAGCTAAAACCTCAATTCTTGGGTTAAATTTCTTGTTGGGTATTGCTTATTGTTAGTCTATTTGCTGTTTAAATGTGATTTCGTTTTGTAGTTGTGTTTGAACTTAACGGGATTGTAGTTGCAAATTTCATTTCAACTTAGTGTTTTTGGCTTGCTCGAGAGAGAGGTTTTAAAACTAAGACTACTAAATTGATAGCCGGTGGTTATTAGGTGGTCATGGGTTTAGCTCAAGAGAGTGAATCCTAGGCCTTTTCCCGCACATTCAGCTCGAGAGAGTGAACGGGCTAAGGCGGAGGCTGTGCTTAAAAGCAGCAACTCGGTGTTTGAGAGAAATTGAGTTAATTCGGGGTAAGTTGCTCGAGAGAGAATTTACCCCCACTAAAGTCTAGCCTAGTTGCAAATGTTCAACAATTAATTATCAATAACATTTACCCGATTGTGTAGTTTATCCCGTATTCTTATCACATCCCATGAATACCATCCCCAATATTTGTATCTTTTTGTTTTCACTAGTTTTGTTCATTAATTGAATACAAAACCCTCTTGATAATTGACATTCGTGTCAACCCCTTGATTTAGCATGCTTTTACTTGATAATGTTTTTAGATTTGGTTAATTCTAGAATATTCGTGCTTAACTCTTAATTCTCAGAAATTGGTCCCTTGGGACTCGACCCAACCCATTAGGTTGGGTTATATTACTATTGTACGATCGTAGACACTTGAATCGGAAGTTGTGTCTTGATTACGCACACATCAAAATGGCGCCGCTACTGGGGAGTGGTGTTACTTGAGAATTTCGAGTTGAGTCAATTTTTGCTTTAGTTTGTAAGTTGTGTCTTGATTACGCACACATCAAAATGGCGCCGCTACTGGGGAGTGGTGTTACTTGAGAATTTCGAGTTGAGTCAAATTTTGCTTTAGTTTGTCGTAGTTTACTTACTTAATTTTTAGCTTTGTTTTGTTTGTGTGAATATTTTAGGAAGTATAAGTGTGAATGGTAGTAATGGCAGCCAAGTAGGCCATCATGACGACATCAGAAACCTTAACGATGTAAATGAGCCTCATGTTAATGACCCCCATCTCATAGTCGGTATTGGTACCATTCGCTTGCCTCCGACTGAAGGGTATGATGTATTTTACATCACGAGTACTATGTTGCAACTCTTGCAACTAAAGGGATTTTTCAGTAGATTGGCTCATGAAGACCCTCATGGGCACATTCGAAATTTTGTGGATGTATGCGGGCCATTCTCTTTCAAAAATATATCCCAAGATTCAGTTCGTTTACGATTGTTCCCATTCTCTTTGATGGGAGAAGCATGCAAGTGGCAAGCTGAATTTCCACGCGACTCAATCACTTCGTGGGAGGAGTTGGTCACCACATTTATTGTGCGATTTTTCCCTCCCTCGAAGAATATGACTCTTCGGGGATAGTATCCAAAGATTTAAGCATTTGGAAGGCGAGATAATTGATGAGACTTGGTTGCGATTCAAGAAGTTAGTGCTCCAATGCCCGACTCGTGGTTTGACTGACAACGTATTGCGGCAATATTTCTACCGGAGCCTAGACTCGGTGAACAAGGGCGTTGCTGACCAAATTTCTCCAGGAGGTTTGATGCAACAGCCTTACGTGACAGCAACCCAGCTATTGGATGGCATGACCACGATAAATCGGGATTGTTACACCCGTGAAGATCAAGTCTCCCCTCTTACATTCAAATTGACCAAGGATCATATGGAAAAAGATCAAAAGAGGGACCAAAACATGGACAAGATCATGACACAACTTGACTTTTTGTCCAAATATGTCATGGGAGCTGGTGCTCAGGGTGTCAATGCTGTGGGTATCGGGTGTGCAAATCCGAGAGAGGCAAAGTTTGATGCTTTGTACAATAAAGGATTGAACTTCCTAGACAACCAAGGCGGTGGTTATCGTTCAAACTACACAAGGTAAGGTGGTAACCAACGTTGGGCTAGAGATGAAGGTTTGAAAGAGTGTGAATGGAGAGATCGTAATCCTAATTGGAAGGATGGGGAGAAGGACATGTATGTGCTTCTCCACGAGCACCAAAAGCCAAAGGATTCGGAGGGTGGTAGGTTTAAGGATATGCTTTCCCATATCCTTAACAAAGTTGAGAGGTCAAACAAGATCTTGAAAGAGATGAAAGAAGATGTGTCAACCATTAGCCAGACCGTTACCTCCTATTCAGTATCAATCAAGCAGCTGGAGACCCAAATGGGTTAGATGTCGTCTCACTTAAATCTGAAACAAAAAGGGGGGGGGGGTTGCCTAGCGACACCATGGTCAACCCCAAGAATGAAGTTTGAAGGTGGACTTGCGTCGTGCCGCAACGTTAACTAAGGCACTATTTGGGAGGCAACCCAAAACCCCTTATTGCTTTTTATTTGTATCTTGGTAAAATAATGGCGTGTTGTTTGTACAGGTTGAAGTGTTCGAAAAAGTGCAGGGTGGCGAGCAACAGGTCCAGTCGGCGAGTCGGCGAGTCACCGAAGAGGTCGGGGAACCTAACCTAATCCACCGTTTAAATCAAGAAATCTTCAAATTGGAGTATGTAAAACTCACCGAGCCTAGGAAATTATTGGCGAATCGCCGACTATGTCGGTGATCTCATCGGAGACCGTTATTGGGACCCCCACACTTACTGGAGGTTCTGTAAAATTCGGCGAGGTAAATGAACACCCAGCGAATCGCCGAGAGGATAGGCGAGCTCGACTAATGTCACTGAATGGGTGAAAACTGGACGGTTTTGCATGCCAAAGGTTTAAAAGTTTCAAACTCATTCACTTTCCCTCACTTTTTATCTTCCCAAACTCACACCCGCACGCTAGGTCCTATATTTTCGCATTTTTAGAGTATTTTTAGTGTATTTTTAGTGCTGATTTGTGTTCGGAATTGGATTACATTACCGCCTAGCATTTGAATCTTCTGTTTATCGACACCAAAGGTTGGTTTTCTATCCCCCGAATTTCTTTTTTCAAAAATTATACTCATTTGCAATAGCCTGATCTTATTGAAGTGTTCTGATCCTGCCTGATGGGATTAGATTGTTTACATGCGTGATTTAATTTGATAACCTTGCTCGAGTAGTGGTGACTTTTGAATTCCCGTAATTGTATGCCTTAAACTGGATTAAAATCCAAAGAGTTGTGTTTCGGTATAATAGGTCCTACTATAATTAAACTAGTGCATGATTTGATGTTGTTTTCGGGGATTACGGGGTTAGATTCGAGAAGTTGGGTTGAAAATAGGTACGTAGGGCTATTTGGCGAGCTGGGTAAACCTCACAGAACCACTAGGCGGTTCGCCTAATGTCCCCATCTCGCCCTTGATTTCATGCTTTATCTGATGATTGATTATATAATCTTCAGTGAGAAGCTTCATGTCGCCAAAAGTACTCGACGACTCATCGAAAGGATTTTCTGTCACCCTTTGTTTGCACCCCTGAACCTTTATGCATTGGAACTTTCGGCGGGCCTGTCCTTGTTCACCGAAAGCTATCGGCAACACGCCGAGTTGTTCCCCCCATCGCCTACTTGCTACAGTTTTTTAGAGCTTATTCCTTCGGCGAAATCGATCTAGCTCATCCAAGAAATTCTACGATTCACCTTCTTGTTTGGTGAGTTTGTCTGAAATTGTTCTGTTGTGCTTTTGTTTAAGTATTTCTAACTTCTCTTCGAGATTTTGCAGACATGACTAAATCAAAAGTTGCTGAAAGAATATCTCTATCCCAAGATAAGTCCAAAGGGATTGCGATAAATGAGGATGCAGCTACGTCGAAACACAAATCTATGAACTACCCGCAACTAATGGGAAAGGCAAGGGCAAGATGCTCACTTTTTCTAGGAAGACCATTACCTTAGACCCTAATATTCCTTCGTGGGCTCAGAGATTCTGCAGAGCGGTGCATCTCTTTTTGGCAGACTCACACTCAGCAGAACTTGGTGAATCTGGCACTGCTATTCCTCCTGAGGTGACCTCGGGCACTGATGCCTAGGTTCAGGGTGAGGCATCGGGCACTGATGCCCAGACAGACGGAGCGACTGTGGAGACAAGACCCCTGTCTTTACCTCCCTCTCTGTTTTGCTTTACTTCACTGTTGGATAATTCCTATTTGCATTTGACGACAAATATTTTTATTTGTGGTGGGGTGAGGCCTACCTTTGTGTGCTGATTATGACTCTTGTTTTGTTTATAGAATTGATTTTTAGCTTAAATTGTGTTGACACTACTTTTTGTGGATGTTTGAGCTTGTGGCTTCTTGATTTTAAATTGAAAATGACTTTTGACCCTTCTGAAAGTTTTTGCAAATTGTTGGCACCCCTTCTGTGTTTAATGTGGCTGTTCTCTTGCAAATTTGAGTATCGGTTTTGATCAATGCCGATAACTTGAATAGTTCTCATAATAGAACAAACATGAATGTGTGTCTACGATGAGGCCAAATGAAGTTGCATAGACAATATGTGAACTCTTTGCATCTCGTTGTGACTAGCCAATTATCAAATCGAGTCTCTTGTGATGATCGTTGCACACTAGAAAAAGTGTGGAGTGTTTGTCTTTGGTGTCGATGCCTTGTGTGATGAGCGTACTGTGAACCATGCATGATAACACCTAGAATTTTCCCCCTTTTTCTGGTAGACTAAGTAAGGCTATCTCTTGATATGATCTTAGGCAACTTCGAAGAGTGTGAGCCAATTTGACATATACCTTTTTGTGGCCTACGTTGTGAGTATGTGAACCTCTTTTTGAACACCCCTTGAGCCTTACCTTTCTTTGGAAGAAGCATGATGAAACCATGACCTTTCTTAAAACCACTACCCATAATCCTCGAGATTTGTGGTTGATAGAATAGCCAACTTAGGCCAAAATCCTAAGTTGGGGGTGTGGTGAAAAGAGAAGGCAAGTCAAGAAGTGCAAGAAAAGTCTCCCTTAACCCATGGTTTTGAGAAAAATCGAACCCCTCCATATAAAAAAAAAGAAGGGAAAGAAAAGAAATAAAAAGAATGAAAAAGTTGTGGAATAAAGTACAAAAGAAATGGGGTTTTCGAACAACCCATGCAAAGTGAATAATGGAATGACTTATGACCACTAAACAAAATGATGAAAGAAGAGGAAAGGAAGTGTTGTGAGCACCACATTTCATGAGGATGAAAGTCACTGGGCCTTAGTGACCATACCTTTGCACTTAGCCCCATTACAAGCCTTGAAAAGACCTTTTTGATCTTGAGTAAGATGAAACAATTATCTATTGGAAAATACGGGCAAACCTATGGGTGAAAGCTTGCATTGTGCTCTTGTTTGTGAGTGTGAGCATTGCATTTGATTCCGGAACTTTAAATTGTTGAATCATTGTGTGTGAATATGCAATCATTCTTTTGTGTGAGGGAATTTGATTTCCTTTGTTGAGCTTGGACTTGCATCTGAAGCAATTATAGTGAGCTTGAGATTCTTTGATAATGGTGTGTCACAACATGAAACTTTGAGTGCACATTTGATCTTCGCATGAGTAATTGAGTTTTGTGTGTGCATTCTTGATTGAGTCTGGTGTAGCACTGTTCGAGACATCCTTTTTGAACTACCGAACTTGAGGACAAGAAAAAGTTTAAGTTGGGGTTGTTGATGAGTGCACAATTTGGACTCATTTAGGGATTCATTTTAATAGAATTAGTGTCCTCAAATGCATATTTTGTCTCAATAACTGATGTAAATCCTTAAGTTTCAGGTATTTGGAGTTTGAGGCAAAACGCGGACACTACTTGGCAAAAAGGAACAAAACGGTTGAAAAGACGAAGAAAAGAAGGTGTGAGGATCGCCTAATACATTCGTTGAATCGCCAAATGTCTTCAACCTCACCTAATGTTCTAGTGTGCTGAGCTTCGAAGAAAAATATCAAGTCGGCAATGAAAAGGAGCAGTTGGCGCGTTGCCGAACAGTTCATTGAAGTAGTACCAAATCTCCCAATGGTCCATAACGCGAAGATTCTGAAGGCGAGAGCTGAAAGGAGATGAAGTAGACCAAAGGGCGGATCACTGAGTGCATCGGCGATCCCGACTAACTACGCCTAGTGATCCTTCGCAGCACATTTTTTGACAACTATAAATACTAGTTTGAATTTTTTTATCTTAGTATACAATTTCAAATAACAAAAATTATTTTCTAAGTTTTCAAGTAGAGAATATTTTTGCTTAGCTTTTGGAGACTTGAAGGCTTCCATTCCAAAAATTGGAAGTGGGTATTGAAGATTCTTCATGTTAGACTCGATTTAAGTGAATATAAATCATACCAGTTGATGTTACTTTGATTTGGTATTATTTTCTTCCTTTTTGTATGTCTAGCTAAAACGCCAATTCTTGCGGTGTGATTTTGTGAATATGGTTAAATTTCGTGTTGGGTATTGCTTATTGTTAGTCTATTTGTTGTGTAAATGTGATTTAGTTTGGTAGTTGTGTTTGAACTTAATGGGATTGTAGTTGCAAATACAATTTCATCTTAGTGTTTTTGGCTAGTTCGAGAGAGAGGTTTTAAAACCAAGACTACTAAATCGGTAGCTGGTGGTTATGAGGTCGTCATGGGTTCATCTCGAGAGAGTGAATCCTAGGCCTTTTCCCATACATTCAGCCCGAGAGAGTGAATGGGCTAAGGCAGAGGCTGTGCTTAAAAGCAGTAACTCGCTATTCGAGAGAAACTGAGTTGATTCGAGGTAAGTTGCTCGAGAGAGAATTTACCTACACTAAAGTCTAGCCTAGTTACAAATGTTCTGCAATTGATTATCAATAGCATTTACCCGATTGTGTAGTTTATCCCGTATTCCTATCACATCCCAAGAATCCCATCTCCTATATTTGCATCTTTTGTTTTCACTGTTTTTGTTCATTAATTGAATACAAATCCCCCTTGATAATTAACATTCGTGTCAACCCCTTGATTTAGCATGTTTTGACTTGATAATGTTTTTAGCTATGGTTAACTCTAGCATATTCGTGCTTAACTCTTACTTCTTAGAAACCGCTCCCTTGTGACTAGACCCTAACCTATTCGGTTGGATTTTATTACTATTGTACGATCGTAGACACTTGAATCGGAAGTTGTGTCTTGATTACGCAAAAATCAATGACCACTTTGAGAACCGGACCCTACATTTGTAGGAAATGTAGGAAACTATAGGTTAGTACGAAAATGCACTAAGTATGATAGCCATGCATAAAATCATGAAAACATGCTAAATGAGACATTTTAGTTGAATGCATGCAATTTACTAAGTTAAATCATCATTTTAAAGATAATGTAAAAGAATAAGACATAAGCATAATCAAGTCATGGATCATCATATCATAAGAGGAACATATCATAAATACCCTCAAAGCCTACTTGTGCAATGCATGGACAAGACCCCATAATCTCATCCATACTAAGTAAAGCCTCTTGAGTAACCATAGTGCATAATTCATACTCTTGTTCATACTATTTAAATAATGGGGAATAAGCCTTAACCGACATAGACCATGTGAGCTTACCATGGAATCCAGTGTCTACCCCACACCGAAAATGTGTTGTCCTACTTGTCTAAGGAAGAACCATACTCTTAGTTTAGGTGGATCCACTAGCTAAATACCTATGAGGGAACATATTTTACGAAATAAAGAGATTGCTACTAGAAATCCGGACTCAACTAAGGTAGAAGGTTTCCATCTCATGAGATACATATTTTGGAAACCCAGACTCAACTAAGGTAGCACGAATTCATTTGGAAAGCCGGACTCAACTACTGTAAATTCTTTCATTGGGAAGCCAAACTAAACTAGCGTATAAGCTTACATATCATAATCATATCCACTCAGTGCTAAGCATTAATTCCAACTAATTCTAATTAAGTCATGACATAAGTTCATATTCATGGAAGAATGTCTTGAAACTCAATCCAACATAATTCATACTATAGCTCATAGATTCAATAGGTTAGAATAGCATTTAAACCTTAGAATCATCATATTGAGAAAAACCCTTTCACATCATATCATATTCATACATAGGTGTGCATATGAGGATAACCTTATAATAACAAAACAACTAGCTCATAATCATAATCACTTTACTCTCAAAGTGTTCTTGAAGCATATACATAAATCTCATAATCGTGCATAATTCTCATACTTTTCCCTTCATGGACCATAGATCATATTCCATCAATGCATATAGGATTACTACATTATACATGGATGGTAAATTGATTCAAATAACTCAACTACTACAAGCATAATCTCATAATATCCTTCTTTCATCAATTCACCCACATCACAAGTTCTTAAATTGGGAATATGGGTATTTCATGGATTCTTGGGGGATTTCAACATAAAACCATAATAAATCATCAATTCAATAATAATATCAAGTAATTAAATCATTAGAATCATTTTTGAAAGGAATCCATGTCTTGGAGTCTAACCCTAGCTTTTGCGGAATTTTTATCTTTGAATTTGAGGTTTGAAGGGACTCCATGGATGAATTCTATCCATGGACGAAGAGCTACCATACCTTAGCAATGAATTCCAATGAATTTGAGGAGAAAATCTTGCTCCTTGAACCCTAGCTCAAACTTCCTTTTTCTTCTTCCTTGAAGTTCTAGAGAGAAAATATTTGGGGAGAAGTTGGTTTTGAGTTGGGATTTTCGAATTATGAGGAAGATTACTTAATTTAGGGGTCTTAAATCATTATATAGTTTGTCTAATTTCGTATAAAATGACGTCACATAATAACTAATTAATTCTGGAAAACCCCAAAGTGCCCCTAACTAATTTCACAAAATAGGCCACAGGTGACCAGCCATGACCACGCGACCACGGTCTATGGATGGACCCACGTGGCGTGCTGGTGAACTGGGGTCAATTACTGGAGCTTGATTTGTAGGCCTTGAACTACGACCCCTCACCTACGGGGCGTGGGCTGACCCACGAGGTGTGGGTCCCCTCCTTGGTTCCCTGCCCAAGAAACTCCTAAGGGTCCTTCTCAAGGACCCATGGTTGGTTCTTCTCAAGGACCCATCGTTGGTCTTTCTCAAGGACCCTGGTTGGTCCTTAGAGGTCATACCTTAACGTTCTAACATGAAATCCTATATTTTTAGGTACGGGGAGCTACGTTTACAACTCTAACCCTCATGTTAAGTTCTAGTTTAGCCTATTAGTTTCTGGAGTGTTACAGTGATGGAGGGTCTTATTTTTGCAATCGGGTATTTGCTTTGTTGTTGAGAAAACATGGGGTCACGGATGAAGTCGCAACACCTTATCATCCACAAATATTTGGCCAGGTTGATGTTTCAAATCGAGATATTAAGGCATTCTGGAACAAACAGTGAACTCAAATCATAAGGATTGGTCTTGGAAGCTGGATGATGCTCTTTCAAAACACCAATTGGCATGCAACCATATTAGTTGGTATTTGGCGAAATCTTGTAACCTGTTAGTCGAGCTTGAGCATAAAGCACTATGGGCATTGAAGGCGTTAAATCTGAACTGAGAAAATTCTTTGAAAGCGAGAGTGAATCAACTTCATGTATTGGAAGAATTTTGGTTGAGAGCGTGGGAAAGTTCTTCTTATTACAAGGAGAAAATGAAAATGTGGCATGACGCTAAAATCCTTCAGCAAGAGTTCCGAGTTGGTCATTTTGTTTATCTCTATTACTCTCGTTTGAGACTTTTCCCGGGTAATCTCAAATTGAAATGGTCTGGCCCATTCAAAGTAACTCCAGCTTTCACAAATGGGGCAGTTTAAGTTTGAGTTAAAGCTAGACCAACATTCAATGTAAATGGGCAGCGTCTGAAACACTATTTTGGAGAATCTCAGGAAATATCGATAATTGAAGTGGTGTATTTGAAAGATGCATTAGAGCATTTCCATGTCGTGCCACGACATTAAATATGGAGCATCTTGGGAGGAAACCGAAGCTTTAACTGTTTTCAAATAATGTTTACTGAATGTGCAGGAACTTGCGATTATGCGCTGATAAGATCTTTTCGGCGGTGGGCCATATGGTTTGGCGGCGACGATTTGCTTCGTCTTTTGGTTTGGCCTGGAGGACCATCGTTCCAGAAATTTTGGTGAAGCTGCCAGACTGTTCGACGGTTCGCCGAACAGTTCGGTGATCCCGAATTCATAGCCTCTTGGCTTCAACTAGGGAGCTAATGTCCTATATAATTTAGTGAACTATCTACGGTATGACGGTTCACCGAACCGTTCGGCAGTCTCAAGAAAACTTTGCACAATTGGCCATATAGTGAAGAGTTCTTCCGTTCCCACTCCTTTCATTCAGTGATCTTTCATTTTAATTCTATGTTTATTTATTATTGCATTGAGGACAATGTTTTGTTTAAGTTGGGGGTGTTGGTAGCCTCGTCTCATATCCCTTAATTCTTTTGTGATTACCCCGAATTTAAATTATTTTCACCTCTTTATATTGTGAATATGGTTGTTCTCTTGCAAATTTGAGTGTCGGTTGTGGTCATTACCGATGACTTGAATAGTGCTCTTGATTGAAATATATGTGTGTGCGATTTCGATGAGGAAAACTTGAGTTGCATAAGTCATATGTGAACTCTTAGCATCTCATTGTGTCTGCTAGTTGTTGAAATGAATCTTGTGATGATTGTTGTACCCTATCTAAAATTGTAGAGTCTTGTTTGATAAATGTGTTGAATGTCATGTGTGGTAAGGTTGTCTTGAAATGTGTGCTTCATTATACCTAGAACATTCCCGGTTTGTTCAATTAACTAATATAGGCGAATGATAGAGATGATCTTAGGCACCATTAGTGGAGAGTGAACCAAAATTGCCATTATACCTCTTTGTAACCAGCTTGTGATTGACTGTGAACCTTGTTTGGCACTGTTTTAGCTTATCCTTTTCTTTGGATGAACCTTGAACACATTTGACCTCTTCTTTTCACACCTAAAACCTTCATGAAGCATTATTTATTTTGAATAGCCAACATATGACAGAAGCCTAAGTTGTGAGTGTGGTGAAAAAGGAGGAAAATCAAGAAGTTTGAGAAATACGCCCTTGAAGGATCATGTTGAAAATGATTAAACCCCTTCGTGTAAAAAAATAGAGAAAAGTGAAAAAAGAAAAAGATCGAAAAACAAAAGAAAAGAAAAGAGAGAAAAGTGAAAGAATAAAAAGATAAAAAAAATAAAAAAAATAAAAAATGTTGAAATAAAGTTGGTAGAATAGGCAAAATAAATGGTGTATCCAATCAGTCATGCTTAAAAGAACATAGGTTGGATTGTGAAAATAAAAAAACTGGAAGAGAAGGAGTAAAAGTGAAATGCAAGTCATGTTTCATGAAGGTAGAAGTCCATTAGACAAAATGATCATACCTTTACCCTCAGCCCTGCTACAATCCTGGAAAGACCTTCGTGATCTTGATTGAGCTTAATGTCATGCTAATTGGAAAATACGGGCAAGATTATGGGGAAAATCACGCATGTGTTTATCCTTGGGAGTGTGAGAGTTTCTTTTGATTCTTGCATTATGAAAACTTAATGAGTGTTGTGTGAGTATGGAATCATTCTTGTTGTGAGGGCATTCAAACGCTTTTATTGAGCTTGAGCATGTAGTTGAAGCAAACATTGTGAGCTTGCGTTCTATGTGTTGATAGCTAGTCACAGTTTGAAACATGTAGTGCACAATTGAACATTGCATGGGTAGTTTGGACCTCTCGTGTGCGTTCATGTCCAGTCTTGAGTAGCACTACCTGTAGACATCTCTATTGAACTGATTGATCTTGTGTTTTACTTGAGGACAAGCAAAAGTTTAATTTGGGGTGTTGATGAGTCTGAGAATTAGACTCATTTAAGGCTTAATATTCATTGTTTTAGTATCTTCAATGCCCATTTTATTCTCTAAATTGATGTTGAAGTGTTAGTTTGTAGAAATTAAAACAAAAGAGCAAGGCAAAGACATTACCGGAAAAAAAAGAGCGGAAAGTTGAAAAATTTAAAGACAAGAAAAGCTGACTATCGCCAAGACCACTCAACGACTCATTCAGTGGTAGTTCAACTTGCCTAATGTTACAACATGTCAGCCCTTGGACAAAGGTAACTCGACAGTGGAGCATACCTTTCGGCGATTCGCCGATTGGATCAGCTAAGGAACCTCAGCTCGCCTAAAGTTACAGAGTAATTAGTGAAGATGCAAGCAAAATAGGCTATAAGAAGAGATAGTTGGAGCATCACACACTATGTCGGTGAACCCGACTTCGATCGCATTAAATCAAAACACTGAAACTTATGACTCAAGTAAAAAAGGCAATACACAGGAGCATTTGGCACGTCGTGGACCTTGTCGGTGACGCTCGACTTATTTCGCCGAATGACCCCGAAGGCAAAATTCTAGGAGCGTTTAAACTTAATTTTGAAAAGAGAAAGAGACATTCGCACTAATCCTCACTTTGAAGTTTCTGATTTAGAACGCTGAAAAACATTGTTCTTAGTCTTCTTAGTAGTTTTTGAGTAGAATTTCGAATTGAATTTTGATTTTATGATTATTCCAAGCACTGTGAAGACTTAAATTTTTTTACCCAGCTGATGGAAACTATAGTGGGTAATATTTTCTTACTTTTTTATGATGTCTGGCTCAAACCCCCATTCTTGGGGGGTGTGATTAAGTGGTTAATTTCTCTAATTAGCTTATGGGTGTTTTGAGTTATTGATGTCATTATTGAATAGAAGTGGGGTTGATTGATAGTTTTGTTTTATTTCATGAATTGTAATTTAAACTGCAGTCTAATTTACCATTCTATGCTTGCTTGAGAAAGAGGTTTTAGAATTAAAATTATCATTTAATGATTGGAATGATTTGGTTATTGTGGTTTCAGCTTGGGAAAGTGAACCTGAACTTAATCCTACCAATCTAGCTCGAGAGAGTAAAATATTTATGGTTTTGGGTTGGTCATAGTGTTATGTTTGTCGAGGTTCGAGAGAACTTGCTTGAAATGTGGTAGTTAATCGAGAGATGACTATTGCATACAAAGCCTAGCTACTCAATAAGATTCAACGGCTTTTAGTAGGTCTCAATCACCCATATAGCAAAATTAGCGTTTAATCGGTCACATCCCCAAAGACCCCTTTCTACTTGATTACTCCCCTGTTTTCGTAGTTGTTAATTGTCACTCTAAACCCCCCATTGTTACTAGTTGTCAACCCTTTCAATTTACTTTAATAGTTTCGATAATGTTTACTTCAACAAAAGACAAGAACACACATTTTACTTCATAATTGAATTCCATTCCATATCACTCCCTGTGGGATCGACCCCAACTCCTCATTGGGCTTATACTTGATGGTAACACCCTAGACATAGAATTGGATGAAGTGTAGTTGAGCTTTATCAGGGACCAACATTGAATCTCATTGCTATATGAGGAGTAAAAGAAGTTAAGGATGCACCCGGATCAAGTAAGCACAAACATCAAGGTGAAAGACTCTTAACATAATGGTCACCACATCTAGAGAACCCTCACGATCCTTTCAAGTCTGAAGATCATAGAATCAGTTTTGCATAGAATAAGTTTTGCATCAGTGCACCCAAACTAGTTCCATTAGTCTGAGCTTTCCTACCATTCTTACCCTTGCTAGCTTGCAACACAAAATACTTCACCTTGTCAGAAATTTTACCATAACTAAAGCAACCATCCCTACCGGCTAAGCACTTCCCCGAGTGACTCAACGAAATCTCTGGCAATTGGTGATAATAGACCCATTACCATCACCACCTTGAGGTTTAGGGGTAGACACCCTAAAGTTTTTTAAATTAGGAGTCTGTGAATTAGAACAACCTTGACCAGAAAACTTTTGCTGGATTTGAGGACGTCCTTGTCCACAGGACCTAGAATGAGAAATGTCACCATCCCCGGTCCTTACACTCTTAGACAATTTTTCCCTTTCCTTAAAAATTTCCTCTTCAATTTGTTGGGCATGTATCATTAAATGAGAAATATCCATTTGTTTTATCAACATGGTGGTACGTCATTCTTTGATAACCATGTTGGACATACCCAACATAACCTTACTCATCCTTGCCCTTGAGTCGGCAACCATAGTTGGAGCATACTTAGCCAATCGATTGAACTTTAAAGCATACTCCTTCACATTCATTTTCATGGTTGGAGATTAATGAACTAAAGCACTTTTGCTTCTCCTATTTCAAGAGGAAAAATGATCACGAAAATCTCCTTTGAATATCTCAAATTCAAGAAGACCTTCATACAAGTCTCTCTTTCAATTAAAGGGACAACTTTTATCCTTAAATAATGTGATCTTAAGGGACTGTATTTTAGTCGATTCAGATATAACAATGTTCCCTTTTTTCATAAATGTGATGTTATTCATGTTCTAGTTATATTCTACGGGTAAGACTCATGGGACGACAATAGCAAGTTGTGAGTCCAAGCTTCGCCTATGTTAATTGATGTTTTTTTGTAAGGAGGGAGTATATAGAGTTGTTTTGTAGCTGTTGGTTAATGTGTTGGAGGAATTTAAATGTAGTGTATTGATGTTAGCAATACGTGGGGTTGAAAACTATGAACACATTTTGATTTGAATTTCTGTTTAGTTTACCCCCACCATGTGTTTATTGAATTGACAACCCGACTTCGTTGTGTTGTGTAACTGTCGAAAGTTTAATTTTCATTGGTTGTTGGTTTATATTTAAGAATCAAGGGATAATTCAGCTGTTCTACTATGTTAAAGAACACAAGCCAAGGTATGTAAAGGCGCCCCTTTCCTCCATTTTCAAGCACGAATCTACATCATCAATAGGAGTAGTACTCATATGTTTATAACTAATATTGAAGCATGGTATGGTTCTATTAGAGGGTTTGTGAAGAAATCGTAATATCTATAGTTGTCTAAATTTTTAAGATAAATCTTTATTACTCGAATGGAAATGTGTATATATATATATATATATATATATACATACATACACACACATACAATTGTTGTTGTAGTTGTAAATTCAATCTGAAGACCCTTATTGTGGGTACTTCTAGCTTGTCCTATATATGTTTTATTTAAGAAGTAGTTGTGTATATGAGTTCCATGTTTCCATTGAATTAAGGCCAAAGAATTTAGAACTATTTGTGCTCGTTGACATGATAAATTAATAATGGGAGTCCGATTGTATAATTATCGCTACGGGTAAAGGAAGCATGTTATTTGTAAAGGAAGCGTCTTATGGGTAGAATATATATGTATATATGCAGATCCTAAAGGTTAGTGGATTAAAGAGAAATAGAAATATACATGTTGTTGTTAAAGATATATGCTAAGGCGACAAATTTTTTGTAGGTATGTCATTCATAAGCCTAGTAGATTTATCATTACATATAAACCTTCTAATGGTTGATTAAACATTGAGTAGGTGTACTTATATGATATTTGAACGATTTATACATTACATATACATAGTTTCAATTCACGAGTCTTGAATACTTAATATTAGCCAGTAGTAATTATGTTTTTATGTTACACTACCGATGAGGTAATGTCAATAGGCAAACATACTAAACAATGCATCTGTAATTCAACACTAAACCATGGCAGACATGTCGGGTGGGCAGATAAACCCTTCACCACACTACCACGGTAGGCATATCGGGTGGGCATATAACCAGTCATTATACAACGATGGTAGACATGTCTTGTGGGCAGATCCTTACTGAAGCTTATCGTGACCAACGTCACTAACCTACGGTTCAAGTGTCTACGATCGTCGATAATATAGTAACCCAACCAAGGGTTGGGGTCGTGTCTCAAGGGAGTGGTAGTGAAAATAGTAGTTAGGCTAGAATTTTGTTCTAGTTAGCTGTAGTTTGAGAAATTATCGAATAAAAACAAAGTAAATTCAAGTGGGTGACTCCAAAGTGTCAAATATCAATGGGGGTTTGTCACAAATATAGCTAAAACAACCAAAAATAAAGAGAAAATTCAAGTATGGGGAGAAGTTATTGGGGTGTAACCGCAATATATATTGATATAAATCGTTGGGTACATGCTTTCGATAGGAAATTTGCAATATAACAGTGACTAGGTTAAGCTTTAGATGGAAATAAGTTCCCTCTCGGGCAATTTACCCCGTTTCAAATGGGTTCCTCTCGGACACCCATTTGCCGCATGAAGGCCAGCCTACGACTTACCCCACTAACTCTCTTGACCTGAGTATTAGGATATGGGACTAGGGTTCACCCTCTCGGGATGAACCTCATGTCGATCCACTACTTAGGCCATCAGTCTAGCGGTCTTCGTTTCGCGACCTCTCTCTCTCGCAAGACAAAAACATAAAGGTGGTTTTGTATTTGCAACTAAAAACACATTAAATTAAACCATAACCACCAGGTGAAATCACCATTAAAATACATCTAACCTATCAGCAAGCAAGACTCAACAATAATATCACCACATATTTTCTAAATCACACCTCAAGAATGGGGGTTTTTAGCCAAACATCAAGAAATAAGAAATTATACCTAAAATGA
The DNA here is from genome assembly GCF_000226075.1 of Solanum tuberosum. Classification (NCBI taxonomy): domain Eukaryota; kingdom Viridiplantae; phylum Streptophyta; class Magnoliopsida; order Solanales; family Solanaceae; genus Solanum; species Solanum tuberosum. The sequence continues at coordinate 1,409,030 of NW_006238993.1, forward strand.
TATGGAAATAAAATGGGTATAAGAAATTAAACCTTAATATAAGCAAAGGAAGAAGAATGGAGAAGACCCACTTCCAATTTTGGGAGGATGAACTCCTTCTCTCTTCAAGTCTCCCAAAAACCATCTCCAAACTTGAGAGAAAATATCCCAAAAAAGTACTATTCTATTCTAAAAATTATAATAATAATTAAACTCTCCTAAAATTAATAATATTTTTAGTATTTATAGACTTCAGAAAATAGTGTTGGCGAATCTTTCGGCGAGGTTAGTCGATGTCGCCGAATGACTTAGCGACTCGCCCTTCTTCTGTTTCATCATCGTTTCATGCTTGCTTTCAGCATCTTCACATTCTGGACCATTGGGTAGTGTAGTACTGCTTCGCGAAAATATTCGGCGAAGCACCGACTGCTCCTTTCATCGCCTTTTGATCCTTCTTCTTCAGGTCTTCGCGCACTGGAACAAAGGGCGAAGTGAATCCCTTCGGTGAATTTCAGCCTTTTTGTTCCTTTTTGCGCCTAAGTGTCTATGCTTTCAATAAAACTTCAAATACCCGAAGCTTAAGAGTTTCCATCAGATATTGAGACAAAATAAAGCCCTAAATGAGTCCAATTTGTGGACTCATCAACACCGCCAACTTAAACTTCTGCTTGTCCTCAAGCAAACTCAAGTTCAACTATTCAACAAGGTGTCTCAAATAGTGCTACACATGACTAAATCATGAGCATAAACAACAAGACTCAAAGTACTTATGCAAAATTCAACTGTGTACTTAAAGATTCAAGTTGTGACGCACCACTACCAAAGATTCTCATGATCGCAATACTTGCTACTTGTGCAAGTTCAAGCTCAACAAAAACTATGTAAATGCCCTCACACAAAGAATGATTCCATATTCACACCTATAGGTTAATCCATTTAAGATCAGGAATCAGATGCAACGCTCACACTCAAAAAAAGGAACACAATGCATGTTTTCACCCATAGGTTTGCCCTTATGTTCCAATCAACTTTTGAATTGGCTTACTCAAGATCAAAAAGGTCTTTTCAAGGCTTGTAATGGGGTTCAGTGCAAAGGTATGGTCATTTTAGGCTCAGTGACTTTTTCATCCTCGTGAGGTGTGGTGTTCTCAAGGCATTCCCTTTATTCAATTCTCTTTCTAGTGCTTCTAAGTCATCTTTTTATTCACCTCTATGGATTGCTTGGAAACCCGATTTCTTTTGTACTTTATTCCACACACATTTTATTTTTGAAGGGGTTCCATTTTTATGCAATACCATGGGTTAAAGGGGGACTTTTCATGCACTTCTTGACTTCTCCTTTTCCTTTTCACCACACCCCCTAAGTTGGCTATTTGCTAAACCACAAATCAAAAGGATTATAGGTAGTGGGTCAAAGTAAAGTCTAAGGTTCATCAAGGTTCTTCCAAAGAAAGGTAAGGCTCAAAGGATGTTCAAAAGAGTTTCACACGCTCACGGGTAGGCCACAAAAGAGGTATATGCCAAATTTGTCTCACACTCTTTAAAGTTGCCTAAGATCATCTCAAGATGACATCTTTCTAAATCAATCAGACTAACGGGGAAAATTCTGGGTTTATTGATGCATGGTTCAAAGTAAGCTAATCACACAAAGCATCAACACTTAAGTCAAACAAGACTACACACTTTTGCTAGTGTGCAAGGGTCATTACAAGAGAATCAATTTGAGAAATGGCTAATCACAACGAGATACAAAGAGTTCACATATTGTCTATGGAACTTCATTTGTTCTCGTAGTATCCGTACATTCATGTTTGTTTGATTGTGAGCACTATTCAAGTCATTGGTATTGATCGAAACCGAGACTTGAATTTGTACAAGAACAGCCACTTTCAACACAACAGGAGGCGAAATTTTTTGAAAACTGAAATTTTTTCAGAAGGGTCAAAATTATTTTTCAATTAAACCCAAAAGAGAGCCATAAACTCAAACAATCGCAAAGCAATTTTTAAAATAGACAACCCAAATCTACACCAAAACACAAGTATCCGAAACAAGCAAAACAAGGTGGGCCTCACCCCACCACAAATAAAAACATTTGTCCTCAAATGCAAATAACAAAAAAAATCATTGCAAATGAGTACAAAATTGCTAAAAATAAATTTGGGGTTCGGAAAACCAACCTTAGATGCCGATTATAATAGTTTTTGAAATGCTAAGCGGTAATGTAACCCACTCCAAGCACTAATTATCGACTACAATACTAAAGTCAAGCAATAATCTAGAAAATATTACCTTGATGTGAAGTTGAGAAGTTTAAAAGGAGAGAGAGTGGGAAAATTTAAAAATTCTGTGATTTTTGGCACTTTATAACTGTTCAGTTCTTGTCCATTCGACGATGTTAGTCAACTCGCTGACCCACTCAGAGGTCTACCGAGTGGTCATTTATCTCGTCCTTTCTTCAAAATCTTCAATTTTTTTGGGGTGAGATCGGTAGTCTGCATTGAGATCGCCAAGTAGGTTGGCGGTGCGCCGCGCTGCTTTTCGAGTTCACCGAGTTTTACAGGCTCTATATAACTCTTGTATTGAGCCAAACAGCGGATCCAGTCAGGCTCGCCGACCTGTTTAGCGACTCGCGGAATGGACTTTCTGCTCGCCAATATGATATTTTCCATACTTTCCTCGATTTATCTGCAACATCAACACACCATTATTTATAAAAGTAAAATCCTAAATTTACGACCTTGGGTTGCCGCCTAAGAATCTCCTTATTTAACTTCGTGGCACGACGCAACTCCTCACTCAAGTTCCATTATTGAGGTTTGCCTCATTATCATGAGGCCACCCCTCTTTTGGCTCTACGTAGAGACCTGCATACACAAACAATAAACAAAGGAAAAATTAAATTTGTAAAAACTACACTAAAAAGAACAAAAAGCTCTAGTTAACAACAATTTCACGTGACACCACTCCCCGGCAGCAGCGCCATTTTAATGCTTACCTTGACCAATGACACTAACCTACGGTTTGAGTGTCTACGATTGTTGATAATATAGTAACCCAACCAAGGGTTGGGGTCGTATCCCAGGGGAGTGGCAGTGAAAATAGTAGTTAGGCTAGAATTTTGTTCTAGTTAGCTGTAGTTTGAGAAATTATCGAAAAAAACAAAGTAAATTCAAGTGGGTGACACCAAAGTGTCCAATATCAATGGGGGTTTGTCACAAATATATCTAAAACAACCAAAAATAAAGAGAAAATTCAAGTATGGGGAGAAATTCTTCGGGTATGACCGCAATATATATTGCTATAAATTGTTGGGTACATGCTTTCGATAGGAAATTTGCAAGATAACAGTGACTAGGTTAAGTTTTAGATGGAAATAAGTTCCCTCTCGGGCAACTTACCCCGTTTCAAATGGGTTCCTCTCGGACACCCATTTGCCGCATGAAGGCCAGCCTACGCCTTACCTCACTAACTCTCTCGACCTTAGTGTTAGGATTTGGGACTAGAGCTCACCCTCTCGGGATGGACCTCATATCGATCCACTCCGTAGGCCATCAGTCTAGCGGTCTTGGTTTCGCGACCTCTCTCTCTCGCAACCCGAAAACATAAGGGTGGTTTTGTATTTGCAACTACAAACCCATTAAATTAAACCATAACCACTAGGTGAAATCACCATTAAAATACATCTAACCTATCAGCAAGCAAGACTCAACAATAATATCACCACATATTTTCTAAATCATACCTCAAGAATGGGGTTTTTTAGCCAGACATCAAGAAATAAGAAATTATACGTAAAATGATAGAGAAATCAAATGGGTATAAGAAATCAAACCTTAATATAAGCAAAGGAAGAAGAATGGAGAAGACCCACTTCCAATTTTGAGAAAATGAACTCCTTCTCTCTTCAAGTCTCCCAAAAACCCTCTCCAAACTTGAGAGAAAAAATCCTAAAAAAGTACTATTCTATTACGAAAGTTATAATATTAATTCGACACTCCTAAAATTATTAATAAGTTTAGTATTTATAGACTTCAGAAAATAGTGCTGGCGAATCTTTCGGCGAGGTTAGTCGATGTTGTCGAATGACTCGGTGACTTTCCCTTCTTTTGTTTCATCACCGTTTCATGCTTGCCTTCAACATCTTCACGTTCTGGACCATTGGACGGTATAGTACTGCTTCGCAAAATATTTGGTGAAGTGTCGACTACTCCTTTCATCGCCTTTTGTTCCTTCTTCCTCATGGCTTCCTGCATTGTAACAAAGGGCGGAGTGAATCATTTTGGTGAATCGCCAAGTGTTCTTGGCGATTCTCAAGCTTCAACTTCTTCGTTCTTTTCAGCCTTCTCGTTCCTTTTTGCGCCTAAGTGTCCACGCTTTCAATAAAACATCAAATACCTGAAACTTATGAGTTTTCATCAGATATTGAGACAAAATAAGCATTCGAGGACACTATTCTTATCAAAATGAAGCCCTAAATGAGTCCAATTTGTGGACTCATCACTTACTTAGTCATACACCACCGAAATGACCATCTCGGCCAGGCAGGGTCAGTACAATGAAATGATTATCATACAGTTAACTATTAAAGCAGTATGATTGGTATATGTGCTTACTTTGTTGCATTCATGGATATAAGTTAAGTGATTATTGGATTTCAACTTCAGCTATCTCAGGTTGTTTATATCCCTAATCTGTTTAACTATTTTTGATATACTTATGCTCATATCTTTCAGCCTTACATTCAATTACATGTTATTCGTACCAATGTATCTATGTTGGGGGACACTACATTGATGTTGCAGCTACAGGTAGAGGGTTTGAATGCCATTGGTAGGAGTCCGACATTAGCTGAGAGGTGGTATTCTCATTTTATTCAGTAGCCATGTTCTTGTTTTGCAGTATTATATTTTTCCATTTGGTATGGGTAGGCCGGGGACTTGTCTCATGCACTAATTGTGTTAATCTTTAGAGGCTTTTATGGACGAGTATGTAGAGTTTAGCTCAGTTTTATTTTATGGCCTTGTCGGCTTTTCGTTGCTTCAATTATGTTTTGGCTTAGTTGATCCTATGTTGTTTAAATTTAATTTAGTTGTGACCTTGTCTATTCAGATGGATATGAAAGTGTAACACTCCGGAAACTAGTAGGCTAAACTAGAGCTTAACGTGAGGGTTAGAGTCTTTGTTGTAACTCCTCGTACTTAAAAATAAAGGGTTTCGTGTTAGAACATCAAGGTACGACTCCCAAGGACCAACCATGGGTCCTTGAGGAAGACACTAGAAAACTGCCTGGGCAGTAACCTACGGGGGGACCTACACTCCGTTGGTCCACCCACGCCCCATGGGTGAGGGGTCATGGGTCAGGGTCCTAGCAACAGGCCACAGATACCCACCTACAGTTTACCAGCACGCCATGTGGGTCCATCCACAAACTGTGGTTATGGGGTCGTGGATGGTCACCTGTAGACTGTTTTGAGGAAGTAGTTTGGGGCACTTTAGGGTTTTCCGGTTTTAATAATTATTAAGTGACTTCATTTTATTCTAAATTAGACTAACTATATATTGATTTTAGACCCCTAAATTTAGTTATCCTCCTCATTATTCCTAAATCCCAATACAAAACCAAATTTTCCCCAAAGGTATGGTAGCTCTTCATCCATGGATAGAATTATTCCATGGAGCCCCTTTAAAACCCCAATTTCAATGATAAAAATTCCCCAAAAGCTAGGGTTTGACTCAAAGTCATGGATTCCTTTCAAAACTGATTCTAATGATCGAATTACATTATATTATTATTTAAATGATGATTTATCATGGTTTTTATGGTGAAATCAACAAAAATCCATGAAATCCCCATATTTCCAATTTATGACCATTTTATATGGGTGAATTGATCAAAAAATGATTTGACGAGATTATGCGTGTAGTAAATGAGAATTATGCATGATTATGAGATTTATGTATATGCTTTAAGAACACTTTGAGGTTAGAGTGATTATGATTATGATTATGATCTTGTTGTGTGTTGTGGAAAGTCTATTCTCATCTACATACCTATATTTTTGAAAGGTTTTCTCACAATATGATGATTCTAAGGTTGAAAGGCTATTCTCACCTATTGAATCTATGAGCTATCTTATGAATTATGTTGGATTGAGTGTCAACAAATTCTTCCATGAATATGAAGTTAAGTCAAGACTTAATATGAACTCCGTAGGAATTAATTCTTACAACTAAGTGGATATTTATATGAGATGGAAGCCCACATGATAGAAGAGGTTGGCTTTCTAGGAGCAATCTCTTGGGATGGAAGCCCACACGATATTAGAGGCCGTGTTTCTAGTAGAAATCCCATTGTCCCATAAACTATGTTCCCTCATAGATATTTAATTAGTGTATCCACCTAAGCGAAGAGTATGGTTCTACCTTAGGCAAGTAGAGCAACAATTTTCAGTGTGGGAGTTATCGGATTCCATGTTTAGCTCACATGGTTTCATGTTAGTTAAGGCTTATTCCCCACTATGATAAAGATATGAACAAGAATATGAATTATGAACTATGGTTACTCAAGAAGCTTTACTTAGTATGAGTGAGATTTATGGGGTCTTATTTATGCATTGCACAAGTTTGCTTTGAGGGTATTTATGATATGTTCCGCTTATGATATGATGATCAATGTATTGACTATGTTTATGACTTATGCTTTTCCACTATCTTAAAAATGATACTTTAACTTAGTAAATGGCATGCATTCAAATGAAATGTCCCTTTTTGCATGTTGTCAAGGTTTTTATGCATGGCTATCATACTTAGTGCATTTTTGTACTAACCCCTACATTTCCTATAGTTTCCCCAAGTGTAGGGTCTGGTTCTCAAGGTGGTCATCATTGTTGCTAAAGCATGGATTTGCTTATTCTCCTAGCTTGTTGGTGAGTCCTCATGAGTCCAGGATGGATGTTATCTCATTGTAGGTAATTTTTTTGTATTTCATTTTCAGACTATGTTGTATGGGTTGTGACCCTATTTGATTCAAGTATTGTAATAGATGGCTATATTTAGACAAGTCTAGACTTCAACTTTTTTTATGAAAATTTTGGACTTGAAATGTGATTTTACTCTTTATTGTACTATGTTTATGTTATTAAATGATAAGTGGCTTACATGGTGCCTTTTGGGGTTCTATGTGCCTTGTTACATCAAAGGGGTACCTCTGGGTCGTGACTAAATTGGTAATCAGAGAACGAGGTGTAGAATGATTCTAGGATGGTGTCCCATAAGCCACGTCTAAAAGATTCTTGTTCATAAGTGTTAAACGCGTTGTATTTATGAATGAGAGGCTACAAAATGATTAGGAAACTACACTTCTTTCATTACCCTTAAGTCGTGACATACAATTTAACTCTATAAAGTCCTTCTCCTAATGTTTGCCCTATTTAATTTAGGATATGAATGCACGAAGGGATAATGTTAAAAGGATGGAGGATGACAATGTGACTCAAGGAGCTACTCCTCAAGCTATTCAAGCTCTAGTTCATCTTCTTTGTGTAGAATGTGACAAATGAGGAGTTTACATCTAATATCCAAATATAGGCTCATGCCGTGACGGCTCAATTCAATAAAGATGTTTTACCTCCGGTGATTCCTTATGTGAATTTGGCCGCTTCAATAGTGAGGGATTTTGCAAGAATGACACCCCTTCCCCCTCTCTGTCACGACACGAGAGCACCCCCTAGTCGTAACCGGCGTACTCGACCTCGAAGAGGTCTAATACAAGCCTCTTAGCATTCATTCATCGCATAGACACTAAAACCATAAGGAATTTAAAACTTTCTTTACCAAGAAAACATTTCATAATAAAAAAATAATAGCAAGCGGAAGACTTTCTAGACTTTATACATGATGTCTCAAA
>NW_006238993.1:1418841-1440247 GCF_000226075.1 Solanum tuberosum
ACATATAGCTTCATATAGGACTTTACATATAGCCTCATATGTGTATAATAATACAACAATATAATAACATTCACATAATGCCCTTCATGGCCTCAATTCACAATAATACGACAAATAACCACCTCCACCAAAGGTGGATCAAACCAATCAATAACAATTATATTAATACTAAGAGGTCAAGCCATCTTACCACCCTTTTCAAAGGCTATAAGCCACAATACTCAATTCCATGCCAATTATACAATTTTGCCCATTCAAGGCTAACATCCCACATCCTTCAATTCAATAACAATTCTTAACAATTCAACATAGATAAATACATACATGAACAGCCCACAACAATTTACACAATAATCGTCCATCAATTACACAAAATCAATACACCCACTTTAGGCCAAATTTAGAGAATTTGTAAAGGCATGGGTTCATGAAGATTTCTTTCCTAAACCCATCAATAATCATTAATAACAACATAAAACATCATTGGAAATCATTTAATGCAAGAACCCGTGCTTAGAATTCGAAATAGGATTTTGGTGTATTTGAAAGACCTTGAAAACCTTTTGATTGGGCTCCTTGAAAGAAAGAATGATCAAGGATAAAGGATCCCCATATCTTAAAGATGAATTCTCCACGAAATTTGAAGAAGAAACACCAAGAAATCTTCAACCCTAGCTCCAACTCCTCTTCTTCCTCTCTTCTTTCTCTTCTTCACTCAAGAACCCTAACTCTTACTCTTTTAAAATGGAACAAAAATGATCCACAAACAGCCTAACACAACAATATAACCTCAAAAGAAAAGATTTGTGAAAAGACCAAAATGCCCTTAAATTTTCCGGACGGATTCCCTGCCAACTGCCCAACTTTCAAAGGGCATAACTCGTTCATACGAACTCGGAATCGAGCAAACTCGGTGGCGTTGGAAAGATCGTTCCAAGGGCTTTCCAAACATAACTGGAACTACTCCTGGATCATCCTGAGCTAGGAGTTATGACTGCTCAAAGTTGGCCAAAAACTCACTGATTTCCCACACTTAACCAAATTTCCAGATTCTGAATTTTTCCAAAAGTGACTACTTCTAATTTCAAGCTTCTTCTTATTCATTTTAAATTGTCGGAGTTACACAATTAAAATGAAATTACATATAAACCCCTCATAGAACCTCATTATAAAGTCAACACAAAGTCATAGGCTCTTGCTTAACCTATCATATTTTTTCGAGTCGTTACACTCTCCCCCCCCCTCCCACCGAGTTTCATGGCTCCAAAGTGGAGGAGGATACTCAAAAAATTGTTGAAGAGGTTTATAAAGTACTTGTTAATATGGGGATGAATTCGGTAGAAGAAGTGTAGTTAGCCGCTTACCAATTGAAAAGTGTTGCTCAAGTATGGTATTAACAATGGAAGAACAATCGGCAGGTAGGAGTGTATCCCATAGAGTGGGAAATGTTTAAATTGGCGTTTCTTGATAGGTTATTTCCCCAGGAGTTGATGGAAGCTAAGGTGGAAGAGTTTATTAACCTTCGTCAAGGAGGTATGAGTGTGAAGGAGTATGCACTAAAGTTCACACAATTGTCCAAGTATGCTTCAACTATGGTGGCAGATTCGAGAGATGAGATGAGTGGGTTTTTGACGGGTGTGTCTGACTTGGTAGAAAAAGAATGTCGTAAGGCAATGCCCCATCATAATATGGATATCTCATTTCTGATGGTGTATGCTCAAAAAATTGAGGACTCAAAACTCAAGGAAAAGCATAGGGAGGTGAAAAGAACTAGAATCGGTGATGGGAACTTCGATAATAGTAGGTCCAATGGACAAGGTCGACCAAGGTTGAAACAAAGGTTTTCCAACCAAGGCTCCTCAAATTCTTCCCTAAGGGTCAACAAGGTCTAAAACTCAAGGAGGTAATAGTTGTTGTTCTTATGTGGCTAGGCCTAATTGTGCAAACTGTGGAAGAAAGCATGATGGTAAGTTCCTAGTTGGCATATATAGGTGTTTTAGTTGTGGAAAGAGTGGCCACCGGATGAGAGATTTCCCTATGCTCATGGTCAAGGGGAGAGAAGGCAATCTAACTCCTCCTAGAGGTTCAAACACCAATGCTCCAAAGAAAAACTGCTTTTATGCTCTTCAATCCCGAGGTGACCAAGTGAGCTCCCCGGATGTGGTGATCAGCATGTTAAAATATTTTCTTATTATGTGTATGCCTTGTTATATCCCGGTGCTACATTGTCCTTTATGACACCTTATGTGTCCATGAAGTTTGATATACTCCCTGAAGTGTTATTAGAATTTTTTTCGGTCACTACCCCGGTTGGTGATTCTTTGGTGGCTAAGAGGGTTTATAGAAGATGCCCCATTTCCTTGTCCCATAGATTTATTCCGATTGACTTGGTAGAGCCTGACATGTTCAACTTTGATGTGATTCTTGGTATGGATTGGTTGCATGCATGTTATGTCTCTATCGATTGTTGAACTCGGGTGGTTAGATTCAAATTTCCAAATGAGCCTATCTTAGAGTTGAATGGGGGAAATTATATCCCTACTGGTGCTAGAAAGATAGAAAGATGATCTCTAAAGGTTGATTTTACCATGTGCTTAGGGTGAAGGATGTAGAATTCGAAACCTCTTCTCTTGAGTCTATTCCCGTGGTTAATGAGTTCTCGGAAGTTTTCCCTGATGATTTACCAGGTATTCTTCCCGAGCGGGATATAGATTTTGGTATCAAACTTCTTCCGAATACACAACCTATCTCTATTTCTCTTTATAGAATGGTTCCGGCGGAGTTAAAGGAGTTGAAAGAACAAATAAAGGATTTGCTAGACAAGGGTTTTATCCGACCGAGCATCTTTCCATGGGGGTGATCCTGTGTTGTTTGTTAGAAAGAAAGATGGGTCTCTTAAAATGTGCATTGATTATCGTCAATTGAATAAAGTGACCATCAAGAAAAAATATCTTCTTCCGAGAATTGATGATTTGTTTGACCAACTTCAAGGGGCTAGTTATTTCTCTAAGATTGATCTTAGTTTGGGTTATCACCAATTGAGGGTGAGAGGGGTTGATATTCCCAAGATGGCTTTCTGAACTTGATATGGTCATTATGAATTTCTAGTAATGTCATTTGGGTTGACTAATGCTTCGGCGGCGTTTATGGATTTGATGAATAGAGTGCTTAAGCAATACCTAGACATATTTGTGATTGTGTTTATCGATGATATTTTGATCTATTCAAGTAGTGAGAATGAACATGTGGACCATTTGAGAATTATGTTGCAAGTTCTTAAGGACCAACAACTTTTTGCAAAGTTTAGCAACTGTGAATTTTTGTTAAGGTCTGTAGCTTTCCTTGGTCATATTGTGTCAACCAAGGCTATTGAGGTAAATAACAAAAAGACGGATGTGGTCAAGAGGTTTCCTAGAAACGCTCTCCTTCCGACATTAGAAGCTTTTTGAGTTTGGCCTATTAATATAGAAGGTGTGTTGAGGGATTATCTACCATTGCTACCCCTTTTACGGCTTTTACTCAGAAGAAGGCTAGGTTTGTGTGGTCGAAAGCTTGTGAAAAAAGTTTCCAAGAGTGGAAAGATAGACTTACTTCCGCTCCGGTGTTGAGTTTACCGGAAGGTACATATGGTTTTGTGTTGTATTGTATTGTGATGCCTCTAGAGTGGGGATGGAATGTGTGCTCATGAGAAATAGTAAACTGATTGTCTATGCTTCAAGGCAACTTAAAGTCGATGAGAAGAATTATCCTACCCATGACTTTCAGATAGCAGCAGTTGTGTTTGCCTTGAAAATATGGAGGCATTATTTGTATGGGGTCCATGTGGATATTTTCACCAATCACAAGAGTCTTCAATATGTGTTAGTAAAAAGGACTTGAATCTTCGTCAACAAAGGTGGTTAGAATTATTAAAGGATTATGATATGAGTATCCTTTATCACCCCGACAAAGCTAATATTGTAGCAGATGCACTTAGTAGATTGTCTATGGATAGTGTGGCTCATGTAGAGGATGAAAAGAAACAGTTGGTCCGTGATGTGGATAGGTTAGCCCAACTAGTTGTTCAACTAGTGGATTCCCCAAGGGTGGAGTCATGGTCCATAATGGTACTGCATCGTCCTTTGTGATGGATGTGAAGTCTAAGCAAGGGCATTGATCCTATATTAGTTCAGTTTAAAGAGTCGTTACATAAGAAGTCCATTAAGGATTTCTCGCAAGGGGGAGATGGGGTGCTTAGGTACTAAGGTCGGTTATGTGTTCCGGATGTTGACTGTTTGAGGGAAATTTTTTTAGTGGAAGCTCATAGTTCTCAACATTCTATTTATCTGGGAGCCACCAAGATGTACCATGATCTACATAAAGTCTATTGGTAGAATGGAATGCAGAAAAATATTGTGGGATGCATAGCCAAATGTCCTAATTGTCAACAAGTTAACGTTGAGCATCAAAGACCGGGAGGCTTGTCTAATGTATATGTATTCCCACTTGGCAGTGGGAAGATGTAAATATGGACTATATTGTTGGTTTTCCTCTCACCCAAAGGCAACATAATTCTATTTGGGTCATTATAGATCGGATGACAAAATCTGCCTAATTTATTCCCGTTAAGGGTTCTTTTTTAGACTAACTATATATTGATTTTAGACCCCTAAATTTAGGCATCCTCCTCATTATTCCTAAATCCCAAAACAAAACATACTTTTCCCCAAATATTCTCTCTCTAGAACTTCAATGAAGAAGAAGAAGAAGGAAGTTGGAGCTAGGGTTCAAGGAGCAAGGTTTTTTATTCAAATTCATTGGATTTAATTGCTAAGTTATGGTAGCTCGTCATCCATGGATAAAATTCATCCATGGAGCCCCTTCAAAACACCAATTTCAAAGATAGAAATTCCCCAAAAACGAGGGTTTGACTCCAAGTCATGGATTCCTTTAAAAAATGATTCTAATGATTGAATAAATTTATGTTATGATTGAATTGATGATTTATTATGGTTTTTATGTTGAAATTCCCAAGAATCCATGAAATCCCATTATTCCCAATTTATGACCTTGTGATGTGGGTGAATTGATGAAAAAAGGATATTATGAGATTATGCTTGTAGTAAATGAGTTATTTGAATTATGTTATTATCCATATCTAATGTAGTGAATTCTAGAGGTGTTGATTGAATATGATCTTTGAGCCTTGAAGGGAAAAGTATGAGAATTATGTATATGCTTTAAGAACACTTTGATAGTAAAGTGATTATGAATATTATCTTGTTGTGTATTGTTGAAAGGCTATTCTCATCTACACATCTATGTATGAATATGATATGATGTGAAAGGTTTTCTCACAATATGATGATTCTAAGGTTGAAAGGTTCTTCTCACCTAATGAATCTATGAGCTATCTTATGAATTGTGCTGTATTGCGTGTCAAAAAATTCTTCCATGAATATGAACTTGAGTCAAGACTTAATATGAGCTCTATGTGAATTACAACTTAGCATCGAGTGGACATTGATATGAGATGGAAGCCCACACGATAGTAGAGGCCCAGTTTCTAGGAGCAATCTCTTGGGATGCAAGCCCTCACAACAATAGAGGTTGGGTTTCTAGTAGCAATCCCCTTATCCCATAAACTATGTGCCCTCATAGGTATTTATCAAGTGGATCCACCTAGGATAAGAATATGTTTCTACCTTAGGCAAGTAGAGCAACCCTTTTTTGTGTGGGAGTCACCGGATTCCATGTTTAGCTCACATGGTCTCATGTCGGTTAAAGTTTATTCCCCACTATGAAAACAATATGAAAAAGAATATGAATTAGGAACTATGGTTACTCAAGAAGATTTACTTATTATGGGTGAGATTTATGGGGTCTTATTCATGCATTTCACAAGTATGCTTTGAGGGTATTTATGATATGCTCCTCTTATGATATGATGATCACTGTATTGACTATGCTTATGACATGCTTTTCCACTATCTTAAAAATGATTCTTTAACTTAGAAAATGGCATGCAGTCAAATGAAATGTCCCTTTTTGCATGTTTTCAATGTCTTTATGCATGGCTATCATACTTAGTGCATTTTTGTACTAACCCCTGCTTTTCCTACATTTTTCCCAAGGGTAGGGTTCGGTTCTCAAGGTGGTCATCATTGTGGCTAAAGCTTGGATTTTCTTAATCTCCTATCTTGTTAGTGAGTCCTCATGAGTCGAGGACAGATGTTATCTCATTATAGTTCATTTTGTTGCATCTCCTTTTTGAACTATGTTGTATGGGTTTTGACCCTATTCGAGTCAAGTAATGTAATAGATTGATATATTGAGACAAGTCTAGACTTCCGCTTTCCCTTATGAAATTTTGTACTTGAAATGAGGTTTTACTCTTTATTGTTCTATGCTTATGTTATGAGATACTAATTGGCTTATATGGTGCCTTTTGGAGTTGTATGTGCCTTGTTACATCTAGGGAATACCCTGGGTCATAAAAGAAAGGTGGCCTAGTTGGCCTAAGTAGTATATTTAGATGTTATATTGTCGGCTTCTCGATTAAGTTTACATATAGGCCACTCGCCCGCCCCCCCTATTTTTGGGCGTGACAACTTTGTATTAGGTCGTGTCCAAGGGAGTACACAAAGCTGCATCTAGTAGAGTCTTTCTTATGAGTATGTTGTCCACCATACTTATATTCACGTGGCTACATGAAATTTAGGAGTTTTTTCATATCTTTCATTGACAATTTGTGCTATAGAGAAAAATTATCAAGTTAAATGATATCCAATTCATGTTATAATTAAAGAATATGTCGATGACGAGATAGATGGCTACACACTTGATGGGTATGACTTTATGAGAGGGTACAATCTACCCTTTAGAAGGCAGTGAGATGGATTACATGCTCAGAGTGAGTTTCCTTCTTAAGGCATTGCAACATCACCAACTCTAGCTAGAGCTATATTAGACAATCATCCAATTCCACCAGCCTCAGTAGGGGTACAAAGTCTTTGATCCTCCAGCACCTATCGCACCTCCAGTATCCCCAAAGGGACTAGGAATTAAAGGAGCTATTAAGTTGATGGCTTGAATAGATGTTGGAAAAGAAGAATAGTTGGAAGAGGTGGAAAGCCCTAGATATCAAATGGCTAAGATTTCAAAAGCTCATGAGTTTTGAACTTGAGTCCTACACTTTTAAGGGGATCTAACTTGAACGAGGACCCCGAAGATTTTATTGATTAGACTTATAGAGTATTGAAAGTGATGCGGACTAAAGTTAGCATCATTCAGGCTACGTGATGCAACTATACTATGGTATGATGCATGGGATAAATCTAGGGAAACTAATACTCCTCCAACTGAATGGAAAGATATCCTACGATTTTATTTATCAGTACCTACCACAGGACATTCGATAGGCTCAATCTGAGCGATTCTTACATTTTTAATATTGTATTATGAGTATGCGCAAGTATAGCCTCAAATATAATTCCTTGGCCAGATATGCTCCCCATATGGTGTAGATGATGCATGAAAAAGTGTATCGATTGGTGTCAGGTTTAGGGTCGCATATGGTTTGTGAATATTTAAGAGTGTCTACCCAGACAGATATAGATATTGTACAAATGCAAACTTTTTCCTAAAGGACGAAGGTTTTGTTTCGTCAGCAATGAGATACTTGTATGGAGCACAAATAGAGTAAAAAATAGGACTATGGGTTTTTATAAAGAACCTTGAGGGGACCTCGAGGACCAGTTATCTAAGCACTTCGCTAGACCTGTAAAGAGTGCTCCATCTCAATTATAGTGTCAGAAAAGAGATGAGAGTTCAGTCCCTTCACATCGACATGTGCATTCACAGTGGGAAGATCTTTATTTCTACATTTTCTCACTGCAAAGGGCACATTTTTAACCATGTCATCAGGGGAAGAATGTATGTTATGAGTGGGGGCAGCAGGGGCATCTTAGGCGGTACTGTCTTAGTAGAAAGAGAGGTCATATTATTTAGTGAGAAGGATCATTAGTGTTAGTCAATTTTAGTTCTCCCTATATGAGTTGGTCCTCAATCAACCTAAAGTTGTGGTAGGGAGAGATATATCTGGTAAAGGGGGCATGCAAAATTTATTTTATGCATTGGGTTGTTTTCTGAACAAAAAGGCATCACTTGACGTTGTCACAAGTATAATAATTATTCAATTTCCTACAATATATGATTTGCTTGATCTTGGTTCTACCCTATCTTATGTTATGCCATTGGTTGCTAGTCTGTTTGAAATAGTTCTTGAATTATTATTCAAAACATTTATCATTTCTACTTTGATTGTCGAGTTTGTGGTAGCTAGAAGGGTTTACTAAAATGTGCAATCTTGGCATGTGGTAGATCTACCCTGGTTGATCTAAGAGAGTTTGAAATAATTGATTTTTTATGTTATTCTTGGCATGGAATGGCTAGAAGCATTTTTGTCTAATGTTGATTGTCGAGAGAAAATGGTTAGATTTCAATTTCGTGATGATTCGGTCCTAGAATGGAAGGGTAATGTTGCTATGACAAAAGTTAAGTTTATTTCATACATTAAGGCCCAAAAGTTGATATCCAAAGGTTGTATTTCTCATTTGGTTTAGGTTAGAGACTTGGAAAGTAAACCTACTACTCTTCAATTAATTTTTATTTTAAGTGAGTTTACAAGAGTTTTCTTAGAAAATCTACATGGAGTCCCTCCCGAAAGGGCTATAGATTTTTCCATAGACCTACTCCCAGGTACTAAACTTATATTGATACCTCCTTATAGAATGTCTCCAGTAGAGCTAAGAGAGTTGAAGGAGTAATTGAAAGATTTGCACAAGAAAGTTTTCATGCAGCCTACAACATCGTCGTGGACAAGTATTATTCTTTTGTAGAAGAAAGATGGCTCTTTGCTAGTTTGTATCAATTATAGGCAGATGAATAAAGTTACCATCAAGAATAAGTATCAACTCTCCAGAATTGATGATTTATTTGACTAGTTGAAGGGAGCTCGGTGCTTTTCCAAAATCAATTTGAGGTCAGGATACTACATGCTATGAGTTAGGGATTTTTATGTCCCTAAAACTGCTTACAGGACCCGATATAGTCATTATGAGTTTCTGGTGATATCATTTAAACTTAGTAATGCACCAACAACCTTTATGGATATGATGAACATGGTACTTAAGCCCTTTCTTAATGTTTTTGTGATTGTCTTCATTCACTACATCTTTATTTATTCACTATTTCAGAGGAAGATCATGTAGATCACCTAAGGGTTGTGCTACAGACTCCAAAAGCACAAGGTGTACGCTAAATTTTCTAAATGTTAATTTTGGCTAACATGTGTAGAGTTTCTTGGTCGTCTACTTACAAATGATGGTGTAAGGGCTGGTAGCTAGAGAAATGAAGCTATAAAGAGATGGCCTAGACCTTTGAATTTTGTAGCTTTTTGGTTTCAGCGGGTATTATCACAAATTTATGGAAAGTTAATCAATCATCTCCACGCCGATGATGAATATGACTCAATAGCTCAGTTTCATCGGTCAAAGGGGTGTGAGCAGTGTTTCTAGTATTTAAATGATAAATTAACTTGAGAACCTATCTTTATACTTCTTGAGGGTGCAAAACGTTATGTTGTTTATTGTGATACTTATACAATTGGATTGGGTTGTGTTACGATGCAACACAACAAGGTTATTTCCTATGCTTCTAGATAACTGAGAAAGTACGAGAAGAAGTACCCTACCTATGATCTAGAATTTATAGTTGTAGTGTTTCCATTAATGATATTGCATCACTACTTGTACAGGGTACATGTTGACATCTTCAAGGATCATAAGAGTCTCTAGTACTATTTCTAGCAGAAAGATTTGAATTTAAGGCAAGGAAGTTTGTTAGAATTGCTAAGAGATTATGATGTGAGTATTCTGTACAGTCCAGATAAAGAAAATGTTGTGGCAGATTCTCTAAGCAGCAAGTCTATGAGAAGTTTGACTGAAGTAGATACTGAAAAAATTGAGATGGTAAAAGCTCTGCATCAATTGTCTAATATACCGATTCAGTTGCTCGATACCGAAGATGGATGTGTTGTTGTTGAGAACACAACAGAATCTTCCTTACTAGAAGAAGCGAAGCAACGACATTACGAGATGCAGAGTTGGTATTTCTTAGAGACAACATATTACAAGAAAAGTATAGCATATTTGATTGTGCACTAGATAGGGTTCTTAGATATTAGAATTGACTATGTGTGCCTAATGTGGGTAATTTACGAGATCAAATTATGAGTGAAGCTCATTACTCCGATTATTCAGTACATCTAGGATCCACAACGATGTATCGGGACCTAATGTAACTTTACTACTACAACGGGAATAAAAAAAATATTACACATTTTTAGCTCAATATTATAATTTTGAGAAGGTGAAGATTGAGCACCAAAGATCTTGAAGCCTAACTAAAAATAATGATATACCAACATGGAAATGGAATTTAAATAATATGGATTTAATTTTAGGTTTACCTCGGTCGAGAAGGAAGTACAGCTCCATCTCAGTGATTACCAACAGATTTAAAAAATTAGCGTTTCTTGGCAGTCATGAAAACATATGTTGCAGATGATTATGTAAAACTTTATATACACTTAGTTCGCCTACATAGCATTCTTTTGTCCATTATATCATATAAAGGTGTACATTTTATAGTGAACTTCTGGAAAACCTTTCGAAAATGTCTAGGTACCCAAGTGAGCATAAGTACTGCATTCCATCTTCAGACGGATGGATAGGCTGAACGCACTATTCATACACTTGAAGATATGTTGCATGCATGTGAATTAGACTTCAAAGAAAGTTGGGATGATCATATATCATTGATTAAAATTTCTTATAATAATAGTTTCACATGAGTATTGATATTGCTCCTTATGAAGCTTTATATAGGGAAGTGTAGAGCGCCAATAGGTTTATTTTAACTCAGCAAGGCAAAATTATTGAGGCACAATTTAGTGCACCAAGTTAATGATAAAGAAAAGTTAACCCTCATTCGAGGACAAATGTTTTTAAGGCGGGGAGGCTTTAACAACCCGTATAGTTTAAGGCGACTAACTCACAAAGCTTAACACGTACATGTCAAAAATTATACTTTTTGCCTTACGTTGTTTGCTGATAAGTTTTCACGAGAATAAAGTTTAAAATGGATGATCATATTGATTATTAGTTATATTACGTTAACATAAGTGTTAAATTGATGTTGGAGGACAAAGGAAGCCTTGGAGCAACAGTACAAGTTGAAATTCTCATTCACTTGAATTATTTCCTGTAATCTCACATATGTCAGACTTGGGTTACGTTTATCTCCCAATATATATTGTGTTAGACGAACTCTAATAAATCGAATTGAAGATATTTTGGTCTAGTTTCAAATGCAAAAAATATCTCATCAATACGACTTTGAAGTAAAAGATATGCTTATTTTACTACGGACTGCGTAGAGGCATAAATTTGTTGTGTTGGGCACGTGGCTGGCACATGTTAAGTCAATATAAATGTTTTAAAAGAGACATGTACAAGTTCAATTCATTAGAGACATATCTTAAGTTATTTTGGAAGCTCCTCTTTGTTAATTCTTCAACCCCTCTCTTTTCCAAAATTCATAGTTGAGAAATCAACCAAGAATCAAGTTTGGTGCTTTAACCAAGACGTAATTCATACAAGTCTCTCCTTGGATTAACGGGACAACTTTTATCCTTGCTTAACCAGAGCTTAAGGGACTGTATTTTTTTCAATTCATGTATGATCATGTTCCTCTATCTCATATGTGATGTTCTTTGTGTTCTAGCTATATTTTATGGGTAAGACTCACGTGATGACGATAGGAAGCCGTGAGTCCAAGTTTTGCCTATGTTAATTGATGTTTTTGGTGAGGAGGGAGTGAGTGGAGTGGTATGGTAGCTACTGGTTAATGTTTTTGAGTAATTTAAATGTAGTGTATTGATGTTAGAAATATGAGTGGTTGAAAACTTTGAACACTGATCGGTTTGAATAGCTCTTGAGCTTACGCCCACCATATGTTTGTTGAATTGATGACCCAACTTCCATCTATGATGTCACTACAAAAAGTTGAATTTTCATTGGGTGTTGGTTTATATAGAATGAGTAAGGGATAATTCAGCTGTTATAGTACATTAAAGGACTCAAGTCAAGGTATGCAAAGGTTCCCCTTTCCTACATTTTCATGCACGATTCTACATCGTTGACAGGACTAGTACTCCATGTATTTTAACTAATATTAAGGCATGGTATGGTTTTGTTATAGGGTTTGTGAAGACATGATAAAATCTATAGTTATGTAAATGTTTAAGATAAATCAATGTTATTCGAAAGGCAATGTTTGTGTGTATATATATATATATATATATATTTATTTATTTATATATATACACACACACACATTTGTTTTCGTAGTCGTAAATTGAATTAGGTGACCCCTTATTGTGGGCACCTTTAGCTGGTCCTATATGTGTTTTAATTACGAAGTAGTTGTTTATATAAGTTTCATGTTTACGTGTAAGTAAGGCCAAAGAATTTAGAACTATTTGTTTTTGTCTACATGATAAATTAATAATGGAAGTTCAATTTTATAATTATTGGTATGGGTAAAGGAAGCACATTATGGGTAAAGGACGCACCCTATGGGTAGAGTATACATTTACATATGAAGATCCTAAAGGTTAATGTATTAAATATAAATAGAAATATACATGCTCTAGATCAAGCTATATGCTAAGGTGACATAATATCTTTAGGTACACATCTTAACCTTCTAATGGTTGTTTAAGTATTGAGTAGGTGTACTTATGTGCGATTTGAAAGCTTTATATGTTACATATACATAGCTTCAATTCACGAGTCTTGAAAGGGCCTATTAAGACCATAGTCCTTGAGGCAACTTGTGTATGTGCTATATTTATTTGAGATATTTTATATGAGCCTGACCGGTGTAGTAGATTATAGTGATTATGAATTTATGTTACATTACCGATGGGGTAATGTTAGCAGGTAGATATAGTAATGGTTGTAGAAATAGTTCACCACACCACCACAGTAGGAATTTCATGTGGGCAGATAACCCCTTCACCCCACCAACACGGCAATCATGTCGGGTAGGGAGATAACCCACTTATTACACATACATGGCAGGCATGTCTAGTGGATAGATGCTTACTCAAACATTACACCACCGAGATGACCATCATGACTGGGCAGGGTCACTTTGATGATAGGATTATCATAAAGTTCACTATTAAAGCAGTAGGATTGGTACATGTACTTACTTGGTTGAATTCATGGATAAATGTTTAGTCATTATTGGATTGCCACTTCCGGAGTTTCAGGTTGTTCCTATCACTATCTCTAGTTCACTATTTTTAATATACTTGTGTGCACAACTTTAAGCCCTGCTTTCCAGTACATGTTGTTCGTACTGACGTCTCTCCGCTTGGAGCATGCTACATTCATGCTGCAGGTGCAAGTATAGGCTCTGATTGTCAGTTGAGTCCGACATCACCTGAGAGTTGGTATTCTCCTTTCATTCAGAAGCCATGTTCTAGTTTGGAAATATTGTGCTTTTCCATTTGGTATGGGTTGGCAGGGGCCTTGCCCCATGAACTAAATTGTTACTTTTTTTAGGATTTTGTGGACGAGAATGTAGATTTTAGTTTAGTTTGTTTTAATGGCCTTGTCGATTTTATGTTGCTCCGTTCGATTATACAATGGCTTAGTTGAGCTTATGATTTTAAAATTTAATTTAGTTGTGGCCTTCTCTATCTAGACGGCTATGAAAAGTGGCCTAGTTGTCCTAAGAAGTATAGTTGCAAATGTTATATAGTCTACTTCTCGATTAAGTCTATATAAAGGACATTCGTGCCCTCCCAGTTTTGGGGTGTGACAGATGATTCATTTCCTAATGAGTCAGTAATGATGATGTCATGCTTCTATACCACAATATACTTATTATGCATACTTTCTAGTGTGTGGATTGATGGATGAGGGACTAAACAACTACCAAAAGAAGTATTCTTGTTTGATGTTAAAAAGTACGTTTGGGATGAACCTTATCATTTTAGGGAAAGTGTTGATCATGTTATTCGGTGGTGTGTACCTAAAATAGAGGTGCGAGCCATTCTTGAGGCTTGCCATACTTCACCTATGGGTGGGCATCGTGGAGGTATTCATACAACCTCCAAGGTATTGCAATGTGGTTATTATTGGCCTATGGTGTATCACATTTGTCACGACCCTAGGGTATACCCCCTAGATGTAACAAGGTGTATAACACCCACAGAGGCCTCATACAAGCCATTTAGCATATCATAACATAATGTAATAAAAATGAGCAAGAAGTAAAAACTTATTAATACAGTCAAAGTCTTTTATAAAAGCAAGCGGAAGTCTAACCTGACATTGCCTCAATCCATATAAACATAAGAAAATAGAAATCTTGGGACGCAGCCCATAAAATAGTCTCAAACATAAGAAAAAGAAATAAATGAGATAGGGTGATCCAATCCTCGAACACAATGACGACTCACCAAAGCTTCACTTCACAATCCTCTAGAACCCAGCCACAAGTATGTGAATCAAGAACGCCGGCTCCTACATTTGGTAAGAATGTAGGCCAGAGTATGCTTTAGTACCATCAAGTAATAAATATGATGGCTTGCATAAACAACATAACATAAGCATTAGTCAACAAAAGACATAAGGCATAGTAATAACTAATACATAATAAGCATCACAATGAAAGAGGAATACTCCCTGAAGTAACCTCACTTATCCTTATCCAAGACTTAGGTCATCCTCCTCTAGTCAAGCTTACATCAAGGAAGGCATATCTAGCAACAGTCCAAGTCAATAAACTTCGTAACATAATCTCATTAGTCATACTTACTTTTGAAGACATGGGGATTCATCTCAATCCTAGTTCATAAATGCTAATAGGTATTCACCTCTTCCCTTACTTACTTTTAGATTGTGGGTACTCGCCTCCACATAATTTTATAAGGAGCTTGGGTACTTGCATCCAAGTCCATTTATCATACTAAGAACTTGGGGACTCACCTCTTGTTCAATTCTAAGGTGTATGGGAAATCCCCTCATATCCTTACCTGTGGAGGTCAAGGGTAATCACCTCTAGCCTTATAATTCTTTAAGAATTTTACTCTAGATTCATTTTAGTTGAACTATCCTTTCTATATAGAATCATTCATGTGAGTAACCCTTTCACATTCATTCAATTATGCTTGTCAATTCATTATAGGAAATATCTCTTCCATACTACAACATCAACAATCAACAAGTCATAGTCTAGGCTCTTCTCTCAAAGCACTACATCTCATGATCATCATCTATGCTTTACTCTCTAGAAATTAACATCATGCTCATCATATAAGCTTCAATCTAAAGTAGTTCTAATCATAACTCATCAATCCTATAAGGAGATATCTAACCTATTGAGTTTCCCTCACATGGCATCAAGCCCAACATATCAATTCAACTCTAAAATCGTAGGATAGGCATTTATACATGTAATTTCATCCTAACTACGTGAAATTCTATCAATTTAATCATAAACAATCATAATCCACTCAATTCGATAAACATTCATCATAACCCACAACAATGGAAGAAACCCTAACTGGAATTGGGGAAATTCTTCTCGAAATTGTGGAATTCTAGGGGACTCCATGGGAGGAAGGATTCCATGAATGAATAACCATCATACCTTAATCACAATGCCCACAAAAGCTTGAAGATTGGAAGACTTGATCTTGAGCTAGCTTCAATCTCATCTTTCTTCTTTAACCTTTTAGAAAGAGAATATTTGAGAGAGGATTTGGGCTTTCTTTTGTGATTTGAGATAATGACTTAATTGGAGGATTTTGAGGGTTAAAAATACTTATATATGTGGTCATAGTCTAGGTAAAGAGTTACCACTTCAATTAAATTAAAACCATAAAAGATCTGTATGTCCATAAAATAACCTCTAGGCATGATCTACGAGACCATGACCGACGGACCGTGGATTGACCTACGGTCCGTCCTAATCAACCGTGATTGGGGGATTAGAGAATTGAAAATTGGGGTCAGGAGCGATGGACCCCAAGCCACGGACCATTGACCCATCAACGGGTCCTGGGTCCTGACGTGGGTCACTTTCCTAGACAGTTCTCATGGTGCCCTATCCATGACACCCACCCACGGGGCGTAGGTCCAACCACGTGGTGTGGTTGAACCTCGTGGGTCGCACCTGCAATTTTTCCTAAAGCTATTTTTTCCCCGTTTCCAATTCGGGGTGTTACATTATCTCCCCCTTGGGATCATTCGTCCTCGAATGAAAATCTAAACGAAAGGATTCAAGACTAGCATCCCATCATACATGCAACTTATCTAAATGCACACAACTAAGGAGGAAACATCAACTACAATCTCTACATACTCAATGCACCACAAGGCAGTAGGAACTACATCTAACAACCCAATATGCATGAAATTTCAGATTCTTTCACTTAAGGAGGAACTACCTTTTCCGGACTCAAATCAATGTTCAACACAATCTCATAGAGCTCATATGCAATTCAATTTCAAAAAGCACAATTTCTAGGGGGAAATGTCCATTCCAACTAAAATATGTTCAATATCTCATCTCATGAAGTCCATAAGCAACTCATACTCAATACTCAACAACATGAATGCACAAAAGCCATTTTCATTCAAAACTTATGCTTTTCCATGAACATGCATTTTTTAAGGAAATCATGGAAACTCTAAAACACACATGACTTCAATGATAAGCAAACCAAGAGGAATTCATTACCTCAAGCTAGAATAGGAGGAAATAGATAAGGATATCGGGCTCGGGCTCCCAAGTAGCACCCTCAACTAAGTGGTTTCTCCAAAAAACCTTCATAGAAGCTATTTCGTTGTTCCTCAATCTCCTAACTTACCGGCCTAGAATCTCAATCGGAGCTTCTTCAAAAGAGAGATTTTCATCAACTCCCAACCCTTCAAGAGAAATTATAGATGTTGGATCTCCAACACATTTCTTAAGCATAGAGACATGGAAAACAGGATGCAACATTACCAACTCATTTGGCAAATCAAGTTCATACGCAACCTTACAAATACGTCTCAAGATTTCATACGGGCCCACATATCAGGAACTAAGATTCCCCTTCTTGCCAAATATCATTACACCCTTCATGTGTGAGACTTTTAAATACACCTAATCATTAACCTCAAACTCAAGGTCTCTCCTTCCAACATCGGCATAGGACTTTTTTCGGCTTTTGGCGGTTCTCAACCTCTCTATAATGAGCCGGACTTTCTCCATAGCCTCAAGAACTAATTCGGGTCCAATCAATGCATCTTCACCCACTTCAAACCACCCTATAGGAGATCTACACCTCCTACCATAAAGAGCTTCAAAGGGGACCATACCAATGCTGGAATGGTAGCTATTATTATAAGCGAACTCTATCAATGGCATGTGATCATCCCAACTTCCCTTGAAATTGATGAAATATGCTCTCAACATATCCAATAAAGTTTGGATGGTTTTCTCTGCTTACCCATCGATCTGTGGGTGAAAAGTTGTGCTAAGCTTAACCTTAGTGCCTAGTCCCTTTTGAAATTACTTCCAAAACTGAGAAATAAACAAAGTACCTTTATCAGAGATAATGGAGAAGGGAACACCATGTAATTTTACCATTTCTATCAAATACAACTTCGCATAATCTTCCGCCGGATAAGAAACCTTGATGGGAAGGAAATGTGCCGATTTTGTCATCTGATCTACCACCACCGAAATAGAGTAATGTTGGCACCAGGTGTGAGGCAAATCAACTATAAAGTCCATATTTACATCTTCCCACTTCCAAGTGGTAATGTTAATATCTTGAGCTAAACCTACCGGTTTCTGATGCTCAACCTTTACTTGTTGGCAATTCCGATATTTGGCCACAAATACCGTAAAATCCTTCTTCATCCCGTTCCACCAACAGACTTTCCGTAAATCACGGTACATCTTGGTGGATCTCGAGTGAATGGAATACCGCAAACCATGGGCTTCTACCAAAATTTGTTTCCATAGCTCATCACCATTTGGAACACATAATCGACCTTGGTACCTAAGTACCCCATCTCCCCCTTGGGAGAAGCGAATAGTCAATCGGGAGAATCTATGCACATCTCGTGCCAACTCTTTTCTATCTTCCTCCTACATGTTTAACACTACCCATGGACAACCTACTAAGAGTATCCACTACTACATTCGCCTTTCCAGGGTGATAAAGAACACTCATATCATAGTCCTTAAATATTCCAACCACCTTCTTTAGCAAAGATTAAGATCTTTTTGGGCAAACACATATTTTAAGCTTTTATGGTATATGAAAACATCAACATGGACCCCATACAAATAATTCCTCCAAATCTTAAAGGAAAATACCACCGCTGCTAGTTCAATGTCATGGATAGGATAGTTCTTCTCATGTACTCTTAGTTGCCTCGAAGCATGGGCAATCACCTTACCATTTTGCATCAACACACATCCCAACCAAACTCTAGAGGCATCACAATATACCACAAAGCTATCCATTCATTCTGGTACTGTCAACACCGGATTGAAAGTGAGCCTATCTTTCAACTCTTGGAAACTTTTCTTGCAAGCATCAGACTATATAACTTTGGCCTCCTTTTAAGTCAATGTCGTCAAGGAAGAAACAATGGAGGAAAATCCCTCAACAGACCTCCTGTATTAATTGGCCAAGCCCAAGAAGCTTCTAATATATGTCGGTGAGAGAGGTCTAGACCAACTATTGAGTGCATTCATCTTAATTGGATCTACCTTAATGAACTAGCTTGAAACAGTATAACCTAAGAAAGCCACGGACCTCAACCAAAATTAACATTTACTAAACTTTGCATAAAATTGACATTCATTAAGGATTTACAACACAATCCTCAAATGACTAATGTGATCATCCTTGCTCCTTGAATAGATCAAAATATCATCGATAAACACAATCACGAACATATCAAGGTATTGTCTAAACACCCTATTCATCAAGTACATGAAGGCCGCCGTAGCATTAGTCAACCCAAATGACATAACCAATAACTCATACTGGTCGTACAGGTTCTAAAAAGTCATTTTCAGAATATCTTCCTCTTTCACTCTAAATTGGTGATAACTCGATCGGAGATCAATTTTAGAGAAATAACTTGCCCCTTGAAGTTGATCAAATAAGTCATATATTCTTGGAAGAGGATACTTGTTCTTGATGGTCACTTTGATCAATTACCAATAATCAATACACATATGGAGTGAATGATCTTTCTTCTTAACGAACAACACAAGAGCACCCCATGGAGAGATACTCGGTCGGATGAAACCCTTATCCAATAAATGCTTCAACTGTTCTTTCAACTCATTAAGTTCCATCGGAGCCATTCTATAAGGAGGAATAGAGATAGGTTGGGTATTGGGGAGGAGGTCAATCCCAAAATCTCTTTCTCTTTCGGGAGGAATGTCGAGCAAATCATTGGGAAAAACTTTTGGAAACTCTTTTACCACCGGGACCGACTCAAGAATACGAGTTTCGGACTCCACATCCCTCACCCTCAATATATGGTAGACACAACCCTTGGAAATCATTTTTCTAGATTTTAGGTAAGAAACAAATTGACCTCTAGGCATAGAATTTCCCCCCTTCAACTCAATGATAGGCTCATTTGGAAACTGAAACTTGACCACTCTAGTCCTACAATCAATAAAGGCATAGCAAGAATGCAATCAATCCATGCCCAAAATAACATCGAAGTCAATCATATAAAGTTCCAACAAATCTCCAAGAGTGACTCTATGGGATAAGGAAACGGGACATCTCCTATAGTTACTTTTAGCAACCATAAAATAAACAACGGGGGTAGAAATAGAAGAAGGTTCTAACAACACCTCATGGAGCACATCAAACCTCATAGCTATATGAGGGGTAACAAAGAAAAACCTTGCCCCAGGATAAACTAAATCATACACAAATATATGAAAAACTTTTAACATATCGGTCACCACATCTAGGGAGTTCTCTTGATCACCTATAGTTTGGAGAGCTTAGAAAAGGTTTTGCTTAGGAGCATTTCCACTTGAGCCACTTGGACCAGATGAAGGGTAGGGTTGAGCCCTAAGACGAGTGTCTCCATCAATCTTAGTAACCGACGGGAAACCCCTTATTTTATGATCAATTTATCAACACCCGAAACAAGTACTAGAGCCCGTTAAACACTTCCCTTCACGATTTCTCTCACATTTAGCACAAGTAGGCATCAGAGGCCTACTACCATCTCCATGCAGTTTTGGGTTAGACACCCTCTCACTCTTTGGCCTCGAAGGAGCATTTGTAGAACATTGCACCATGAACCTTTGCAGGATTTTAGAGGGACCCCGTCCACTGGACCTGGCATGTGAATAGTTGCCATCATCCACCCTAGCCTTTTTTACCTCTCTAGATCTCTCCTTGAGCTGTTCTTCCTCAATTTGTTGGGCATGCACCATAAGGCCAGAAATTTCCATGTCAGGGACAAGCATAGTGGTGTGGCACTCTATGAAAACTAAGTCGGACACTCCCAACACAAACTTACTCATCTTGGCCGTACGATCTACCACAATGGAAGGAACATACTTGGATAGTTGAGTGAACCTCAAAATGTATTCCCTTACACTCATATTTCCATGCCTAAGGTTGATGAACTCAAGTACCTTGGCCTCTCTCGTCTCAAGAGGCAATAATCGATGAAGAAATGTACTTTTGAACCTTTCCCATTCTATGGGACCCGCTTCCACTAGCCTTGCCTCTTTCCATTGATTAAACCAAATCTAAGCAACCCCTTTCAGTTGGTAAGCGGCTAGCTCCGCCTTCTCTACCAAAGTCACACCCATGATAGCAAATAACTTTTAGACCTCGTCGATAAACTCTTAAGGGTCTTCCTCAACTTTGAGCCATAAAATTCATGAGGGTTCATTCTTGTAAAATCCCTCACTCTTGCTGCCATCGTACCCACATTTGGATTCAAAGGGGTTACCACCTGTCACGACCCGGGAGCACCCCCTTGTCGTAACCGGCGTACTCGACCTCGAAGAGGTCTAATACAAGCCTCTTAGCATTCATTCATCGCATAGACACCAAAACCATAAGGAATTTAAAACTTTCTTCACACACGAAGATACTTTCAATAAATAGCAAGCGGAAGACTTTCTAGACTTTATACAATATGTCTCAAAACCATCTAATACATGAATATAACATTGGGACTAAGCCCACTCAAAACTTAAGCAAATACTAGAGAGACATAAAAAAAAG
>NW_006238993.1:1446036-1505187 GCF_000226075.1 Solanum tuberosum
TGGGCATTTTATCAAACACATGGTGGGCTACTGTTCATGTAAATAAAATCATGTTTTTCAAGAGTACTAAGTCCAACCAATTCCAAAATCCATATAAATCAGCCCACCAACAACATACATATATATCAACCTTCATAATTTGATCAGGGAAGCATGAAAACCATAACATCACATAATAATTCCATTTCATGATAATATGCAAAATAGACCATAATAGGATGTGTAGTAGTAATTCCATAATTCAAGAGTTCATAAATAATCATAAGGACCCATAAACTTGAAGTAGAAATAGAGGATAAATGGTTGGACTTGTGGAAAGGAAGGTTTCCACAATCAAACCCACATACCTCAACTTGTTCACGAGTATATCAACCTTAGAAATACAATTACATAACTTATTTAACTTCTATTAGCTCAGTAATGTTGACGTAAAATAGGATCATCATCATAAGTAAGCCTAGCATGTACAAATACAACTATGCTCCCAAAACAGGGAATCTGGCCAGCCTAGTACCTCATGTTGCATCTTAGATTTGAAAAGGAAAATGGCAGAACTAGACTTTATAACCTTCATGAAAGATGTAGATACATCTCTTAGGGTTGCAAACAAACAAGGATCACCGCAAAATATATTTTGTACAAAAAGATATAGTCAAGACACTAGCCGCTGGTCATGCAGGATTTCAATTCTCGGAATCTGGGCAGAACTTGCCCTATGTTGCGTCCCATATTTCGTATCCATAACAGTTAAATTAGAATTTTACATAAACATAAAAGTTGTAGGTATACGAGTTAGCTTTCCAAATCATATTTATTCACTGCAAACTAAGTTCTAGAGCAAGAGATATGCCTAAAATACCAAACACTATCCAGCTCAAAAACAGGTTTCGTCACTTACATCCGAAAGGAATGCCATATCCTATCGATTCATATTCAACAAAGCTTCTAATGTATCAAGAAGAGGCACCTAAGTCTACCAAGTCAAGACACACATCACATTATAAAGATCCTTCACATTCCATCATCATCACATATGAACAATAATAGAGGACACACTTTCAATCACAATACAATAACACTTTAAATAAGATCACCTTGAGATCACATGAACACCTTTATATTCACAACATGATTGCCTTTACTTCATTTGATTCTCATTCAAGTCCTTCACATCACATTCACATATATGATATTATGTCAACACTTCAATTCCTCATATAATGCCTCCAAGGCCATAAACACAATACATTCAATAAGTAAACACCTCCACCATAAGTGGATCACACATCAATCTATCATAATTCTATATCAATTTTACCTTAACAATGAAGTTAGGTCCACTTACCCTTTTTCCCAAGCCACAATCACCATTCCTCAACTCTCCAACAATTCACAATAGATAAGCATAGATAATAATATAAGTCAACTATTCAACTCAAACCAAGCATACTTCCATCATCATTCAATCATAAATAATAAACCCACTTCATAAGCCAACTTTAGGAAACTTGCCAAGACATGGGTTCATGGAAATTTCTTTCTTAAAACCATCAATAGACACCATTAATAACGTATATCATAAAAAAAAAATCATTTAATGCAAGAACCCATGCTTAGAATCGAAATTAGGATTTTTGTGTTTTTGGAAGAACTTTGAATCATTTGAATTGAGCTCCTTGAAAGGAAGAATAATCAAGGATAAAGAATCCCCATACCTCTAAGTTGAAAGCCCACGAAAATTGAAGAAGAAAGAACTCAAAATCTTCAACTCTAGCTCCAACTTCTTCTTCTTCTTCTTCCTCTCTTCTTCTCTCAAGAACTCTAACCCTAACTCTTTTAAAATGGAACAAAATGATCCACAATCAGCCTAACACAATAATATAACCTCAAAAGAAAAGATTTGTGAAAAGACCAAAATGCCCTTAAATTTCCGGACGGACTCCTTGCCAACTGCCCAACTTTCAAAGGGCATAACTCGCTCATACGAACTCGAAATCGAGCAAACTCGGTGGCGTTGGAAAGATCGTTCCAAGGGCTTTCCAAACATAACTGGAACTACTCCTGGATCATCCTGAGCTAGGAGTTATGACTGCTCAAAGTTGGCCAAAAACTCACTGATTTCCACACTTGGCCGAATTTCCAGATTTTGAACTTTTTTTCCAAAAGTGACTACTTCCAATTTATGCTTAAACTTTTAAAAATTCATACGTTAGGCTCTAGTTTCACCTATCTATTTTTAGGGTCGCTACACCACCTCTCTATTGGTTTGTGGTGTCACGACTTGAGCAAACACTCGGAACGCCGATTTAAACTTCACATTGGTCACATTCTCATTCAACGGGTCAATCAGAGCATCAAGAGGAGCTTGGGGAGGAACCTGAGGATGAATCTCTTGCTCAACATTACCTTCCTCAAACCTTCTAGCGTTAGCCCTTCTAGTAGTCATATCCTAAAAACCATCGAGCACATGTTAGAAGAAAGAATTATATAGTAAAACTCCACGGCACGACTTAGAGAAGTGAAGAAGTTAAATTTCCTAAACATCTAATAGCCTCCCATAAAAAAATGTTGCATGCTTCACACTTATGAACAAGACTCTACTAGACATGATTTGAGACATCCTAGAGCCATTCTAAACCTTGTGCTCTGATTACCATGTTTTTCACGACCCAGGGGTACCCTCTCGATGTAACAAGGCGTATAAGACCTCGAGAGGCCACATACAAGCCACTTAGCATATCATAACATAAAGTAATAGAAATAAGTGGGAGTTAAAAACTTTTCAATACAAGTGAAGTCTTTCAAAAAAGCAAGCGGAAGTCTAACATGACTTTGTCTCACACCATCTAAACATAAGAATATAGAAATCACGGGACCCAACCCATACAATAGTCTCAAACAAAAGAAAAAGACATAAAAGAGATAGAACGATCCAATCCCTGAACACAATGAGGACTCACCAAAGTTTCACTTCACAATCCTCTAGGAACCTAGCCACAAGTGTGTGAATCGGGAACGCCGACTCCTTCATTTGGTAAGAATGTAGGCAAGAGTTAGCGTTAGTACAATCAAGTACTAAATATGATGGCTAGCATAAACAACATAACATAAACATTAGTTAACATAAGACATAAATAATATTCATAATAAATACATTATAAGCATCATAATTGAAACGACCCCAAAAATACCCGAAAATGTGCTTTGGAAACACCTATAATTGTAATTTCCATATATCTCAAAATCCGTTTCGTTTTTCGAAAATCTGACTTCATATTCTTGTTTAGGGGGTCAAATTGAGTGGGAAATGGGTCTAACCCAAATTTTAGAGCAACCGTATCAAAATCCGAAATTTCCAAGTGAAGCCTTTTCGAGGGTCTACTTTGGAGGGTCATATCTCCTAGCACACAAATTATTTGGTGGCCAATAACATATTCATGGAAAGCCCTTTGAGTTAGCTACCTAAATCAATTTGTTTCACCTCATTCGGAGTTCGGACGAAGAAGTTATGCCCATTTTCGTAAAGTCTGTCCAGACGGAAATGCAATTTCCAGAATGTAAAGTTACTGTTCACCCGCCTCAAAAAAATTTCTAAGTGTTGGAACATTTTTTTCAAAAGGGCATATGATATTCCCTATATATCATTAGTTCATTCCAAGTCTCTAAAACATTTCAAAACATTTCCCAAAACACCTCTCCCATACTTAGACACATTTTCTCTCAAGTTCTCTCAAGAACCCTAATCCAAAACCTTCCTCAAGATTGAAGAGACTCTTGCTCCAAGTTCCAAGCTTCCATTGAAGACACTCTCAAGACCTTCATAAAAACTCAAGGTATGTGGTGTTGAACTCATGGGTCCTTCCACCCATAGTGCCTAGACTCTATTCTACTCACTAATTCATGGTTTAAGTTAAGATTCATAAATTAGTCTTGTTCTTTGTAATAATTTCCTGCACATTGAATTTTAAACATGAAAAGTGATTGTTTTGAGCATGTTGTGACCCTAGAACTTGAACCTAAATTTGGAATGGATGTGGAGATTTTCATGTGGTATTGTGGGTGTTAAAAAGGTGTTGTTGTAGGTTGTTCACTGGTTTGGCTGCATAATTACTACCCTATTTTCCATGCTCTTTGATTCCATTACATGCCTTCAAGGTGTTTGACAAAATGTCCAACTATGGAGAATTGATGAATCGATGCTTTAAAGCTTGAGTTATGAGATGTATGGAAATCCAGAGATGTGTTGATGACAAACTAAGCTTGTGTATATGTTCATTCCATACGTGAGATTGCATTAGAGCCTAATGGGAATTTCCTATATAAAGTGTTGCATGACCATGCCCGGTCCGGGGGAAAAGAACCGGACAACCATGTGAGAGGTTTATATCTCACCACCTAGGATGCTTGGGGTGTGACCAACATCAACCATGTGAGGGGTTTATACCTTGCCACCAGGGTGTCCGGGTGTGAACGGCATCCCCCATCCTAAGTTGGGGTTATAGATTGGTTGGATCATGCATACACATATGATATCTACTATTAGTATAGAGTTACTTAAACATGTTTTGACTTCACTTTGATCATGCATCCTCATATTGTTATTCATAATGCCTATGAAACTATTTCTTGTATTTCGATTGTGTCCTTGTTTATTGTTGTGTTGCACCCCGCATACTTAGTACATTCCAAGTACTAACGCATATTTTGCCTACATGATGTCACCATGTAGGGACCGGAGCTACTCTTGATCCTTCTCTTCGTTCACGTGGCTAGTACGGTGCTTATCCGAGTTGTTGGTGAGTCCTCAATGATTCGAGGGCTATGTTATGTTTCCTACTCCTATGTTTTGAGACTTTAGCTTGTAATTGTATTTTGACTATGAGGGGAGCCGGTAGAATGTCATGGCCCCGTCCTATCTATGTATGTAGAGGTGTGCGTTGGACAAGTATTTTGTAAATGAGCTTGACTCTTGTTCTATGATGTCATTTTGAAATGGTTTGCCCTTAGTCCCTATTTCCCGTTAATTAATGTTGAATGTACTTCCGCGACCGATGAAGTGTGATGACAAGTTTGAGAGGCTTGTTTGGGGTTCCTTCGGGTTCCTCATTCGCCATGTCACGTCTAGGCCCTAGGCTTGGGTCGTGACAATAATGAAAGAGGAAAACTCCCTGAAGTAACCTCACTTATCCTTATCTAAGACTTAGGTCATCCGCCTCTAGTCAAGCTTACATCAAGGAAGGCATATATAGCAACACTCCAAGTCAATCAAGTTCATAATAGAATCTCATAATTCATACTAACTTTTTAAGACATGGGGATCCGCATCAATGCCTAGTTCATAAAGTCTAATGGGTATTCACCTCTTGCCTTAGTTACTTTTAGATTGCGGGTACTCGCCTCTATAATTTCATTATATGATATGGGTACTCGCCTCCATATCATTTCATAAGGAGCATGTGTATTCGTATCCATGTCAATTTATCATAGTACGAACGTGGGGACTCACCTCTTGTTCAATTCTGAGTATGGGAAATCCCCTCATATCCTTACACCGGAGGTCAAGGGTAATCACATCTAGCCTAATCATTCATTAAGCATTTTAGTCTAGATTTATATTAGGTGAGCAATCCTTTCAGCCTAGAATAATTCATGTGAGTAAACCTTTCACATTCATTCAATCCTACTTATGAATTCATAAATGGAAGTATCCCTTCCATACTACAACAACAACAATCAAGAAGTCATAGCCTAGGCTTTACTCTCAAAGCGCTACATCTCATGATCACCATCTATTCTTAACTCTCAAGAAATTAGAATCATGTTCATCATATAATCTTTAATCTAAAGCAATTCTAATCATAACACATCAATCCTATAAGGAGATATCTAACCCATAGAGTTTCCTTCATATGGCATCAAGCCCAAAATAACAATTCAAACATAAAATCATAGGCTAGGCTTGGGTACATGTAATTTCATCCTAAATACATGGAATTCTACCAATTCAATCATAAATAATTAGAATCCACTCAATTGGATCAACTGTCATCATAACCCACAACAATGGAAGAAACCCTAACTAGAATTGGGGGAATTCCTCTTCAAATTGTGGAATTCTAAGGGAATCCATGGGAGGAAGGATCCCATGGATGAAAAGCCATCATAGATTAGTCACAATGCCCACAAAAGCTTGAAGATTGGAAAACTTTATCTTTACCTAGCTTTAATATCCTTCTTCTTCTTCTACCTTCTAGAGAGATAATATTTGAGAGAGGATTTGGATTTTCTTTTTTGATTTGAGAGAACGACCTAATTAGGGGATTTTGGGGGTTAAAAATACTTATATAGGCAATCTAGGTCTAGGCAAAACGACACAACTTCAATTTAATTAAAACCGAAAAAGACCCTTAAGTCCCAAAAATAACTCACAAACCTGATCCACGAGACCATAACAGACGGACCATGGATGGACTTGCGGTCCGTCCTAGTCAACCGTGATTGGGAGATCAAAGACCTCAAAATTGGGGTTAGGACCTACTGACACCAAGCCACAGACCGTCGACCGATCAGCGGGTTATGGGTCCTGACGTGGGTCACTATCCTAGAAAATTCTTAGGGTTCCCTATCCACGACACCCACCCTTGAGGCATGGGTCCAACCACATGGAGTGGTTTATCCTCGTGGGTCACACTTGCAGTTTTTTTCCTAAAGCTACTTTTTGCCTCGTTTCCAATTCGGGGTGTTACATTGTTGCTTATGCCTTTTATAAGATTTGTGTGCAGTGCTAGATGCAATGGAGTATTTAAAATAGGCATGAACTTCCTCTTTCTCAAAGTGGAGTTGTTTGATATATTGGAAGTTCATTTGATGGGACCCTTTCCTAGTTAATTAGTGAACAATTATATCCTACTAATAGTGGACTATGTGTCAAATTGTGTAGAAGTTACGGTATTGCCTAACGAAGAGAGGAGGAGTTTCACAATGTTCCTTAAAAGGTATATTTTCATAAGGTTTAGGACCCAAAGAGCCATTATAAGTGATTGTCGTTCCCATTTTTGTTATCACCATTTTGAATAGTTTTTATCAAAGTATGGGGTAAAACATAAAATCAGCACACCATACCATCTCCAATCGAGTAGGAAGGTCGAAGTGGCTAACCGGGAAATAAAGAATATATTGGCCAAAATAGTAAATTTTAGCTGAACTGATTGGTCTAGCAAACTTGATGATGAACTTTGGGCCTACAAAACATCCTTCAAATCCACCCATCGGCATGCCCCCTTACCAATTAGTGTTTGGGAATGCTTGTCACATGTCTATTGAGTTGGAGCACAGTCTTATGGGAAATTAAGAAAGGTAAACTTAAATTAGGAGATGGCTTCAAGGAACCATGTTGACCTGCTACTTGAACTAGATGAATTTTGGTGGAAGGCTTATGAGAGCTCCACACTCTATAAGGAGAAAGTTAACTTTGGCATGACACCAAAATCCTACACTTGGAGTTTCGGGTAGGTGAGCTAGTTCACGTTTTCAATTCAAGATTGAAACTTTTCCTGAGTAAGCTAAAGTCA
Source organism: Solanum tuberosum (assembly GCF_000226075.1). Classification (NCBI taxonomy): domain Eukaryota; kingdom Viridiplantae; phylum Streptophyta; class Magnoliopsida; order Solanales; family Solanaceae; genus Solanum; species Solanum tuberosum. Next base: position 1,453,608 of record NW_006238993.1, read on the forward strand.
AAGTGGACTGGTCCATAAAAGGTAACTAGGGTGTATAGAAATTGAGAAATTGAAATTGAAGATGTCAAGGGTGTGAAATTCAAAGTCAACGACAGATGATTGAAAGTCTATTTTAGGGAAGGTCTTGATGCGAGAGTTATTGAAGTTGTGTACTTGGGTGATGCGTGAGAAGCTTGTCATCATTGTTATAGTGTATTTAAATTGTGTGTCTCACTTGTGCAAGATGGAAAGTAGATAGTCGACATATACCCCAGGTCGACAATCCGCTGAATCCACTAGGCAAAGTCCCAATGATTTTTCTCTTTGGGTAAGTCAACATTATGGAAGTACTGTCAATTTTGGCGATGTACACCCCTATTTCGATGATCCACTGATTTTTTTAGGTTAACACGACTCAATTCGCCCATCTGGCTGAATAATTTAAGGGGGGGTGGGGGGTACTTTCAATATCGCTGATGGACACAACTAGCTAGTGATTCGCCTATTTCCATTTGGCGATCAACCTTTAACTCACAAAATTGGTCAATGATTTCTCAAGTTTTACATGCATGGTCACTGATCTCTCCCAGTTCGGCGATCCACCGATCCTATCAGTGATCTTTAACCATTTGTTGACTTCTTAGCAATTTGATCACTCTTCATACGACCATGAGTCATTCAATCCAATCCTATTTCTTTCCATTATTTGCATTGATGATAATAAATCTTTCTTTTAGGTAGGGTATGACACACATATGGTGCTACCCTATACTAGATAGTGTTAGTTTCACTTTTGTCTTTCTATAAGCAATGTTGATGAGTTAAAAATGGTCTTCATGAATTGATTCAAATTGTTGTAAAAGAGTGATTATGTCGAATATTTTTGCCTTAGATAGTACTCATGATGAGAAATATATTTAATATGTGTTGCAATAAGAAATTGATAATGCTGAACTATTGAATGATCTTTTTTATTCTTGTGTTGACTAGCTGATTTTTTATGAGTGTTGCAATGAACCTCACACGTAAGCTTTTGATCTTGTAAGGGTGTGCTCAATAATTGTGTTTGATGTGCCTTGTGTGGTGAGTTTTTACTTGAAATATGTCATGCCCCAGGGGTACCCACTAGATGTAACAAGGCCTATCGAACCCCGAAAGGCACCATGTAAGCCGCTTAGCATATCATAACATAAGCATAGAACAATAAAGAGTAAAAACGCATTTCAAGTCAAAAAAATTCATAAAGGAAAGAGGAAGTCTATACTTGTCTCAACATAGCCATCTATTACAATACTTGAATCAAATAGGGACACAACCCATACAACATAATCCGTAAAGAAAAATATAAGAAAAGAACTACAAAGATAATGTACGTCCTCGAATCATGAGGACTCACCATCAAGCTTATGAGAATAAGAGAATCCAAGCTTTAGCCACTATGATGACCACCTTGAGAACCGGACCCTACACTTGTGGAAAATGTAGGAAAAGCATGAGTTAGTACAAAAATGTACTAAGTATGATAGTCATGCATAAAAACCATGAAAACATCCTAAAATGGACATTTTAGTTGAATGCATGCAATTTACTAAGTTAAAAAATCATTTGGAAGATAGTGGAAAACATAAGTCATAACCATATTCATTACATAGATCATCATAACATAAGCAGAACATATCATAAATACCCTCAAAGCGTACTTGTGCAATGCATGAATAAGACCCCATAATCTCACCCATGCTAAGTAGAGCCTCTTGAGTAACTATAATACATAATTCATATTCTTGTTCATACTATTGTCATAATGGGGAAATAAGCCTTAACCGACATAGACCATGTGAGCTTAACATGGAATCCGGTGTCTACCCCACACCGAAAAGGGGTTGTTCAACTTGCCTAAGGTAGAACCATACTCTTAGCTTAGGTGGATCCACTAGCTAAATAACCTATCAGGGCACATAGTATATGGGATATGGAGATTGCTACTAGAAACCCGGACATAACTAAGGTAGAAGGTTTCCATCTTATGAGATACATACTTTGGGAACCCGGACTCAACTAAGGTAGAAAGAACCCACTGGGAAAGCCGGACTCAACTAGTGTAAAAGCTTTCACTGGGAAGCCGGACTAACCTAGCATAAAATCTTCCATCTCATATTCATATCCACTCGATGCGAAGCATTAATTCCCACAGATTACATATTAAGACTTGGCTTAAGTTCATACTCATGGAAGAATGTCTTGACACTCAATCCAACATAATTCATACTATCGCTCATAGATTCAATAGGTATGAATAGACTTTCAACCTTAGAATAATCATACTGTGAGAAACCCTATCACATCATATCATATTCATACATAGGTGTATAGATGAGAATAGCCTTTCAACAGCACACACAAGATCATAATCATAATAACTTTACTATCAAAGTGTTCTTAAAGAATATACATAAATCTCATAATCATGCATAATTCTCATACTTCGCCCTTCAAGGATCACATATCATATTCAATCAACACATCTAGAATTACTACATTATACATTGATAATAACATGATTCAAATAACTAAATTACTACAAACATAATCTTTCGTCAATTCACCCACATCACAAGGTCATAAATTAGAAATATAAATATTTCATGAATTCTTGGGGATTTCAACATAATCATATGAACTACTTCATAAAACATAAACCATAAGCATATGCATGGATTCTTAGGGATTTCAACATAAATTAGAAATATAGAGATAAGACATAATCCAAATCATATGAACTACTTCATGAAACATAAACCATAAGCATAAGAGACAATATAATAATTCTAATAAGCAAAGTCTCCAACATAAGCATCATATAAGCATAATTGACTCTTAGTAATCTATACCATAATAGAACCATTCTTAAGTAACCTCAAAGCATGCATGTTCAAAGCATGAATAACATCCCATAATACCACCCAAGACAAGTATCCCTTTTTGGTTATCTTAATCATAGTGTATATACATGGTCAAGTCTTTAAGCTTCGTTCTAGCATAAGGGCACCATTCTTCTAAGTAATCTCAAAGCACACATGTGCAATACATGAAAGGCATCCTATACTACCCTTCACACTAAGCATAACCTTGAAGTCATCCACGTCATATTAACCCTCCTGTTGTCTTACTATTGGCTAACTTCATGTAGACAACAAAAGTATCACCCTTAGTCAATCATATCTCGGAAGGAAACTATGGAAACAACCCAAGCTAAATTAAACCATATAAGAGAATCCTTCATAACTAGTCTCAAGTCATACTTGTTTAATGTATGGATAACATCACAAACTACTACCCACATTAAGTACCCCTTTAGACTATCAAGAATGCTCACTAGTTAGGCACTAATCCATCTAAACTATTTGCCTCTATTCATAAAGTACTTCTCTATTTAGTACTAGGCAAGTCACAACCCTTGAATGAACTCTATTTCTCAGTTCAAGGCTACCAAGGAATAACCCCCTAATAGGCTAGACCATGCTATCATACCACTAGCATAACTATACTAGGCTAAGATAACTACCTTGGAAGACACGCTAACATGTAAGTCCAAGCTACTCTAGGAAAGGTACAAGTGTCCGATCCGAGCTACCATGAAAGAAGTCTAGACCAACTAAGTCATGCTACCCTTACAAGTGTACTATGATACAAATGCAAGTTACTCTTAGGAGAGTATGATTCTCAATCCTAAGTTATCCTTAGGACAGTATGAGTCCTCAATCCCAAGATACCTTGACTAACCTAATTCAAGCTACCCTTGAAATGCATCGTACAATGCAAAGTCAAGCTACCCTTAGGAGAGTATGGATCCTCAATCCTAAGCTACCATGAATTGCCCTTGGCCAAACCAAGTAATGCAACCATGAAAGCATCCCAATAATGCTAATTCAAGTTGCCCATAGGAGAGAATAAATCCTCAATCCTAGGGTACCATGACTACTCCTAACTCATGTTATCCTTGACATGCATTCTATAATGCTAAGGCAAGCTATCCTTAGGAGAGTGTAAATCCTCAATCCCAAGTTATCCTATCTTGGTCTAGTCTTACCAAGTCAAGCTACACATGAAGGGATCATATATCACACCTTTAAGCTATTCTAATCTAACATGCATTGATTCATTTTAGGTTACTAAATCAATCTAGAATAATTCTATGTGAGAAAACTCGAACCTCCTAGCATATTCATGTCTAACTGTATAAGAGATAAGCAATACACAACAAAATCACATATTATTGGCTTTAACCCCAAAGCCCTAACATTTATGGCTACAAGCCCTATTTCAAGCTTTACTTCTTAATCTCATCATTATACCAAGATTTCAAGGTATTTCAATCACATTCTTTCTTAGTAGGTGATTCTAGTTATGATTGATTCATAAAGTTTCAATTCTAACTTCTCAAGTCATGATCCATCATATTCAACAAAGTCTAGTTCAATTCATGATTATATGTTCCTACCCTTGAACAATTACTACACATGACATTGATTTAGGAAGATCACCTTTGAACCTTCAACTTTGCCTCTAATGGCATAAACCCACAAATATCACATTCATCAATTTAGATTAGGGTTTACCATAGAAATCATATGAAATCTTCATAATATTATAATTCAATGCTAATACAATCATAATTAGGTATTATCCACTAGATTGGAATCATACCTAAACCCTACCCACAATGTAGAAGGAAACCAACTAGATTTGGGATTTTGACTTCACAATTGAGGGAAAACTAAGGGGGCTCTATGGGGAAGAGCCCATAGATGAATAAGATAAACATACCTTAATTCAAAGCCCTAATATAGCTCTAATAAATGGAGGAAAACTGCCCTCTTCTTCTTCTAGAGAGAATTTTTGGAGAGGATTTTGGGGTCTTAGATGAATGAGTTAAATAATTTAGTTTAGGGGTCAATTAGGTATTTATGATGTAACACCCCGTATTCTACGTGAACTAGTCCTATTTATATGAAGCTTATAAATTGCCTTGTGGTATAGTTATGCACTCAGTTTCCTATGCAACTAATGAAAAAATAATAGGCTTAAAGTGAACTGCCCATAGATTTTGATGTGACCCGATTAAGTTGAAGTCTACATAAGTATTTAAACTCGATATGGTAAGGTGGTAATTGAGCTGAAAGTTGCAAGTTAAGTGCTAAGTTAAAGAAAATGAGATTAATATTTAGAAAATGGAATAAAATAAGTGAGGTGCTTGCTTGACTTAACTAAGCTAGTAGGTGACAAGTAGGTGCATCACCTACTTTGACTAATTGACCAGTCCAAAGGACCAAGTAGGTGCATCACCTACTTGACCTATATGGATCTAGTAAAAAAGGCCAAGGTTTATGGATCAGATTTGAGCCTATGCTAATAGACTCACTTGAGGCCCAAACTAACTTAAATAAAATGAAAATGACATTAAAGCCCAGCAGCCAAATCTGACAAGGCCCAATATATTTAAGCCCAAGTGAAAGCAAATAGGTGCGTCACCTAGTTTGACCTTTTGAGCTGCTTGATGTACATAAGCAGGTGCATCACCTACTTGACCAATTAGTGGCTGAAAATGGACCAAAAAGGGAGGTTCTAGAGGATATTCTTAAAGGTGAAGAAACCTCAATATAAGATATATTGGCTGCTATTCTCACTCATTTTTAACACACAATATTGAGAATTAACTCCAGCTCTCTGTCTCTTTTCTCTTAAGTATTAAAACAACGGCCTTAAAGTTCCTTCTAGGATTCTTGAAGAAATCCTCATATCTGCAAACCAAGATAAGAGAAATACTTATGGATTTAGCTTAATTCTCCCATGGAAGACTAGAAAACATGTTATTCATGCTTAATTATAAATACAAGGCAGAAATTCGCACAAGCTACTGCTCACTTTCCTTAATTATTAAGATATTTTTCTCTTGTTCTTTGGTTCAAATGTGAAGGGAAATTGAAGTTCTAGAGGAATTCAAGTTATAAGAAGAAGTTGTAGAAATTGAGGTAAGGTGATTGCTCCATTTTCTTCCTCCTTATGTATGAGTTTGAGTGAGGAATTATGGGTGTGTTGTCATAAAAGAACTCAAGGGGTGGTGAGTTCAATAATTGGTTGTATGATAAAGAGTATTTGAGGTTGTTTTATGTGTATTGTGGTTGGTGCATCTTGGGTAATCTTGGAAAAGGATATATAATGTATGTATTGGGCAGAAGAAAGAGGGTGTGGTGATACACATTATCCGTCAATGTTAGCTACTTTTTACGGGGCTCACAGTGTGATAGCTGCTAATTTTAGTTTATCATGACTTATATTGTAGATTAAAACCTAAAAGGGGAGGCTGAATAGTGATAGTTGTATTGGTCAAAGGATAAGGTATCTAAGGATATTCAATTTCCTATTTTTTTTACATGAATCCAACACTGGTATTACAAAGTAAGCTTTCTAAGTGTCCTTGGTAGTGACTGATTAAAGTGAGTACTCTAATATCGTCAAAGTACCCTTGGCACGTCGTATTCCCCTTATATAAATCAAAATGATCCTAGATTACACATGGTACATATGTTTATATGTTGGATATACAATCTGCCCATATCTTGCCAACTTGCTTCAATTGTCTATTCTATCATATATGTCATCCTTTCACATGTTCATATGTTCCCTTTATTGGTTATTACTCCCATTGTGTTAGACTATAATGTTACCTCACAAGATCCCTACTTGCTCTATGGTACATTTTATATGTACTTACTTGGAATATGTATCCGTCCTAAAGTTGAAACTGCCAACGTTCTCCCTTGGTCCCACATGCATGTATACCTTGTATTTGATAGTAGTTAGTGAGAATTTGGCAATCATATAGATTTCAAATCTCTTGGCTGAATTTTAAATGTCTTCACTTGATATGTGCTTCAATTTGAGATGTCAAAATGCTTATCGAGTCATATAAGCTCCAAAGTATTACACGTTCATGTGACATTTGCTTCCCATGTCATTGTTATTATCGTAAGTCCATATTCATATGTCTTCTACTACTGGTCCATAGTTCCAAATCTCAACAATGATTATGACCACCAAAAAACTATCTCAAAAGATTTATGATCATCAAAAGAACAATCTCCAAGGAGATATAAACATCAAAACAACAATATAAAAGATTAATGCATCTAAGTGAAGCAATCTGTATAATTATGGGTGGCAGCGTAGGGGAAAATGCCTAGCATGGATCGATCCCACTTGGTATAGAAGGGTGGCAGATCAGGCGCGAATGCGTAGCATAAGCCGATCCCAATTGGTATAAGAGGGTAGTAGCTCAGGGGCAATAGCCTAGCATGGGCTGATCCAAATTTGTGGAATTATTAGGACAACATCCAAGGGGTTAAAATGCCTAGCATGGGTCATCCTCTTCTACCGTTGATCAGCTGGTCATTTGTATCATATGTCTTATAAATATTATAATGCAAAGAAAAGTAAAGAAAAGAATGTAACATAAACGATTCCACAGGTATAAGCAAAGGTGGTCTCTAATCCTTATCTATTGGTATTTGATTTCACTTGAGCTCTCATTTTACATATGGTTGTATTATGCCTTACATATTTAGTACATTCTTCCGTACTGACGTCCCTTATTGGGGATGTTGTATTTCATGTTGCAGGTACATGTACTCAACTAGTAGATCTCCCAAATATGATACTCAACGGTTGTTGGTGAGCTCTAGGTTGATTTGAGGCTTTGTCGAGTCTTTACTATGCATATTTCATAGTGGTATAGTCATGGATTCCAGTAGAGGCTTTGTAGACATTGTAAAGCTACCATCTGAATTCATAGTTTCACTAGTCACATGTATCGGTTTAGCTAGTGAATATATCTGCATAGTAGTAGTTTATTTTCTCATCATAGGTGACTTGTAAAGTATGTGTTCATATGGTATTTGTCTGCCTCACTAGGGTTGGGGTGTGACGTATAAGTTTGTAAATAACTAACTAACCGACCTACCTTAACCCCTAATTAATTACTAACTTAACCCTTAAACAATTAACTAAAAACTAAACTTAAAAAAACTGCTTGACCTACGAGACCCTCACACACGGACCGTGGGTGGGCCTACGGGGCGTACTGCACCTCCATAGGTGCTGGACAGAGGCTCAACTTGGCAGGCCTTTCCAGGCCTTGACCCACGACCCCGACCTATGGGGCGTGGGTCCACCTACTGGCCTTAGATGGCCAAGCGTAGGTGCTGCCAAATCAAGCAGATTTGGGGCTTTTTTGAGGGTCCTCCCGAAGGACCCCATGGGTGATCCTTGGGTGATCGTACCTTGACGCCCTAACCCTTAAACCCCTATTCTAAGTACAGGAATCATTTTTACGACTTAATCTTTCTCATCAAGCTCGAAAACTCTTACTAAAAGCTCTTAAACTCTCTAGTTCAACTTACTAGTTTCCGGGGATTTACAGTAACTCCCCCTAGGGATCATTCGTCCTTGAATGACGATTCAAAACACTTCTTAAAGTCACAACTTTAAACTAGCAGCCCATTATGCATGCACTACATCTAATGCACACAACCAAGGAAGAAAACTTCAATTCCAAGCTAAACACATTCAATGAAAAACAAGGGAGTAGGAACTACTTCTACCAACCCAAAAATGCATGAAATTCTATATCTACTCATTTTCAAGGAGGAACTAAAATCTCCTAGCTAAAACATGCTCAACACACACTTATGGAGCCTATATGCTAATTACTCTTAAAATGCATCTATTTTAGGAGGAATCTTTCAACTCCAAAACTAAGGCATGCTCATAATCAACTCAAGAAGTCTATATGCAAATTTACTCAATGCACTACAACATCAAGAAAATAATGTATATAAGTCATTTTTAACAAAACCTAAGAATTTTCATGAACATGCATCACATAGGAAGATCATGGAAACATGTAAAACACACATGACTTCATCTAAGAGCAAATCAAGAGGAATCTATCATCTCAAGCTGGAATAGCAGTAGAAGGAAAATGATGAAGACATCGGGACATCTCATTGGCCATTGGCCTCACAAGTGGCACCCTTACCTAAAACCCTCACTAAACTACACTCTATAGCACTTCATGGAACAACTTCTTTGTTCTTCTATTTCTTAACTTGGCGGTCTAAGATCTCTAATGGTACTTCTAATTTAGAGAGGTTCTCTTTAAGCAACTATAGCTCACAAGCAACCCTACTAATACTACTCTAGATATCATATGAGCCTACTAAGTCGGGACTAAACTTCTCATACTTACTACACCTCTCAGGGTGAAAATTTCTAGCAACCCTGATTCATGAACATCAAGGATACTCAACGACCTTGCTACCTGAGCACATTATCTCCCCCTTGCAAGCAAGCCTATAAAAACTCTTCTAAGCATCACTTCATTAAATTCTAAGGTCGGAGCAAGTCATCACTAAGCTTTCACATCCGTCACACAAGATGATTCTACACCAAGGTGAATTACACTTCTACCCTTCTTAGAGGAGTCTACTCACTCAACCCATCTAGGCATTACTTCAACACCATATTCAACCAGTCTATCAACATACCTCCAAACTCATCATAACTAAGGCGAGTTCTACGATCAACTAAACATAACCATAAAGCAACCCATTCATACTAAAGGCAACATCACAATCTATCATCTCAAATCTATCAAGTCACATAGCCATAATTGGCATCACAACCAACCTTTCTCCCTCACTCCTTGTCGCATAAGCCCTTCGAGGAGTCATATCCTAAAGACCATCGGATAAGAAATAGGAGAGAGACCTTATAGAGTTAAACTCTATGGCACAACTTGGAGAATGAAGAAGTGAAGTTTCCTAAGCATCCAATAGCCTCATATTCATAAATGTGGCGCGCTGCACATTTATGAACAAGACTCTACTAGACGTGGGTTGAGACATCCTAAAACCATCCCAAAATCTTATGTTCTGATACCATTTTTGTCACGATCCACGGGTACCCCCTAGACGTAACACGACATATAAGACTTTGAAATGTCTTGTACAAGCCTAATAGCATATCATGAACATAAGATAATAGAAAAGTATGGGAAAATTTAAAACTTTTACAATCGAAGTCATTTTTAATAAAACCCAGCGAAGTCTTTCTATACTGTCTCAAACCATCTAATACCAATTTTAGAATAAACACTTGGGACACAACCCATACAATAATCTCAACATAAAAATAAAGACATAAAGGTACTAGTGGGTTTCTCTTCGAAGCTATGAGGACTCACCAATTCTTCAACTCCTTTGCTCCTTAGAAACCCATCTCCAAAGTAGCACTCAAGTCTCGAAACCCTACATTTGATTAGAATATTGGCAAACTATGCGTTAGTACAAAATGTACCAAGTATGATAGCTAGCATAACCATAAGAGCATAAGACAAGGGTTAGTCAACATTAGACATAATCCAAATCATATGAAATACTTGATGAAACATAAACTATAAGCATAAGAGACAATATCATAATCATAATAAGCAAAGTCTCCAACATAAACATCATATAAGCATAATTGACTCTTAGTCATCTATACCATAATAGAACCATTCTTAAGTAACCACAAAGCATGTGTGTGCAAATCATGAATACAATCCCATAATACCACCCAAGCCAAGTATCCGTTTTTGGTAATCTTAATCATAGTCTATATACATGGTCAAGTCTTTAAGCTTATTTCAACCATAAGGGAACCAATACTTCTAAGTAACCTTAAAGCACACTTGTGCAATACATGAAAGGCATCCCATACTACCCTTCAAACTAATCATAACCTTGAAGTCATCCTAGTCATATTCATCCTCCTTAGGTCTTACTATTGGCTTACTTCATGTGGAAAAGGAAACTATCACCCTTAGCCAATCATATCTTGGAAGGAAACTATGGCAACAACCCAACCTAAATTAAACGATATAAGAGAACCATTCATAACTAGTCTTAAGTAATACTTGTGCAATGTATGGATAGCATCCCATACTACTACCCACACTAAGTACCCCTTTAGACTATCAAGAATGCTCACTAGTTGGGGACAAGTCCCTCTAGACTATTTTCCTCTATTCATATAAGTTACTTCTCCATTTAGTACTAGGCAAGTCAAAACCCTTGAATGAACTCTATTTCTCAGTTAAAGGCTACCAAGGAATAACCCCCTAATAGGCTAGACAGTGTTATCATCCAACTAACATAACTATATTAGGCTAAGCTAACAACCTTGGAAGACACACTAACATGCAAGTCCGAGCTACTCTAGGAAAGGTACAAGTGTCCTATCCCAACTACCATGAAATAGTTCAAGACCAACTAAGTCATGCTACTGTTAGAAGTGTACAATGATACAAATGCAAGTTATCCTTAGGAGAGTATAATTCTCAATCCTAAGCTATCCTTAGGAGAGTATGAGTCCTCAATCCCAAGCTTCCATGACTAACCTAATTCAAGCTACCCTTGAAATGAATCTCACAATGCAAAGTCAAGCTACCCTTGAAATGAATCTCACAATGCAAAGTCAAGCTACCCTTGAAATGAATCTCACAATGCAAAGTCAAGCTACCCTTGAAATGAATCTCACAATGCAAAGTCAAGCTACCCTTGAAATGAATCTCACAATGCAAAGTCAAGCTACCCTTGAAATGAATCTCACAATGCAAAGTCAAGCTACCCTTGAAATGAATCTCACAATGCAAAGTCAAGCTACCCTTGAAATGAATCTCACAATGCAAAGTCAAGCTACCCTTGAGAGAGTATGGATCCTCAATCCAAAGCTACCATTAAATGGCCTTGGCTAAATAAAATAATGCTATCATGAAAGCATCCCAACAATGTTAATTCAAGCTACCCATAAGTGAGTATAAATCGTCAATCCTAGGCTACCATGACTACTCCTAAATATTGCTATCTTTTACATGCCATTTACAATGCTAAGACAAGCTAGCCTTAGGATAGTGTAAATCCTCAATCCCAAGCTATCCTATCTTGGTCTTGTCTTACCAAGTCAAGCTACACATGAAGGGATCATATATTACAACTTCAATCCATTATAATCTAACAAGCATTGATTCATTTTAGGTTACTAAATCAACCTAGAATCATTCTTTGTGAGAGAACTCGAATCTCCTAGCCTATTTATATCTAAGTGTATATGAGAGAAGCAATACACAACAAAATCAAATATTATTCTCTTTACCCCCCAAAGCCCTATCATTGATTGCTACAAGCCCTACTTTACTGCTTTACTTCTTAATCTCATCATTACACCTAGATTTCGAGGTATTTCAATCACATTCTTTCTTAGTAGGTGATTCTAGTCATGATTGATTCATAAAGGTTGAATTCTAAATTCTCAAGTCATGATCCATCATATTCAATGAAGTATAGTTAGATTAATTATTATATGTTCCTAACCTTGATCAATTACTACACATGACATTGATATAGGAAGATCGCCTTTGAACCTTCAACTTTGCCCCTAATGGCATAAACCCACAAATTTCACAATCATCAATTTAGATTAGGGTTTACCATAGAAATGACATGAAATCATCATAATATCATAATTCAATGCTAATACAATCATAATTCGGTATTATCCGCTTGATTGGAATCATACCCAAACCTTACCTACAATGTAGAAGGAAACTCTAGCTAGATTTTGGTTTTTTACTTCACAATTGGGGGAAAACTAAGGGGGCTCTATTGGGGGAAGAACCCATAGATGAATAAGATAAACATACCTTAAATCAAAGCTCTAATAAAGCTCTTATCAATGGAGGAAAACTTCCCTCTTCTCTTTTCTTCTTCTTCTTCTCCTTCACTTCTAGAGAGAGAATTTTTGAGAGGATTTTGGGGTCTTTGATTATTGAGTTAAATGATTTAGTTTAGGGTTCTATTAGGTGTTTATAGTTGGTTAAATAACTGAGTAACTGACATACCTTAACCCCTAATTAATTACTAACTTAACCTTTAAACACTTAACTAAAAACTAGACGTAAAAAAACTGCTTGACCTAAGAGACCCACACCCACGGACCGTGGGTGGGCCTACGGGGCGTACTTCACCTCCGTAGGTGCTGGTCAGAGGCTCGACTTGGCAGGCCTTGACCCATGACCCCCACCTACGGGGCGTGGGTCCACCTACTGGCCGTAGGTTGCCAAGCGTAGGTGCAGCCAAATCTTGAAGATTTGGGGCTGTTTTGAGGGTCCTCCCCAAGGACCCCTTGGGTGGTCCTTGGGAGGTCGTACCTAGACGCTCTAACACTTAAACCCCTATTCTAAGTACGGAAATCATTTTTACGACTTAAGCCCTCTTATCAAGCTCTAAAACTCATACTTAAAGCTCTAAAACTCTCTGGTTAAACTTACTAGTTTCCTGGGCGATACAATATCTCCTCGTTGGGATCATTCGTCCTCGAATTATTGTTCTAAAAACTTATTAAAGTCACAACTCTAAACTAGCAGACCATTATGCATGCACTACATCTAATGCACACAACCAAGGAATAAAACTTCAATTCCAAGCTAAACACATTCAATGAAACACAAGGGAGTAGGAACTACTTCTACCAACCCAAAAATGCATGAAATTCTATATCTACTCATTTTCAAGGAAGAACTAACATATCCTACCTAAAACATTCTCAACACACACTCATGGACCCTATATGCAAATTACTCTTAACCTGTATCTATACAAGGAGGAATCATTCAACTCCAATACTAAAGCATGCTCATAATCAACTCATGAAGTCTATATGCAAATCCACTCGATGCACTACAACATGAGGAAAGTAATGCATATAAGTCATTTCTAACAAGACCTAGGCATTTTTATGAACATGCATCACATAAGAAAATCATGGAAACATGCAAATCATACATGACCTCATCTAAAAGCAAATCAAGAGGAACCTATAATCTCAAGCTTGAATAGGAGTAGAAGGAAAAAAATGAGGACACCAGGACATCTCATTGGCCCTTGGCCTACCAAGTGGCACCCTCACCTAAATCCCTCACTAAACTACACTCCATACCACTTCATGGAACAACTTCCTTGTTCTTCTATATCTTAACTTGCCGATCTAAGATCTCTACTGGTACTTCTAATTTAGAGAGGTTCTCTTTAAGCAATTCTAGCTCACAAGCAACCCTACTAACACTATTCAAGATCTCATATGAGCCTACCAAGCTGGGACCAAACTTCTCATACTCACTACACCTCTCAAGGTGAAATTTCTAGCAACCCTAATTCATGAACATCGAGGATACTCAACGACCTTGCTACCTAAGCACATTATCTCCCCCTTGGGAGCAAGCCTATACAAACTCTTTTAAGCATCACCTTTTCAATTCTACGGTCGGAGCAAGTCATCACTAATCTTTCACATCCGTCACACAAGATGGTTCTACACCAAGGTGAATTACACTTCTACCCTTCTTAGAGGAGTCTATTAACTCAACACATCTAGGCATTACGTATATACCATATTCAATCAATCTATCAACATACCTCAAAACACATCATGACTAAGCCGGGTTCTGTCATAAACTAAACATATCCATAAAGCAACCCATTCATACTAAAGGCAACATCACAATCTATAATCTCAAATCTATCAAGTCACATAGCCATAATTTGCATCACAACTAACCTTTCTCCCTCACTCTTTGTAGCATAAGCCCTTCGAGTAGTCATACCCTAAAGACCATTGGATAAGGAATACGAGAGAGAGCATATTGAGTTAAACTCTATGGCACGATTTGGAGAATGAAGAACTGAAGTTTCCTAAGCATCCAATAGCCTCTTATTCATAAATGTGGCGCGCTTCACATTTATGAACAAGACTCTACTAGACGTGGTTTGAGACATCCTAAAACCATACCAAAACCTTATGCTCTGATACCATTTTTGTAACGACCCAGGGTACCCCCTAGATGTAACATGGCGTATAGGACTCTGAAAAGTCTTATACAAGCCTCATATTATATCATGAATATTAGATAATAGAAACATACGGGAAAATTTAAAACTTTTACAATCAAAGTCATTTTTTATGAAAGCAGGCGAAGTATTTCTATACTTTGTCTCAAACCATCTACTACAACTATTAGAATAAATACTTTGGACACATCCTATACAATAGTCTCAACATAAAAATAAAGACATAAAGGTACTAGTGGGTTTGTCCTCAAAGCTATGAGGACTCACCAATTCTTCAACTCCTTTGCTCCTTAGAAACCCATCTCCAAAGTATCACTCAAGTCTCCAAACCCTACATTCGATTAGAATGTAGGCAAACTATGTGTTAGTACAAAATGTACCAAGTATGATAGTTAGCATAACCATAAGAGCATAAGACAAGGGTTAGTCATGATAAGACATAATCCAAATCATATGAAATACTTCTTGAAACATAAACCATAAGCATAAGAGACAATATAATAATTCTAATAACCAAAGTCTCCAACATAAGCATCATATAAGCATAATTGACTCTTAGTCATTTATACCATAATAGAACCATTCTTAAGTAACCTCAAAGCATGCATGTGCAAAGCATGAATAGAATCCCATATTACCACCCAAGCCAAGTATCCCTTTTTGGTCATCTTAATCATAGTCTATATACATGGTCATGTCTTTAATCTTCTTTCTACCATAAGGGCACCATACTTCTAAGTAACCTCAAAGCACACTTGCGCATTATATGAAAGGAATCCCAAACTACCCTTCACACTAAGCATAACCTTGAAGTGATCCTAGTAATATTCACCCTTCTTTGGTCTTCCTATTGGCTTACTTCATTGGCTTACTTCATGTAGACGAGGGAACTATCACCCTTAGTCAATCATATCTTGGAAGGCAACTATGGCAACAACCCAACCTAAATTAAACGATATAAGAGAACCATTCATAACTAGTCTCAAATAATACTTGTGCAATGTATGGATAGCATCCCATACTACTACCCACACTAAGTACCCCTTTAGACTATCAAGAATGCTCACTAGTTGGGGACAAGTCCCTCTAGACTATTTGCCTCTATTCATATAAGTTACTTCTCCATTTAGTACTACACAAGTCACAACCCATGAATGAACTCTATTTCTCAATTCAAGACTACCAAAGAATAACCCCCTAATAATCTAGATCATGCTATCATCCCACTAACATAACTATATTAGGCTAAGTTAACTACCTTGGAAGACACACTAACATGCAAGTCCAAGCTACTCTAGGAAAGGTAGAAGTGTCCAATCCTAACTACCACGAAATATTTCTAGACCAACTAATTCATTACCCTAACAAGTGTACTACGATACAAATGTGCAAGATATCCTTAGGAGAGTATGATTCTCAATCCTAAGCTATCCTTTGGAGAGTATGAGTCCTCAATCCCAAGCTACCATGACTAACCTAACTCAACCTACCCTTGTAATGCATCATACAATGCAAAGTTAAGCTACCCTTAGGAGAGTATGCATCCTCAATCCTAGGCTACCATGAAATGGCCTTGGCTAAACCAAGGCATGCTACCATGAAAGCATCCAAATAATGCTAATTCAAGCTACCCATATAAGAGTATAAATCCTCAATCCTAGGCTACCATGACTACTCTTATATCATGCTATCCGTGACATGCGTTCTATAGTGCTAAGCCAAAGCTATCCTTAGGAGAGTGTAAATCCTCAATCCCAAGCAATCTTATCTTGGTCTTGCCTTACCAAGTCAAGCTACACATGAAGGGATCATATATCACAACTTCAAGCTATTCTAATATAACATGCTTTGATTCATTTTAGGTTACTAAATCAACCTACAATCATTCTATGTGAGAGAACTCGAATATCCTAGAATATTCATGTCTAAGTGTCTAAGAGAGAAGCAATACACAACAAAAAATAACATATTTTTGGCTTTATCCCCAAAGCCCTAACATTTATGGCTAAAAGCCCTACATTCGAGCTTTACTTCTTAATCTCATCAATATACCTAGATTTCAAGGTATTTCAATCACAATTTTACTTAGTAGGTGATTCTAGTCATGATTGATTCATAAAGGTTCAATTCTAACTTCTCAAGTCATGATCCATCATATTCAATGAAGTATAGTTAGATTAATGATTATAAGTTCATAAACTTGATCAATTACTACACATGACATTGATTTAAGAAGATCGCCTTTGAACCTTCAACTTTGCCTCTAATGGCATAAACCCACAAATATCAGATTCATCAATTTAGATTAGGGTTTACCATAGAAATGACATGAAATCATCATATTATCATAATTAAATGCTAATAAAATCATAATTAGGTATTATCCACCAGATAGGAATCATACCCAAACCCTATCCACGGGGTAGAAGGAAACCCTGGCTAGATTTGGGTTTTTGACTTCACAATTGGGGAAAAATTAAGGGGGCTCTATTGGGGAAGAACCCATAGATGAATAACCTAAGCTTACCTTAAATAAAATCCCTAATCAAGCTCTCATCAATGGAGGAAAATTGTCCTCTTCTATTCTCTTCTCTTCTCTTCTTCTTCTTCTTCTTCTTCTTCTTCAATTCTAGAGAGAGAATTTTTGGAGAGGATGTTGGGGTCTTAGATGAATGAGTTAAATGATTTAGTTTAGGGGTATATTAGGTATTTATAGGTGGTTAAATAACTAACTAACCAACCTACCTTAACCCCTAATTAATTACTAACTTAACCCTTAAACACTTAACTAAAACCTAAACTTAAAAAAACTGCTTGACCTACGAGATCCCACCCACGGATCGTGGGTGGGGCTACGGGGCATACTGATCCTCTATAGGTTCTGGTCAAAGGCTCAACTTGGCAGGACTTTGTAGGCCTTGACCTATGACCCCCACCTACGGGGCGTGGGTCCACCTACTGGCTGTAGGTGGCCAAGCGTAGGTGCTGCCATATCTTGTAGATTTGGGACTGTTTTGAGTGTCCTCCCCAAGGACCCCTTGGGTGGACCTTGGGGGTCGTACCTTGACGCCCTAACCCTTAAAATTCTATTCTAAGTACGGAAATCATTTTTACTACTTAATCCCTCTCATCAAGCTCTAAAACTCTTACAAAAATTTCTAAAACTCTCTAGTTCAGCTTACTAGTTTCCGGGGAGTTACAAGGCCTAGCCACATAAGAACCACCACTATTACCTTATTGAATTTTAGGGTGAGACACCCTATCCTTGTTGTCCCTTGGAGCAATAGAGGAGCCTTGGTTGGAAAACCATTGTCTAAATCATGGTCGACCTTGTCCATCGAACCTAACATTAGAGAAGTTCCCATCACCGCTCTAGCTCTTTTAACTTCCCTATTCTTTTCCTTGAGTTTTCACTCCTCAATTTGTTGAGAATAAACCATAAGCTTTGAGATATCCATGTTATGATGGAGCATTGTTGTATGACATTCTTTTTCAACCAAGTCGGACTTACCCGACAAAAACCTACTATCCTATCCCTCAGATGCATTACCATAGTTGGAGCATACTTCGACAATTAAGTGAATTTTAGGGCATACTCTATCACGCTCATACTTCCTTGATGAAGGTTGATGAACTCGTCCACCTTGGCTTCCCTCAACTCTCGGGGAATGAATCTATCAAGAAATGTTGATTTGAACAATTCACATCATATCGGGCCCGCTCCTACGGGTCTTCCACCCTTCCACTAATCATAATAAACTTGCTAAGCCCACTAAAACTAGAAGACTAAACTAGAGCCTAAATAAAAAACTAGTGGCCTAAATGGTGTCTAACGTAAAGAGTAGAGACTTAAGGGAGAGGCTTAGGGTTAATTAATTAACTAACTAGGGTCGTTTAATATTAATTAAAACTAACTATAAATACATAATAAATCCCCTAAACTAAAAAAACTAACTCATTCTCAGAAGACCAAAATAAAAAGCCCTCCCCTCAAAAAATATTCTCTCTCTAAGACTCCATTGAAGAACAAGAACAAGGTCAAGCTTAGGGTTCAAGGTCCAGCCTTTCATCTCAAATTTCGTGTGGAATCCATCAATTAAGGTATGGTAATCTTGATCCATGGTACACTTTCTTCCATGGATCCCTTAAGCTCTCCAATTTGAAACTAGGAAAAATCTTCAAAGACCTAGGGTTTTCTTCCGATCAAGGATTCTTTCTCAAATGGTTTTCAAACGTTTAATTGTCATATATTATGGATTAATTACTGTTTTTATGATAAATTCACCATGAATCCATAAAATCTCCTCTAACCCTAATTTTAAGAATGTAATGTGGGTGAATTTGTAGTAAGGTCAATAGTATTTAATTGTTCTTGTTGTAGTGTGGTTTCTTGATCATATTACTATTCATGTGGAATGTAATAATCCTATATTGATTTGGAGAAAGTGATCCTTGACCCAAGATGGGTAAGACATGAGATTTATGCCAAATTATGAGTTACATGTATATGCACTATATGAACATGATTATAACCTTATTATTGTGTTAATTGAAAGTTCATTCCCATAAACATATAATGATCATGATGTGAAAGTTCTTCTCACTATGTTATGGTTCTAAGGTTGAAAGTCCATTCTCACCTAATTAAGTTCTGAGTTATTATTATGAATTATGTGGGATAGAGGGTAAGATACTCCTTTGTACTTGTAAATTCAATTCAAAGACTAAATATATAATTGTGGGAAGTAATTCTTAGCACCGGAAGGATATTGAATATGAGATGGAAATACCCTCGCTAGAGAGGAAAAATTTCTATGATATATCTCATGAGATGGAAGATCCCCGCTAGAAAAGATGGGTTTCTAATAACAATCTTTGTATCCCATAACTATGTGCCCTCATAGGTCTTTAGCTAGTGGATCCACCTAAAGGTTATACATTATTTCTACCTTAGGCAAGTAGGACTCTCTTTTTGGTGTGGGGCATGACACAGGATTCCATGTTTAGCTCACATGGTCTATGTCGGTTAAGGCTTATTCCCAAAGTAATAATGATGGTAAAGTATTAACTATGTTTGCTTAAGGAGTTTACTTAGCATGGGTAGGATTATGAGACTTACTTATAAATGGAACAAGTAGACTTTGAGAGTATTTATGGTGGGTTCCTAATGTGATGTGATGACTTATACATTGGTTATGCTTATGATACGTGTTTTTATACAAATTTTCTATATGATTCGCAAAATTTACAAAGATGCATACTCTTCAACTAAATTGTCCCTTTTTGCATATTTTTCATGATTTTGTGCATGATTATCATACTTAGTACATTAATTGTGCTAACCCATATGTCTTCTACTCTTTTCACAAAGTGTAGGCTCTTGTGTGCCGGTTGATAGTCCTTTCTAGTTCAAGCTTGGGTTGACTACTCTTCAAGATTGTGGTATGTCGTCATGGATACGAGGACAAGAGCTTTATTGTTATTTCATTCTTTAGTTGTACTAGACATTTTCATATTCTCTATTGTAAGGGTTGTGACCCTATTGTTTTGAGATTCAGATTGCAGTAGATGGCTTAATGAGACAATGTCTAGATTTCCACTATACTTTTATAAAGATTTCCTTAAAGACTTGAAAATTGTGTTTTTACTCTTTATTATTATTGTATACTTATGTGATGATGATAAGCTAAGTGGTTTATTTGGTTCCTTTCAGGGTTCCATGTGCCATGTTACGCCTGAGGGGTAACCTTGGGTCGTAACAAACATGGTTATCAGAGCAAAAGGTTTAGAATGATACTAGGATGATGTCTCTGTAACACCGCGAAAACCAGGTCTAGAAAAAAATTGTACAAAACTACCTGAAGTAGTGAACCATGGAAGGGTTCATGGACCGTGATAGGGTCCACGGTCCATTGACCTGCCTGTGGTCTTGACTTGGATTCCACCAAGCCCAAACATCAGACCACGGGACCCTTCACGGGTCGTGGTGGCACCCGTAGAGTGAAGGTAGTAGGCCCCCTAGCCAGCCCCTTAGACCTCCACGCCAAAGTGAAATCCATGAGGTCCTTCACAGTTCGTGGTCCCTCACACGGGTCGTGGAGTGGCCCGTGAAGGCTAACCAGTAGCCCTCAAAATTTGAGCCTCCAGACCTCAGTCCAAGTGAGGATCACGAGGACCTTCACGGTCCCTGGTCCTCCAAACGGGCTATGGTAGTGGCCAGTGGACCATCCCTTAGAACCACAGGACCAAGTGAAGACCACTAGGGTCTTCACGGTCCGTGGTCACATTCACGGTCCGTGAAAGGGGTCGTGGTCATCCTGTCTACAACTTTAAGTCAGGGGTCTTTTGGTTTCTTCCTATTTCGTTGGATCTCTAAATATGTTGTTTTAACGCTAAACTATGTGGTTTTGATCAGTTTTAGCCTAGAAACATAACTAGAAATTACCTAAGTCAAATCTTTTATCAAAAACTTAGAAATTAGAATGTGAAAAGAGGAAAGAGGTCGACCAACCCTAGTTCAAGAATGCAACAAGATTCCATCTGTTCCATCCCCAAAATAAAAATATTTCTCCGTGGAATTTGTCACCAGGTATGTGGGATTTCACTAGTGGGTTCCGTTCACCCATTGGGTCCCGAGATTTTAGTCAAATTCTCGATTCCCATATTATGATTAAACCTAGGGTTTCTAGAACTTCAGCAGATTCTCATGAATGAGTTATTTACATGTTCCAAATCAGATTATCATGTTGTTACTTCATTTCTTGCATAAATTTCAGCACCCTAGTTATGTATTTCTGAAGTTCTTGAATTACACATGCTAGGGCAGATATTTCAGTATTTCAGATATGCATGTCCTAGTCTTGAATGTATAAATATCAGTATATGTAGATGTGTTCACAGATCATCAGAGCCTTCAGTATGTTCATGCAGATGTTCTCACATACCATAAGAGCCTTCAGTAGGTGTTCACCCAGAAACAGTTGAATCTTCGCCAGAGAAGATAGCTTGAGTACTTCAAAGATTATGACATGAGTGTGCATTACCATCCTGGTAAGGCCACTGTAGTAGCAGATATTCTTAGTAGACTATCTATGGGTAGTGTAGGACATGTTGATGAAAAAAGAAAGGAGCTAGCAAAGGATGTACACAGACTTGCTCGCCTAGGAGTTCATCTTATGAGCATATCAAATGGTGGTGTAATGGTTCAGAATGGGGTAGAATCCTCTTTGGTAGTGTAAATTGCGGAAAAGCAAGACAGTGATCCGATATTACATGAACGCAAGGGTGCAGTCCACCAACAGAGAGTTGAGGTTTTCTCCCAATGGGAAGATGGTGTACTTCGCTACCAGGGTCGATTATGTGTTCCTAATATGGGCGAGTTGAGACAACATATTAGATATTCTATTCATCCAGGTGCCACTAAGATGTACCGCGATCTGCGGGAAGTCTATTGTTGGAATGGTATGAAAAGAGATATAGCCGATTTTGTAGCTAAGTGCACCAATTGCCAGCAAGTCAAGCTAGAAAATCATAAAAAAGGAGGTATGACTCACGAGATCGACATTCCTACTTGGAAGTGGGAAGTGATCAACATGGATTTCATTACAGGCTTACCTTGTACTCGCAGACATCATAACTCCATTTGGGTGATAGTTGACATAGTTACTAAGTCTTCTCACTTTGGCGGTCAAGACTAAAGATTCGATAGAGGACTATGCCAAGCTTTACATCAATGAGATAGTTAGGTTGCATGGGGTTCCTTTGCTTATCATCTCAGACAGAGGTCCTCAGTTTACCTCTCATTTCTGTAGGTCATTTTAGAAAGGTCTTTATACTCAGGTTAACCTTAGCACGACATGTCATCCGCAAATGGATAGTCAGGTAGAGCGTACCATTCAGACCTTAGAGGACATGTTGAGATATTGTGTGATCGATTTGAAAGGTAGTTGGGATGATCACATTTCTCTTATTGAATTCGCCTAAAACAATATTTACCATTCCAGTATTCAGATGGCCCCTTATGAGGCATTGTATGGGCGTAGATGCAGATCTCCTACTAATTGGTTTGAAGTAGGTGAAGCAACCTTTATAGGGCCAGATTTAGTCCATTATGCTAAGGGGAAAGTGCAATTCAATAGAGATAGACTAAGACAACCTAGAGTCACCAGAAGACTTATGTAGATGTAAGGAGAAAGGAACTAGAGTTCCAAGTTGATGATTGGGTCTTCCTGAAAGTGTCACCTATGAAAGGGGTGATGAGATTCGACAAGAAAGGGAAGTTCAGTCCCAGATATGTAGGCCCTTACCGTATCTTGAAAAGGATTGGTAAAGTGGCTTATGAGTTAGAGTTGCTAGAAGATTTAGCAACAGTGTATCCAGTCTTTTACATTTCACTATTGAAGAAGTGTGTGGGTAATCCAACATCCGTAGTGCCATTAGAGAGAGTGGTTGTGAAAGATAGCCTTTCTTATAAGGATGCACCAGTTGAGATTCTTGATAGTCAAGTTAGAAGGCTGAGAAACAAAGAGGTCACTTCAGTCAAGGTTTGGTGGAGGAGTCAGTCCATAGAGGGAGCTACTTGGGAAGCAGAAGCAGCCAGGAAAGCCAAGTATCCTCACCTCTTTCCTTCCGATTCCACTCCAGCTTGAGGTAATAGTTCCTCTTCAGTTTTTTAGTCATTAATGCATGAACTCACTTTTAATATCATGTTCCTCAAGTTTGTTCTTGAATTTTTAGCGTATTTGCACATTTTGGGAAATTAGCTCCGTCAAAAATCAGTCTTCAGTATTTATTTGTAGGGTTGCAGCTCATTCCCTCCATTTCAGCTACTTTAGTCTTCATTCGAGGACGAATGATCCCAAGGGGGAGATATTGTAACACCTCCAAAACTAGGCCTAGAAAAAAATTGCAAAAAACTACCTGCAGTAATGAACCACGGCAGGGTTCACAGACCGTGACAGGGTCCATGATCCGTTGACTTGCCCGTGGTCTTAACTTGGATTTCACCAGGCCTAGACATCAGACCATGGGACCCTTCATGGGCCATGGTCATGATAACGGGCCGTGGTGGTGCCCGTAGAGTCGAGGCAGTAGCCCCCATAGCCACCCCTTAGACCTCCACGCCTAAGTGAAGACCACGAGGGCCTTCACGGTTCGTGGTCCTTCTCACAGGTCGTGGAGTGGCCTGTGAAGGCTAACCAGTAGCCCTCAAAACCTGAGCCTCCAGACCTCAGCCCAAGTTTGGGCCACGGGGACCTTCACGATCCGTTGTCCTACACATGGGTTATGGTAGTGGCAGTGGACCAGTCTTCAGAACCATAGGACCAAGTGAAGACCACGAGGGCCTTCACAGTCCGTGGTCCCTTGCACGATTCGTGAATGGGGCCTTGGTCAGCCCGTCTGCAACTTTAAGTCAGGGGTCTTTTAGTCTTTTCCTATTTTGGTTGACCGCTACACTACGTCATTTTAACCCTAAACTACGTCGTTTTGATAGGTTTTAGCCTAGAAACATAACTAGAACTTATCTAAGTCATATCTTTCATCAAAAACATAGAAATTAGAACGTGAAAAGAGGCAAGAGGTTGACCAACCTTAGTTCAAGAATCCAACAAGATTCCATCAGTTCCATCAGTTCCATCACAGAAATCATAAAATTTCTCCATGTAATTTGTCACCAGGTATGTGGGATTTCACTAGTGGGTTCCGTTCACCCATTGGGTCCCTAGATTTGAGTCAGATTCTCGATTCCCTTATCATGATTAATCCCAGGGTTTCTAGAACGTCATCAGATTCTCATGAATTAGTTATTTACATGTTCCAAATAAGATTATCATGTTATTACTTCGTTTCTTGCATAAATTTCAGAACAGTAGCTATGTATTTGTTTAGTTCTTGAATTACACATGCTAGGGCAGATATTTCAGTATTTCATATATACATGCCTCATTCTATAATGTTATATTATTAGTATATTAATGTGCATTCTCAGTTTGCATGTCAGTTTTGAGCTATCCAGTATATTACAATAACTCAGTCATAATATCACTTAATCTGAGTAGCAAAATATCTAGTTTGACCAGGGTCAGTCAACCATATAGTCCTAGAACTACGAGCCACATAGGTTGTAAGTCCCCTATGTAGGCATCATTTTAGTGATCACGCCAGCATGCCTCTATACCTTTGGCCAGGTATATTGGGTCCTCTCTATGGAGTGGATACATTGGACTCCACTTTTAGCTCATGTGGTTTTATTATCGGTTATTAGTATCTCCCACAGTTCAGTCAGATTTTATTGAATTGACCGTTTATAAGTATAGTCAGTATTCAGTTTCAACATATTAGAAATTTGTCATTGCATACAGTTTGCCCAACATTTTGTATCTATATCATGTTCAGATTATGCTCTTGCTTTATTGTTTGTTCAGTTATATGTTTATTTTAGCTTTACTCTATCTGGCATGCTCAGTACCTATCCAGTACTGATGCATACTCCTAGCTACATCTTCTCGTAATGTATGTCCAGGTTCTCAGCATCCAGATCACGCTTAGATCAGTGCCCGATTTCCAGTCCAGTAGTATCAGTAGTGAGTCCTCATTCTTCAAGGACAATAGTCATGTTATTTTTAGTATTTCAGCCTTCTAGTTTCAGTTTTGCTAGACTTAGTTGGGGTATGTCCCAACACTTCTAGTCAGTTAGAGGCTATTTTCAGACATAGTTAGATTCAGTTTAGTATTTGAGTTTGATGTTCTTTTGTATTAAACTCTCACTTTTGATATATTCAGTTTAAGTATATGGCTATTCCCCATCACTTTCATTTTCATGACTTAGCTTCCGCATCAATTATTTTATATTCTTAGTAAGCTCATGTTATGCCAGTAGGGTTAGCTTGGGGTCACTTGTAATCCTAGTTTCCGTGTCCGCGTCTCGTGGGTAGCTCAGGGAGTGATATTCTCATAAGCGACGTCTAGTAGAGTTTTGTTCGTAGTATGAAGTTCTTCACATTTATGAGTGAGAGGATATAAGATGTTAAGAACTTACACTTCTTTCATTACTCTTAAGTCGTGCCATAGGGTTTAACTCTATAAAGTTGTCCTTCTAATCCTTCTCTTATGTCTTCAAGAAATGAATACACGAAATGGAAAATTCAAGAAGGGTGAAAGAGGAGAATGTGAATTTAGGAAATCCTCAAGACAATCAAACTCCTCAATATGAGCAAGTTCCAAATGATCCTCCGACTTTGACAGGTAAGGAGATTAGGTCGGCTTTTCTAACTTTGACCCATGCCATGACGGCTCAAGCTCAAGCCATGACTACTCAAGCCCAAGCTATAACGGCTCAAGCAAATAGGGATGTTGGGCCTCGAGTGAATACTAATGTGAGTTCTATGGCTTCGATATTGAGGGATTTTTCTAGGATGAACCCCCCTAAGTTCCTTGGTTCCAAGGTGGAAGAGGACCCCCAAGGGTTTGTTGATGAGGTTGGCAAGATACTTAGTGCCATGGGGGTGTCTTTGGAGGAGAAGGCAGAGCTAGCCGCCTACCAACTAAAGGATGTAGCTCAAATTTGGTATGAACTATGGAAGGATGAGAGGCCAAGAGGAGTGGGTCCCATAGGTTGGGAGGTGTTCAAAGAAGCATTCCTTGATACGTTTTCCTCCCTAGAGTTGAGGGAACAAAAGTTGGTAGAATTTATGAACCTTTGTCAAGGGGGTATGAGTGTGAAGGAGTATTCTCTCAAGTTCGCCCAACTATCCAATTATACTCCAACCTTGGTGGCAAATTCGAGGGCTAGAATGAATAAGTTTATGATGGGAGTGTCTAGTTTGGTTGAAGAAGAATGTCGTATGGAAATGCTCCATCATGACATGGATATCTCAAGGCTCATGTTTTATGTTCAACAAATTGAGTAGACAAAACTCAAGAAAATGAATAAAGAAGTAAAGAGGGCAAGAACCAGTGAAGGGAAGTTTTCCAATGCTAGGTCCGATGGGCAAAATCGGCAAAGGTTCAACCAATAATTCTCCAACCAAAGATCCTCTAATGCTTCCCCAATGGTCAATAAGCACAAGATGCCTAACCCTAAACCTCAAGGCGGAAATAGTGATGGGTACTCCAAGGTCAAGCCTACTTGTGCTAAATGTGGTATGAAACATGATGGAAAATGTCCTGCTGGTTTGGGTGTTTGTTATGGTTGCGGTAAGAGTGGGCACCAATTGAGAGATTGTCCAACACATTCACCAAAGGGGAAAGAAGATAAGAAAACTCCTCCAAGCGGGTCAAACTCCATTGTTCAAAAGCAAAACCTCTTTTATGCTCTTTGATCCCGAGAAGACCAAGAGAGCTCCCCGATTGTGGTGACCGGTATGTTTCAAGTCTTTTCTATTGATGCATATACATTGTTAGACCCCGGTGCCAGTTTTTCCTTTGTGTCCCCTTTAGTGGCCATGAAATTTGAAATACTCCCCGAAGTCTCATTGGACTTATTTTTTATTTCTACCCCGGTTGGTGAGTCCGTAGTGGCCAAGAAAGTCTATAGGAGTTGTCCTATTTCTTTGTCTCATAAAGTCACCTTGGTAGATTTGGTAGAGTTAGATATGTTTGATTTTGATGTAATTTTGGGGATTGATTTGTTGCATGCATGTTATTCTTGAATAGATTGTAAGACTCGGGTGGTCAAATTTCAACTTCTCAATGAGCCAATTTTAGAGTGGAAAGGGGGGAATTCTATTCCTAGAGGTCAATTTATTTCCTGTCTCAAGGCTAGGAAAATTATCTCCACGGGGTGAATTTATCATATAGTTAGGGTGATGGATTTTGAGTCCAAGGTCCCTTCTTTAGAGTCGGTCCCCATGGTGAGTGAGTTTTCGGATGTCTTTCCTGATGACTTGCCCGGCATTCCTCCCGAAAGCTAAATAGACTTTGGTATTAATATTTTTCCGGATACACAACCCATATCCATTCCTCCATATAGAATGTCTCCCGCCGAATTGAAAGAATTGAAGGAACAATTCAAGGATTTACTAGACAAGGGTTTTATTCAACCGAGTATCTCTCATTGGGGTGCTTCGGTATTGTTCGTGAGAAAGTAGGATGGGTTCCTTAGGATGTGTATTGACTACCGCCAATTGAACAAGGTAACGATAAATAATAAGTATCCCCTTCCTAGAATTGATGATTTGTTTGACGAACTCCAAAGGGCTAGCTACTTTTCAAAGGTTGACCTACGTTCGATCTATCACCAACGAAGGGTGAGGGGGGTTGACATTCCCAAGACGGCCTTCCTAACAAGATATGGTCACTATGAGTTCCTAGTAATCTCTTTTGGTGTAACTAATGCCCCGGCAGCATTCATGGATCTAATGAATAGGGTGTTTAGACAATACCTTGATATGTTTGTGATCATTTTATCGAGGATATTTTGATCTATTCAAGGAGTGAGGTTGATCATATGAGTCATTTTAGATTTATATTGCAAGTCCTTAAAGACCACAAATTATATGCAAAGTATAGTAAATGTGAGTTTTGTTGAGGTCGGTAGCTTTTCTTGGCCATGTTGTGTCTAGCAAGGGTATTGAGGTAGATCCTAAAAAGACAGTTGTGGTCAAGGGATGGCCTAGACCCTTAACTCCTACCAATATTAGAAGCCTTTTGGGTTTGGCCGGTTATTATAGAAGATTTTTTGAGGGTTTTTCCTCCATTGTTTTTCCGTTGACGGCTTTGACTCAAAAGAAAGCTATGTTTGTGTAGTCGGAGGCTTGTGAGAAAAGCTTCCAAGAGTTTAAAAATAGACTTACTTCCGCTCCAGTGTTGACCTTACTGAAGGGTACCGATGTGTTTGTGGTATATTGTGATACTTCAAGAGTAGGGTTGGGATGTGTACTCATGCAACATGGTGAAGTGGTTGTCTATGCTTCAAGGCAACTCAAGGTACATGAGAAGAACTATCCGAAACATTATCTTGAATTAGGGGCAGTGGTGTTTGCATTAAAAATATGGAGACATTACTTGTATGGGGTCCATGTAGATGTTTTAACCGATCACAAAAACCTCCAATATGTGTTTACCCAAAAGGACTTGAAACTCCGACAAAGAAGGTGGTTAGAGCTTTTAAAGGATTATGACATGAGTGTCCTTTACAACCCCGACAAAGCTAATATTATGGCGGATGCCCTTAGTAGACTATCTATAGGGAGTGTGACTCACATAGAGGATGAATAGAAAGAGTTGGTCTGTGATGTGCATAGGTTGGCCCGGTTAGGTGTCCAACTAGTAGATTCTCCCATGGTAGTTTCACGGTTCATAAAGGCTCCGAATCATCTTTTGTTGTAGTTGTGAAGTCTAAGCAACACCTTGATCCTATTTTGATGGAGTTGAAAGAATCGGTACTTGGGAAATCCACTGAGTCTTTCTCCCAAGGGGGAGATGGGGTGCTTAGGTACCAAGATCGATTATGTGTTTCGGATGTTGATGGGTTGAGGGAGAAAATTTTGGAGGAAGCTCATAAATCTCAGTAGTCTATTCATCCGGGAGCCACCAAGATGTATTGTGATCTACGGGAAGTCTATTGGCGGAATGGTATAAAATAGGATATTGTGGGATTTGTAGCCAAATGTCCAAATTGTCAACAAGTCAAGGTTGAACACCAAAGGCCTGGAGGTTCGTTGCAAGATATACCCATTCCCACTTGGAAGTGGGAAGAGGTGAATATAGACTTTGTTGTGGGTTTGCCTCGTACTAGAAGGCAACATGATTCTATTTGGGTCATTGCTGATAAGTTGACAAAGTCAGCTCAATTCATTCCCGTCAAGGTTTCCCTGTCGGTGGAATATTATGCTATTTTGTACATAAGGGAGATAGTGAGGTTACATGGGGTTCCCTTGTCCACCATTTTGGATCGGGGTACTCAATTTACTTCACATTTTTGGAAGTCATTCCAAAAGGGACTTGGTACTAAGGTGAAGCTTAGCACCACTTTTCACCCTCAAATAGATGGTCAAGTGAAGTGCACCATTCGGACTTTAGAGGATATGTTAAGGCAGTGTGTTTTATATTTCAAGGGTAATTGGGACGACCACTTTCCATTAATAGAGTTCCCCTACACTAATAGTCACAACTCAAATATCGGTATAGATCCTTTTGAAGCCTTGTATGGTAGAAGGTGTAGGTCTCCGGTGGGTTGGTTTAAAGTAGGTGATGTTGCTCTTATTGGTCCCAGGTCGATTTATGAGGCCATTGAGAAGGTTCTGCTCATTAGGGAGATATTGAAAATGGCTCAAAGTAGGCAAAATTCCTATTCCGATGTGAGGAGGAGGGACCTAGACTTTGAGGTAGGAGATTGGGTCTATTTGAAAATCTCACCCATGAAGGGTGTGATGAGGTTTGGCAAAGAGGGGAAACTTAGTCCTCGATATGTGGGCCCTCACTAAATTGTGAAGCGTATTGGGGAAGTTTTATATGAATTTGACTTGCCAAATGAGTTGGCTTCGGTTCATCCGGTGTTCCATGTTTCTATGCTTAAAAAAGTGTGTTGGGGACCCGGAGTCCATTATTCCTTTGGAAAGGTTGGGTGTTTGATATACCGTAAGTTTATGGTATTTCTAATACATTTCACTTACAAGTTGTGTGTGTCTAGGGCCCTTTTTGTATTGGTTTTTATGTATTTTTATCATATTTTGCAGGAAAGATGTTCAGGCGCGGAAGTAAAGAGACAGCTGAAAGACATGCAAAAAAAGTGCTTCCACGGAAGTGATCCACGGACTGTAGGTCCTTTGACGGTCCATAGGTGATGGTCGTAGATCAGCAGGCAAAGCATGGAAGCCAATCAGGGAAATCTGACCAAGTGTGGAACCACGGAAAGACATAAAAACATCACGAAAAATTCTCGAATTGCACCAGTCAACTTAGAATATCGACACGAATAAAATATCAAAGTTTCACATTATGTCGTGACTGCCTGAAAAATATTTAAAATTTTAATTAGTAAACATTTGAAAAATATAAAAATTAAGAAAAAGACATAAAAACACCTGAATAAATTACCTAATCGCACCAGTCACCTTAGAATATCCATACGAATAAAATATCAAAATTTGACATTTTTTCTTGACTGTTTGAAAAATATCAAAAAAATTAATTCGTAAACGTCCGAAAAATATAAAAATCAATAAAAGTAGATCCATTGACGGTCCGTGAGTGAGTCTCGTGGATTGAAGACACATGCCTGAACAAACTTTCCTTAATTTGTTTCCCTTTTAACTTAGGACTTGTCTTCTATAAATAGGGTATGTAAACCTCATTTTTGGGGGTTAGACATTATTATTCTAGTTTTACTTTGTGACTTAGGAGATTAATTTGTAAACCTAGCAATTATTGATTTCCTAAGTTCGTTTTGAAGATTTTGGTTTTGCAATTCAAGTTGAATTTCTGGGTTTATTATTCTCCTTATGTAAGTTCATGATTTCTTCGTCTAAACCTGTGAATTGTGTTGGTGCTAATATGGGTAACTAAATCCACAACTAGGGTTGTGGGAACTATGAGTGATTAACAAAGTATGAATAGTAAATAAGCAATTCGTGACTAGTATTTTGCATGCATTGATAATTCTTTCATTCAGAAGTCATTTTAATGGTGTCCAACGTTAGAACTCGCCTTGATACTACTTGCCGGACCTAGGAGGTAATTAACAAGTAAAGAATTATCAACATAGATTTAGTGTGATACTATCTAATAATCTAGTGTCGATTGGTGCGAAGTAGAACTAAGCCAAACATCGATTATGATGGCTAATATGAGGTATAGGTAAGGGTTAGTAAATTATACACATGTAGCCTTACCAAGGTGCAGGGTGAAATTTTCTAGATGCCGGACCAAGGACTTTTGTTTATTGATTACTTATTGAATTCTTACATTTTGTTTCACAAACCCCCCCCCCCCATTTCATTACTTGTTTCTGGATGTAATTTGACTAATTGAATATAATTGTTGGTTAAAGTAAGGTCTAAACCATTTTCTTCGTGGGATCAACCACAACCTATAAGTTGGGTTCTTTACTTGATAACGATCGCTTATATTTCTTTAGGGAGGTGTAATTTGAGCGTATCAAATTGTGGCGCCGCTGCCGGGGAAATTTGGCTTTTATATTTATTTTAACTACATTATTCAACGTTAGTCAAATATTTCCTAATTTTTCTTTTTCTCTTTGGTTTTGTCTCTCTCTGGTTCTGACTCTAGTGTATGGCAAGCACACGGAGTCAGGGTGAACCACTTACTCCTTACGATCCAGAGTTGAACCACACTTTGCGAAGAATGAACAATCCAGGAGATCCAGTTAATCCTATCAGAGGAAATCTAGGTGATGCAGTTGAGTTACAACAACCGAGGGTAGTTAGTAGGGAGAATCAAATTCCAGCTGACAATCAATTGGGATATGCATTGAGGGTGCAAGATCCACCAGGCCCACGACAAAATGAAAACTATCGGGGCAATGATAATATAACAAACTCAGATGGACCTATTGTCCTACCTCCTCTACCTCCAGGGCACAAATTTGTGGTGACTAGTAACTTGATGCAGATACTTACAACAAGGGGCTTATTCTCAGGATTGCCATCGGAGGACCCGCATGCTCACTTAGCCAAGCTAAGAGTGGTTTGTAAAAGTTGTGTAGGTAGAAAAGACTTGGATATAGATGTCATCAGATTACGAGTGTTCCTTCTATCACTGACAGGCGATGTTGCAGTATGGTTCACTGAGCTTCCTTATACCTCAATCTTTACATGGGACCAATTGATGGATGTGTTCCGAGCAAGGTATTATCCAGTGTCCAAGAAGTTAAATCACAAAGATAGGGTCAACAATTTTGTAGCATTACCTGGAGAGTCTGTGAGTAGCTCTTGGGACAGATTCACTGCATTCGGAAGAGGTGTCCCAAATCACCGTATTAATGATGAGTCGCTGAATGAATAGTTCTATCGAGGTCAGGATGAAAACAATAAAGCAGTGCTTGATACTATTGCAGGAGGTTCATATGGAGACTGCACATATGCACAGATTTCTGAAAAACTGGAAAAGATATCCCGCAACAATAAAGAATGGAGCACTAGGAAGTCATATACTGGGAGAAACACATTTGCCATTCATAACACAAACACCCAGTTTGTGGATGAGATTCGTGAAGAGATGGCTCAGATTAGGACTGAGTTGGGGTTGGTATTGAAGCATGTGAGTGGAGGTGCAGAGAAGGTAAATGATGTGAATTACTTGACTAGAACGCCAGCACCAGATGAAGAGTGTTACTATGGAGAGGATGCTTATGCGATGAATGATCAGACAGGGGGTTTCCTACCAAATGCCCAACGATCCAATGTGGAAAATTGGCGCCAAGGTCAAGGAAACCAAGGTCGGAACTATGGAAATTACAACTGAGAGGGTCAATATGTCCGGGATGGGAACTTCAATCGCGACAACAACTACAACAGGAACACCTATGGCAACAGAAACGATCGGGTTGGACCTTATGTTCCCCCTCAAAATCGAGAATCTGGTACTAGGGAAGCTGGAGGCAATATGGTGCGTATTGAAGATATGATGCAGAAGATGATGAGAAGGTTTGATGCAACTGATAAGAATGTGAAGGAGATGAGAAATCACTTGTCTGGTATTGGTCAAAAGGTTGATGCCCATGCGGTGTCAATAAAGCACCTAGAGCAGCAGATGACAAAGTTGTCTACTACAGTAAACCCACATCTACCTGGTACTCTTCCTAGCAACACCATCCAGAACCCAAAGAATGACGGTCATTGTATGGCAGTTACTACTCGAGGAGGTAAGCATACCAGAGATCCACCTAGGCTATCTGTGGTGGAAGTTGAGATTAGAAAAGAAGATGATGTGATAGAGGTTAGAGAAGAGTCTGAGAATGCAACAGAGAAAGAAGCGGAGATATCTCAGAAAGTGGTACCCATACCTAAACCTCCACCACCTTTTCCACAAAGGATAGTGAAGAAGACTGAAGATGGTAAATATCGCAGGTTTATTACTATGTTGAAGCAACTTTCCATCAACGTCCCATTGATAGAAGCTTTGGAGCAAATGCCTGGGTATGCAAAGTTTATGAAAGATATGCTGACAAAGAAGAGGTCTGTAAGTTTTGAAGATGAGGATAGAATGCAGCATTGTAGTGCTATTGCTACAAGGTCTCTTGTGCAAAAGAAGGAGGATCATGGTGCCTTCACGATTCAATGTAGTATCGGGTTGTTACACTTTGCTAAGGCATTGTGTGACCTTGGTGCTAGCATCAACCTCATGCCATTGTCTATTTACAAGAAGTTGGGTCTAGGGGACCCAAAGCTCACTACCATCCAGTTACTGATGGCTGATCAAACTGTGAAGGGGCCCATTGGTGTACTCCATGATGTGCTAGTGAAAGTGGAGTCTTTCATTTTTCTGGCGGATTTTGTGATTCTTGATTGTGAGGTCAATTTTGAGGTTCCCATCATCCTTGGGAGACCATTCCTTGCCATAGGGAGTGCATTGGTTGATATGGAGAAGGGGCAGATGAAGTTCAGACTGAACAATGAAGAAGTAACTTTCAATATTTGTAGATCCATGAAGCAGAGTGGTGAACTCCAAACAGTATCTACTATAACTTACAAACTTGAGAGTGGAACAGAAGTGCAAATTGAAGAGTGACTAGGTGTTGAGGCACTAGCAGCAGTTATGATGAACTTCGAGAGTGATGGTATGGAAGAATACGATGAGTTGGTAGATGCACTAGATAGATGCGAATATCGGTCAAAACCAAAGAAGTATGAGCTAGACATGAAGAATCGTGAGTCCCCACCCGCGCGACCATCTATTGTGGAGGCACCAAAAATTGAGCTTAAGGCTTTACCACAACATTTGATGTATGTATTTTTGGGTAGAGATAATATTTTGCCGGTCATCATTGTGGCAGATTTAAATGCAAGAAAAGTAGAGTGCTTAGTGACTGTGTTAAAGAGATTCAAGCGAGCTATTGGGTGGACTATTACGGATATTATTGGGATCCCTCCCGGTATTTTTTCTCACAAAATCCAACTCATGCCAGATCACAAGCCTAGTATCGAGCACCAAAGAAGACTAAATCCACCTATGCAAGAGGTAGTTAAAAAGGATATCATCTAGTGGTTGGATGCTGGAGTTATTTATCCCAATGCAGATAGTTGTTGGGTGTGTCCTGTTCAATGTGTGCCCAAGAAAGGTGGGATCACTGTGGTTCCTAATGAAAGAAATGAGCTTCTTCTGATGCGGCCCGTGACTGGATGGAGAGTCTGCATGGACTATAGCAAGTTAAATGCTTGGACAGAAAAGGACCATTTCCCCATGCCATTCATGGATCAGATGTTGGATAGACTTGCTGGTAAGGGTTGGTATTGTTTTCTTGATAGTTATTCGGGCTACAATCAGATTTCTATAGCTCCAGAGGACCAAGAGAAGACCACCTTCACTTGCCCTTGTGGGACTTTCGCCTTCAAAAGGATGTCATTTGGTTTGTGTAATGCTCCAGCGACATTCCAGCGGTGTATGATGTCAATATTCTCTCATATGGTGGAGGACACTATTGAAGTGTTCATGGATGAATTCTCTGTGGTAGGTGACTCTTTTGACCGCTGTCTAGTTCATTTGGCCGAGGTGCTGAAAAGGTGTGAAGATTGCAATCCAGTGCTAAATTGGTAGAAGTGCCACTTTATGGTAAAAGAAGGAATCGTGTTAGGACATCAGATTTCTGAGAAAGGTATCGAGGTTGATCGAGCAAAAGTTGAGGTAATAGAAAAGCTTCCACCACCTATCTCTGTAAAAGGTGTTAGAAGTTTTCTTGGGCATGCAGGTTTCTATAGGAGGTTCATCAAGGACTTCTCTAAAAATTGCACATCCTTTGTGCAAACTACTCGAAAGGAGTCTAAGTTTGATTTTGATGATGCTTGTTTGAGTAGGCATTTGGAGAGTTGAAGGAGAGGTTGATTACTGCACCTATCATTATCTCACCAGATTGGGGACAACCGTTTGAGGTAATATGTGATGCAAGTAGAGTGGCGCTTGGTATAGTATTGGGAGAGAGGCGAGAGAAAATACTCAATCCTATTTACTATGCTAGCAAAGCTCTAAATGTGGCCCAGAAGAATTATACTGTGACGGAACAAGAGCTTTTTGCGGTGGTTTTCGCATTCAAAAAATTTCGATCCTATTTACTTGGTACTAAGGTCATAGTGCATAGTGACCATTCTGCATTGAGGTATCTGATGGCGAAGAAGGATGCAAAACTGAGGTTTATTAGATGGGTATTGTTGCTGCAAGAGTTTGATTTTGTGGTAAAAGATAGAAAGGGGACGAAAATCAAGTTGCCGATCACTTGTCCATATTAGAGGAAGAAGCCATGCTAAAGCTTGGTAATGGGGCTGAAATTAATGATACTTTTCCAGATGAGCAGGTTTTGGCTGCTTCTCATGATCTGATTCCTTGGTTTGCAGACTTTGCTAATTATTTGGCAAGCGATTTGGTACCGCCGGATTTGTCTTTTCACCAAAGGAAGAAGCTTATACATGACGTGAAGAAATTCTTTTGGGATGAGCCTTACTTCAATCGTAGTTGTGCAGATGGGATTATTCGTCGCTGTGTGCCCAAGGTTAAGATGTTGAGTGTACTTGAGGCGTGTCATTCATCGCCTGTTGGTGGGCATCATAGTGGTATTCGGACTGCACATAAGATTTTGCAGTGTGGATACTATTGGCCTACCATCCACCAAGATGCTCATGATTTCGCCAAGTCTTGTGATCGTTGCCAAAGAGAACGAGGGATTTCAAAGAAGCAAGAGCTCCCTATGAATCCTATATTGGTGATAGAGTTGTTTGATGTATGGGCCATTGATTTTATGGGTTCATTTGTGAGTTCACATGAGATGAAGTATATTCTTGTTGCGGTTGATTATGTATCAAACTGGGTGGAAGCAGTTGCGCCCCCAAACAATGAAGGTAAAAGTGTCACCGCATGTTTGAAAAAAAATATTTTCTCCAGATTTGGTACACCAAGGGTAATAATCAGTGATGGAGGTTCCCACTTTTGTAATAAATTGTTCAAGGCACTACCTGAGAAATATGGTGTCCGCCACAATGTGGCCACTCCGTACCACCCGCAGACTAGTGGGCAAGTTGAAGTGTCCAACAAAGAGATTAAACAGATTTTAGCGAAGACTGTGAATGCTAACCGAACGGATTGGTCAAGGAAGCTTGATGATGCTCTATAGGCCAATGGCACTGCCTACAAGACTCCCATAGGTATGTCTCCTTACTAACTTGTGTATGGGAAGTCTTGTCATTTACCAGTAGAGCTAGAGCACAAGGCAATGTGGGCAATGAAGAAACTAAATTTTGATTAGGGCGCCGCATCTAATCAGAGAATGAATGACTTAAATATGCTTGATGAGTTTCGCCTAAAAGCTTATGAAAGTTCAGCCTTGTACAAAGAGAAGATGAAGAGGTACCATGATCAAAGAATTGAAAAGCGAGAATTTGTGGTTGGTGATCTTGTGCTTCTATTCAACTCTAGGTTGCGCTTGTTTCCAGGCAAACTCAAGTCCAAATGGACTGGGCCATTTTTGCTCAAAAAAGTGGTCCCCCATGGAGCGGTTGAGCTTGAGCCTTTTAACTTAGGACTTGTTTTCTATAAATAGAGTATGTAAACTTCATTTTTGGGCGTTAGACATTATCATTCTAGTTTTACTTTGTGACTTGGGAGATTAAGTTGCAAACCTAGCAATTATTGATTTCCTAAGTTTGTTTTGAAGATTTTGGTTTTGCAATTCAAGTTGAATTTCTGGGTTTATTATTCTCCTTACGTATGTTCATGATTTCTTCGTCTAAACTTATGAATTGTGCTCGTGCTAATATGGGTAACTTAATCCACAACTAGGGTTGTGGGAACCATGAGTGATTAACAAAGTATGAATAGTAAATAAGCAATTCGTGACTAGTATTTTGCATGCATTGATAATTCTTTCATTTAGAAGTCTTTTTAACGGTAGCCAACGTTAGAACTCGCCTTGTTACTACTTGCCGGACTAAGGAGGTAACTAACAAGAAAAGAATTATCAACATAGATTTAGTGTGATACTATCTAGTAGTCTAGTGTCGATTGGTGTGAAGTAAGAACTAAGCCAAACATCGATTATGATGGCTAATATGAGGTATAGGTAAGGGTTAGTAAATTATACACATGTAGCTGGACCAAGGTATGGGTGAAATTTTCTAGATGTCGGACCAGGGATTTAGAGATGCATAACTTACTACTTTGCATGTGATATACTAGGAAATGATTGTTATTACTAGGATTACTGCATTATGAGTTTATGGGGAACACGTATACCCTAGTTAATTCTCTCATCTTGATAACAACAAAAAAAAATTGACTTTTGTTTATTGATTACTTACTGAATTCTTACAATTACTTATTGAATTCTTACAATTTGTTTCACAAACCCCCCCCCCCCATTTCATTACTTGTTTTAGGAAGTAATTTGACTAATTGAATATAATTGTTGGTTAAAGTTAGGTCTAAACCATTTTCCTCGTGGGATCGACCCCAACCTACAAGTTGGGTTCTTTACTTGATAACGATCGCTTATGCTTCTTTAATGAGGTGTAATTTGAGCGTATCAGTCGTGATGAAAGTCTTTCTTATAAAAAGGTTCCGGTAGAGATTCTTGACCGTCAAGTTAAGAAGTTGAGAAACAATGAAGTAGCTTCCGTTAAGGTTTTGTGGAGAAACCATCTAGTCAAGGGTGCTACTTGGGAGTCTGAGGCAGATCTAAAGTCCCGATACCCTCATCTTTTTCCTTCTTCTCCTACTCAAGCTTGAGGTAAGTAGTTTCTCTAGAACTTCCTTATTTAGTAGTCATGTGTGAATTATGTGTTTTCCATGGTTCCTTAAATGATGCATGTTCTTGATGAGATTCATGTTTAATGTGAAAATGAGTTTTCATGATTTATATTCCTCATGTTGTTATGCATTTAGTATGAGTTGCCTATTTGATTTCATGAGATGTTTTGATGAACATGCTTTAGTATGCTCTTGAGAGAAATTGCATATTGGCTCCATGATGTTGTGTTGAGCATTATTTTAGTTGGAGAAGTGAGTTCCTCCTTTGAAAATGAGAAACATTGAATTTTGTGCATATTGGGTTGTTAGATGTAGTTCTTACTCCCTTAGTATGCATTAATCATTTTTGAGATGGAGTTGAAGTTGCCTCCTTTGAATAGTGTATGTTTTGAATAGTGTAATTGTAAATTTTACATATTTTGATGTTTCATGCATGATGGGCTGCTAGTCTTGAGTTTTAAATTCCTTAAGATGTCTAGATTGTCATTCGAGGACGAATGTCCCCAAGGGAGAGATATTATTACGCCTTTACACTAGAAAACTAAGCTAGAGCCTAAATAATAAACTAGTGGCCTAAATGGAGTCTAACATAAAGAGTAGTGTCATAAAATTAACTTCCGAAAACTAGTACAAGTGTTTTTGGATATGAACGTCAAGGCATGATCCCCTAAAGGTCCTTGAGGAGGACCAAGGGGGCTGCCTAAAAAGCTGTCAAAAATAGCATCAGCTACGGATGGGAACCCACGAGTTGTGGGTGGACCCACTCCCCGTAAGTGGGGGTCGTAGGTCGAGGCTAAGCCTCCCCATTTTTCTCCCCCTCTCTGATGCAAACCATGACTTGCCAGTATGACTCGTGGACCCACCCACAGTCCGTGGATTGGGTTTCGTAGGTCACACATGTAGGTTAGTTATTTAGTTTTAGTTAGAGTTAAGGGAGACATTTAATTAGGGTTAATTTATTTACTAACTAGGGTCTGTTAATATTAATTAAAACTAACTATAAATACTTAATAAGACCCCTAAAATAAACAAACTAACTCATTCTCACAAGACCCAAATCAAAAGCTCTCCTGTCCAAAAATATTCTCTCTTAGACTCCATTGAAGAACAAGAACAAGGTCAAGCTTAGGGTTCAAGGTCCATCCTTTCCTCTCAAATTTTGTGTGGAATCCATCAATTAAGGTTTGGTAATCTTGATCCATGGAACACTTTCTTCCATGGAGCCCTTAAACTCTCCAATTTTAAACTAGGGAAAATGTTCAAAGACCTGGGGTTTTCTTCCAATCATGGATTCTTTATCAAATGGTTTTCAAACGTTTAATTGTCATATATTATGGATTAATTACTGTTTTTGTGATAAATTCACCATGAATCCATGAAATTCCCTCTAACCCTAATTTTATGAATGCAATGTGGGTGAGTTTGTAGTAAGGTCAATTGTATTGAATTGTTCTTGTTGTAGTGTGGTTTCTTGATCTTATTATTATTCATGTTGAATGTAATAACCCTAGATTGATTAAGAGAAAGTGATCCTTGACCCAAGATGGGTAAGACATTAGATTTATGCCAAATTATGAGTTATATGTATATGCACCATATAAACATGATTATAACCTTATTATTGTGTTAATTGAAAGTTTATTCTCATAAACACATAATGATCATGATTTGAAAGTTCTTCTCACTATATTATGGTTCTAAGGTTGAAAGTCCATTCTCACTTACTGAACTTATGAGCTATTATTATGAATTATGTGGGATGGAGGGTAAGATACTCCTTCGTGCTTGTAAATTCAATTCAAAAACTAAATATATAATTGTGGGAAGTAATGCTTAGAATCGAGACGATATTGAATATGAGATGGAAATACCCCTGCTAGAGAGGACGGATTTCTGTAATGTAACTCATGAGATGGAAGCTCCCCGTTAGAAAGGACAGGTTTCTAGTAACAATTTTCGTATCCCATAACTATGTGCCTTCATAGGTCTTTAGTTAGTGGATCCACCTAAAATCTATACATTTAGTTCTACCTTAGGAAAGTAGGACACCTCTTTTCAGTGTGGGGAATGACACCGGATTCCATGTTTATGTAACACCCCAGAAACTAGTAAGTTGAACTATAGAGTTTTAGAGCTTTTCATAAGAGTTCTGGAGTGTTGTATGAGCATTAAAATCGCAAGAAATGGTTCCCGTACTTAGAAGGGAGGTTTTAGGGTCTATATGTCAAGCTTCGACCCCCCAAGGACCACACAAGGGGTCCTTGAGGGGAACCCCAAAAACAGTCCCCAATCTGCAATTTTTTTGGTGACCTATGGTTGCCACCTACTGGCCGTAGGTGGACCCACGCCCCGTAGGTGGGGGTCATAGGTCAAGGCCTACAAAGGCCTGCAACTTTAGACCAAAAACCACACCCACGAAGGGTGCAGTAAGCCCCGTGACTCCACCTACGATCAGTAGGTGGTGGACTCATAGGTCTAGGACGTTTTAGTTAGTTTATTTTTAAGTTAGATGTTTAGAAATTAGTTAGGTATTTAATTAGGGGTTAAGAGAGTTTAGTTAGTTAGTTAATTAGCCACCAATAAATACATAATAGACCCCTAAAACTAAGTCATTAACTCATTTATCTAAGAACCCCCAAATTACTCTCCAAATATTCTCTCTCTAGAAGAAGAAGAAGAAGAATAAGAAGGAGGAGGAGGAGGAGGAGGAGGAAAAGGAGGAGGAGGAGAAGGAGAAGGAGAAGGAGGAGGAGGAGGAGGAGGAGGAGGAAGAGGAGGAGGAGGAGCAGGAGGAGGAGGAGGAGGAGGAGTAGGAGGAGGAGAAGGAAAAGGATAAGGAGAAGAAGAAGCAGCAGCAGGAGGAGGAGGACAAGCAGAAAGAGAAGGAGAAGGAGAAGAAGAAGAAGAAGAAGAAGAAGCTCCATTGATTCAAG
This sequence comes from Solanum tuberosum, assembly GCF_000226075.1. Classification (NCBI taxonomy): domain Eukaryota; kingdom Viridiplantae; phylum Streptophyta; class Magnoliopsida; order Solanales; family Solanaceae; genus Solanum; species Solanum tuberosum. Next base: position 1,495,435 of record NW_006238993.1, read on the forward strand.
CTTTCTTTAGGGATTTGAAAATAGGTATGTTTAGCTTATTCATATAGGGGTTAGTCCACCCATAGAGCCCCCATACTTTCCCCCAATTGTGAAGCCATTGTGCTTACATTGTGGGTAGGGTTTGGGTATGATTCCAATCTAGTAGATAATGCCTAATTATGATTGTATTAGAATTGTTTTATGATATTATGATGATTTAATGTGATTTCTATGGTAAACCTTATTCTAAATTGATGAATGTGATAGTTGTGGGTTTATGCCATTAGAGGCAAAGTTGAAGGTTCATAGGTGATTGTCCTAAATCAATGTCTTGTGTAGTAATTGATACAATTTAGGATCATATAATCATGAATTTAACTAGACTCTATTGTATATAATTGATCATGAGTGGTAAAGTTAGAATTGAACCTTTATGATCAATTGAGACTAGAATCACCTAGTAATGAAAGATGTGATCAAATTATCTTGAAATCTCGGTATATAGAAGAGATGAAGAAATAAACCTTGAGAGTAAGGTTGTGATCATGATAGATAGGGCTTTAGGGTGAAGCTAATTTGATTAACTATTGATGTAAAGGCTTTTAGAGTAAAGTCTAAAAGAGAATAAAAGTCTAACAGGTTAGATTGTGGTGAAAGGACTATACTCACCTAACCCACCTTATAAATGCTTGATAGATGAAAGGTATAGAATCACTTGAACAAGGATTTATTGTCAAGGACATTCTTCCAAGAGATATGAGTGTTAAGCAAGGCTTAACAAGTAAATCTTGGGTTGTATACTTGGCCCCAAGTGGATATTGAACATGAGATGGAGTGTCACACAAGAGGGGTTCTGGGATCCAAGTAGAAAGGAGAACCACACTTAGTTGATGTGAGGACTATCAAATTTAAAGGGGGAACGGTTGGGTTTACCCAAAGTTAGGTCTCATGAGATGAGAGCCTTCACATGAGGTGAGTTAAGGTTCATAGTAGCAATCTCCATATCCAAAGAAATAAGACATGCTTAAAGAAGTATTTCATAGTGTTCTAAAGCATAATTGAACTAAGACTTACTTAATGAAGTACCTCATAGTGTTCAAGAATATAAGTGGAGTTAGACATGCTTAAGGTAATATCTCATAGGTTCCATGTGAAGAAGGAACCTAGACATACTTAAGAGAATATCTCATAGTGTTCAAAGTATAAAGGGGTTAGACCTGCTTAAGTAAGTATCTCATAGTATCCATGCTAATAGTGAACTTAGACATACTAAAGGAAGTATCTCATAGGGTTCAACCTAATAATGAACTAAGATGTTCTTAAGAGAGTACCTCATACTGTTCTAAAGTTAGAGAAAGAGGAACTAGGTTCCAAGTGAAGAAGTAATAGTATGACGACCTAAAAGTAGTACTTAGCATGAGTAGTACTATGGGGTGCTATTCATGCATTGCGCAAGTATGATTTAGGATTACAAAAGAGAAGTTGTGAGATAGGAGTGTGCTATAGTTTCCCTTCCTAGATATAGGTTAATAAAGGTGAGAGATCCCCTTAGTTGTGATAGTTATGTTTATAATGAGGCCAAAGGAGGGTGGATATGACTAAGATGACATAAATGTTATTCTTAGTGTGAAGGGTAGTATGGGATGCCTTACATGCGTTGCACAAGTGTGCTTTGAGGTTACTTAGAAGTATGGTGCCCTTATACCATAGAAAAGATTAATGAGTTGACGATGTATATAGACTATAATTAAGATGACCAAAAAGGGGTACTTGGCTTGGGTAGTATTTGGGATGCTATTCTTGCTTTGCACATGTGTTCTTTTGAGGTTACTTAAGAATAGTGCTATTATGTTATAGATGACTAAGAGTCAATTGTGCTTATATGATTATGACTTATCTCCTACGCTCATTAACTATGTCTTATGTTGACTTATGTTTATATTATGCTTATGTTGGAGACCATGCTATGACTATGATGATTATGTTATGACTATCTTATTATCTCTTATGCTTATGTCATATGTTGACTAACCATTTTGAGATGCTCTTATGATGTTGTGCTAGCTTTCGTACTTGGTACATTTTGTACTAACGCATATTGCCGACATTATAATCAAATGTAGGGTTTCGGAGATTGAGTTGCTTTGGAGGCTAGGTTTCTAAGGTGCAAGAAGAGTTGAAGACTTGGTGAGTCCTCATAGCTTCGAGGACAAGCCCTTATTTCATTTAGGTCATTTCTTTATGTTTTCGACTTTGTATGGGCTGTGTTCCAAGAGTTATATTAAAAAGTTTAATAAATGGTTTGAGACAAAGGTGTAGTAAAGACTTCCGCTATCTTTATGAAAATGATTTTGATTGTAAAAGTTTTAAATTGTTCCGTATTTTATTTCTATTACCTACGTTATGATGCTAAGGGCTTGTATGACACCCCTTCGGGGTCAATTATGCCATGTTACGTCTAGGGGGTACCCCTGGGTCGTGACAAATTTGGTAATTAGAGCAAAAGGTTTAGAATAGTTCTAGGATTGTTTCAAACCGCGTCTAGTAGAGTCTTGTTCATAAATGTGAAGCACGCCACATTTATGAATAGGAGGCTATTGGATGCTTAGGAAAAGTCTCACTTCTTCATTCTCCTAGTCGTGCCATAGAGTTTGGGTTTAGTAGGCCCTTCTTCTAATCCGTGCCCTTTTCTTTTTAGGGTATGGCTAATACAAGGGTGAATGCTAAGAGAGACGAGGAAGAAAATGTGGAACAAGAGGTTCCCCTCCAAGTTCCTCCACAAGCTCCTCCTCAAGTTCCAAAATACCCTCTAATTGGGAATGCCACTCTTTCGGATTTCAGGGCTTCCATGCAAATGTTGGCTCAAGCCTTGACGGCGCAAGCCAATAGAGAGGTGGTAGCTCCGGCAAACCCAATAAGGGGGATGGCTTATTCTAGGGTGAGAGAGTGTTTGAGGATGAACCCTCCGGAGTTCTATGGCTCCAAAGTGGAGAAAGATCCTCAAGGTTTTGTAGATGAGGTGTATAAGGTGCTTTCTATCATGGGATTAACTTCGGTAGAGAAAACGAAGCTAGCCGTTTATCAATTGAGATATATAGCACAAATTTAGTATAAGCAATGGAAAGATAGTAGACCGGTAGAAGAGGGCCCAATATAGTGGGAAGAGTTCAAAGAGGAATTCCTTGATTGGTTCTTTCCCCTAGAGTTGTGGGAACTAAAGATGCAAGAATTCATAAATCTTATGCAAGGGGGTATGAGTGTGAATGAGTATTCCCTTAAGTTCACCCAACTATCCAAATATGCTTTAACCATAGTGGGGGATTCAAGGGCCAAGATAAATAAGTTTGTGATGGGAGTGTCCGAATTAGTGGTCAATGAATGTTATTCGCCAATGCTTATCCCTAGTATGAATATTCACTGCCTCATGGTGCATGATCAACAAATTGAGGAGCAAAAGCTAAAGAAAATGAATAGGGAGGGGAAAAGAGCTAGAACCGATGATGAGAACTTTCCTAATGCTAAGTCTGATGGACAAGGTAGGCCTAGGACTAAACCAGGGTATTCCGGTAAAGATTCTTCCAACACCCCTAGGTTTGACCAAGAGAAGGGTAGTGGGTCTCCATTTCCCAAGTCTACTTGCTCCAAGTATGGGAGGAGTCATTATGGTAAGTGCCTAGCAGGCATGGATGGTTGCTATGGGTATGGGAATGATGGGCACAAAATGAAAGATTGCCTGGTTCTTAAGGCTAAGGGAAGGGAGGATAAGAAAGTTACCTCTAGTAGTGAGGATGTTGAGCCTCAAAAGAAGAATAGGTTTTATGCTCTCCAATCTAGAGAAGATCAAGAGTGAACTCCTCATGTCCTTTCCGGTATGTGTTTTATGCTTTAGTAAATTTCTGGATTTCTTGTATTTTTTTACTTGCTATGTTGGACTTTGAAATTGTTTTTAGTATGCATGATGTTTAGAAAAGTTTGTGTAGGCTTACTCCCAAGGGGGGATAGTGTGCCTATCTAGTAGGGTTAGTATGTGCTTTATGTGTTGCCATGATTTCCTTATATTCATGTTCATGAAAATGCTTAGGTCTTGTTAGAAATGACTTTTACGCATTGTTTTCCTCATGTTGTAGTGCATTTAAGTAGATTTTCTTATAGACTTCATGAGTTGAGTCATGAGAATGCCTTAGTTTGGAGTTGAAAGATTTCCTCCTCGAATAAATGCTTTTTGAGTGTAAATTGCATTTAGGCTCCATGTGGGAGTATTGAGTATGTTTTAGTTAGGAGATGTTAGTTCCTCCTTGAAAATGAGTAGAATATTTAATTTCATGCATTTTGGGATTGGTAGATGTAATTCCTACTCCCTTGTGTTGCATTTAATGAGTTTAGCTTGGAATTGAAGTTTTCTTGCTTGGTTGTGTGCATTTAGATGTAGTGCATGCATGGTGGGCTGATAGTTTATAGTTGTGACTTTAAGAAGTGTTTAGAATCATCATTCGAGGACGAATGATCTCAAGGGGGGGATATTGTAACACCCCGAAAACTAGTAAGTTGAACTAGAGAGTTTTAGAGCTTTTCATCAGAGTTTTGGAGTGATGTATAGGGAATAAAATCACAATAAATGGTTCCTGTACTTAGAGGGGAGGTTTTAGGGGCTATACGTCAAGGTATGAACCCCCAAGGACCACCCAAGTGGTCCTTGAAGGGGACCCAAAAACAGTCCCCAATCTGTAATTTTTTGTTGACCTACGGTTGCCACCTACTTGCTGTAGGTGGACCCACACCCCGTAGGTGGGGGTCGTGGGTCAAGGCCTAATAAGGCCTGAAACTTTAGGCCACATACCACACCGACGAAGGGTGAAGTACGCCCCATGACTCAACCTATGATCCGTAGGTGGTGGAGTAGTAGGTCTAGGCAGTTTAAGTTAGTTTAGTTTTAAGTTAGGTGTTTAGAAATTAATTAGTTAATTAATTGAGGGTTAAGGGAGGCAGGTTAGTTAGTTAATTATCTACCTATAAATGCTTAATAGACCCCTAAAACTAAGTCATTAACTAATTCATCTAAGAACCCCCAAATTACTCTCCAAATATTCTCTCTCAAGAAGTGAAGAAGAAGAGAAGAGAAGAGGGCAGTGTTTCTCCATTGATTCAAGCTTTATTTAGGGCTTTGAAAAGTGGTATGTTTAGCTTATTCATCTATGGGTTCTTCCACCCATACATCCCCCATAGTTTCCCCCAATTGTGAAGTCAAAACCCAATTCTAGCTAGGGTTGTATTTACATTATAGGTAGGGTTTGGGTATGATTCCAATCTAGTGGATAATGCATAATTATGATTGTATTAGAATTGTTTTATGATATTATGATGATTTCATGTGATTTCTATGGTAAACCCTAATCTAAATTCATGAATGTGATAGCTGTGGGTTTATGCCATTAGAGGCAAAGTTGAAGGTTCATAGGTAATCTTCCAAAATCAATGTCATGTGTAGTAATTGATCAAAGTTAGGATCATATAATCATGAATTTAACAAGACTCTATTGTATATGATTGATCTTGACTGGTAAAGTTAGAATTGAACCTTTATAATCAATTGAGACTAGAAGCACCTAGTAATGAAAGATATGATCATATTACCTTGAAATCTTGGTATAAAAAAGAGATTAAGAAAGAAACCTTGAGAGTAAGGTTGTGATCATGATAGCTCGGAATTTAGGGTGAAGCTAATGTTATCAACTATTGATGCAAAGGGTTTGAGAGTAAAGTCTAAAGGAGAATAGAAGTCTAATAGGTTAGATTATGGTGAAAGGCATATACTCACCTAACCCACCTTATTAAATATTGATAGATGAAAGTGATAGAATCACTTGAACATGGATTGATTGTCAAGGACATTCTTCCATGAGAGATGAGTGTTAAGCAATGCTTAGCAAGTAAATCATGGGGTGTATGCTTGGCCCCAAGTGGATATTGAACATGAGATGGAGTGTCACACAAGAGAGGGTCCGGCCTTCAAGTAGAAAGGAGAACCACACCTAGTTGATGTGAGGACTATCAAAGTTAAAGGAGGAACTCTTACGTAATAGAGTGTGGGTTTTCCCAAAGTTAGGTCTCATAAAATGGGACCCTTCACATGAGTTGAGTTAAGGTTCCTAGTAGCAATCTTCATATCCAATGAACTAAGACATGGTTATTGAAGCATATCATAGTGTTCTAAAGCATAACTCAACTAAGACTTACTTAAAGAAGTACCTCACAGTGTTCAAGGGTATAAGTGGACTTAGACATGCTTAAGGTAGTATCTCATAGGGTCCGTGTGAAGGGAACTTAGACATACTTAAGAGAGTATCTCCTAGTGTTGAAAGTATAAAGGGGTTAGACATTCTTAAGTAAGTATCTCATAGTATCCATGCTAATAGTGAACCTAGAAATACTAAAGGAAGTATCTCATAGGGTTCAACCTAATAATGAAGTAAGATGTTCTTAAAACAGTACCTCATAGTGTTCTAATGTTAGAGAGGGAGAACTAGGTTCCAAGTGAAGAAGTAATAGTATGAGGGCCTAAAAGTAGTCCTTAGCATGAGTAGTATTATGGGGTGCTATTCATGCATTGAACAAGTATGAGTTAGGGTTACTAAAGAGAAGTTATGAGATAGGATTGTGCTATAGTTTCCCTTCCTATCTATAAATGACTAAAAGTGAGAGATCCCCTTAGGTATGATAGTTATGTTTATAATGAGGCCAAAGATGGGTGGATATGACTAAGATGACTTCAATGTTATGCTTAGTGTGAAGGGTAGTATGGGATGCATTTCATGAATTGCACAAGTGTGCTTTGAGGTTACTTAGAAGTATGGTGCCTTTATGGCATAGATAGCTTAAAGAGTTGACCATGTATATAGACTATGATTAAAATGACCAAAAAAGGGTACTTGGCTTGGGTAGTATTATGGGATGCTATTCTTGCTTTGCACATGTATGCTTTTGAGGTTACTTGAGAATGGTGCTATTATGGTATAGATGACTAAGAGTCAATTGTGCTTATATGATTATGACTTATCTCCTAAGCTAATTAACTATGTCTTATGTTGAGTTATGTTTATCTGATGTTTATGTTTGAGACCATGCTATGACTATGATGATTATGTTATGACTATGTTATCATCTCTTATGATCATGTCTTATGTTGACTAACCATGTTGAGATGCTCTTATGATGTTGTGCTAGCTTTCATACTTTGTACATTTTGAACTAACGCATATTGCCTACATTTTAATCAAATGTAGGGTTTCGGAGATTGAGTTACTTTGGAGGCTAGGTTTCTAAGGTGCAAGAAGAGTTGAAGACTTGGTGAGTCCTCATAGATTCAAGGACAAACCCTTATTTCCTTTCTGTCATTTCTTTATGTTTTAGACTTTATATGGGCTGCGTCCCAATAGTTATATTCAAGAGTTTAATAGATGGTTTGAGACAAAGGTATAGTAAAGACTTCTGCTTGCTTTATGAAAATGACTTTGATTGTAAAAGTTTTAAATTGTTCCGTATTTTATTTCTATTACCTATGTTATGATGCTAAGGGCTTGTATGAGACCCCTTCAGGGTCAAGTACGCCAGGTTACATCTAGGGGGTACCCCTGGGCTGTGACAGTTTAGCTCACATGGTCTATGTCGGTTAAGGCTTAATCCCAAAGTAATAATGAAGGTAAAGTATTAACTATGTTTGCTTAAGAAGTTTACTTAGCATGGTTGGATTATGGGGTCTTACTTATGCATTTCACAAGTAGACTTTGAGAGTATTCATGGTGGGTTCCTAATGTGTTGTGATGACTTATACATTGTTTATGCTTATGGTACGTGTTTTTATACCAATTTTCATTATGATTCTCAAACTTTACAAAGATGCATACTCTTCAACAAAATTGTCCCTTTTTGCATATTTTCATGATTTTGTTCATTATTATCATACTTAGTACATTAATTGTGCTAACCCATATTTCTTCTACTCTTTCCACAAAGTGTAAGTTCTGGCGTGTAAGTTGATTGTCCGTTCTAGTTCAAGATTAAGTTAACTACTCTTCAAGCTTGTGGTATGTCCTCATGGATCCGAGGACAAGAGCTTTATTGTTGTTTCATTCTTTAGTTGTACTAGACATTTTCATATTTTCTATTGTAAGGGTTGTGACCTTATTGTTTTGAGATTCCGATTGTAGTAGATGGCTTAATTAGACTAAGTCAAGATTTCCGCTACACTTATATAAAGATTTCCTTAAAGACTTGAAAATTGTGTTTTTACTCTTTATTATTCTATACTTATGTGATGATGATAAGCTAAGTGGCTTACTTGGGTCCTTTCGGAGTTCCATGTGCCATGTTACATCTAGGGGGTACCCTTGGGTCGTAACAAAACTAGAGCAACATCTTTAAATTGGTAGGCGGCTAACTCCGCCTTCTCTTCCGAAGACACCCCCATAATAGCATGAACTTTATAAACCTCATTAATAAACCTTTGGGGATCCTCTTCCACTTTGGATCCATAAAATTTGGGAGGGTTCATTCAAGAAAAATCTCTAACCCGTGAAACAACCGAATTCACATTATGATTCACAAGTTACAACTTCTCTATTGTCTTGAGCCGTCATGACATAAGTGAACATTTGGATGGTAGACCTAAACTCCGCATGGGTCACATTCTCAATCAAAGGATCTACCAGAGCTTGATTAGCTTGAGGAGGAGCTTCTTGATTCACATTCTCATCCTCCATCCTTCTAGCTTTATCCCTTCGTGCATTCATATCCTGAAGACACAAGAGAAGGATTAGGTGAGGGACTTTATAGAGTTAAACTTTATGGCACGACTTAAGAGTAATGAAAGATGTTTAGTTTCCTAATCATCTAATAGCCTCTCATTCATAAGTGTGGCGTGATTCACACTTATGAACAAGACTCTACTAGACGTGGCTTATGAGACATCATCCTAGAATCATTTTGAACCTTGTTTTGTATTACAAAGTTTGTCAGGACAACAGGGTAACCCCTAGACATAACAAGGCACACAGAAACCCGAAAGGCACCATGTAAGCCACTTAGAATATCATAACATAAGCATAGAACAATAAAGAGTAAAAACGCATTTCAAGTCCAAAATTTTCATAAAGGAAAGCGGAAGTATAGACTTGTCTCAATATAGCCATCTATTACAATACTTGAATCAAATATGGACATATACCATACAACGTAATCCGGAAAGGAAAATACAAGAAAACAACTTCAAAGATAATGTTCGTCCTCGAATCACGAGGACTCACCAACAAGCTAAGGAGAATGAGTGAATCCAAGCTTTAGCCACAATGATGACCACCTTGAGAACCGGACCATACACTTGTGGAAAACGTAGGAAAAACATGGGTTAGTACAAAAATGCACTAAGTATGATAGTCATGCATAAATACCAGAAAAACATGCGAAAAGGGACATTGTAGTTGAATGTGTGCAATTTACTACATTAAAACATCATTTGGAAGATAGTGGAAAAGCATAAGTCATAAGCATATTCAATACATTGATCATCATACCATAAGAGGAACATATCATAAATACCCTCAAAGCATACTTGCGCAATACATGAATAGGACCCCATAAATCTCACCCATACTAAGTAAAGCTTCTTGAGTAACTATTGTTCATACTTCATATTCTTGTGCATACTATCATAGTGGGATAAGTCTTAACCGACATAGATCATGTGAGCTTAACATGGAATTTGGTGTCTACCCCACACCG
>NW_006238993.1:1505266-1582487 GCF_000226075.1 Solanum tuberosum
ACCCATCTTTTCATGAGTAAATAGTACTCTACTTAAGAATGTTGAAAATAGTTCATTTAGTTTTATTGTATCATAAAATTAAAAAAATCCTATAACTTTTCAATATAAAATAAATTTATGTAATAACAAGCGGAAATATTTTTAATTTCAAAGTAAATTAATATTTGCATTTTAGGACTAAAACATGCTTAATGCACTTTAAGCAATGTCATACTAATACACGATTTACATATTTTACACTATTATTTATTATCCAATATAAAATTAAACAAATAACAAAATATAATTATAATTAACAAAAGAAATGTCTATGTAAAATATATATTTTGGTAGGGTCAAAGAGTTCATCTTTTCAATCATAGAGAAAAATAATTAGTTCTATAGAAGAACATAAAAGGAAGAGAAGTTACAATACTTTTAGTGATATCATGACTTTTGAATGAATAAAAGTTAGAAGCTTAACCCATTTGTTAATTCATATTTTACCCATATTTTACCCATAGTTTACCCATATTTTACTCATATTATAATGGGTTAAATATGGGTTGACATATAAAACGTCAGTCACCCAACCCATTAAAATATGGGCGGGTTGGGTAGATTACCAAAAATATGGGCTCATTTTGCCGGCAGTAATCTCACCCATGCTAAGTAAAGCATCTTGAGTAACGATAGTTCATAATTCATATTCTTGTTCATACTATTGTCATAATGGGGAAATATGCCTTAACCTACATAGACCATGTGAGCTTAACATGGAATTCGGTGCCTACCCCACACCGAAAAGGGGTTATCCTACTTGCCTATGGTAGAACCATACTCTTAGCTTAGGTGGATCCACTAGCTAAATAACCTATGAGGGCGCATAGTTTATCTGATAAGAAGATTGCTACTAGAACCCGGATTCAACTAAGGTAGAATGTTTCCATCTCATGAGATATATACTTTGGGAACCCGGACTCAACTAAGGTAGACGGAACCCACTAGGAAAGCCGGACTCAACTAGTGTAAAAGATTTCATTGGGAAGATGGACTCAACTAGTGTAAAAGATTCCATCTCATATTCATATCCACTCGGTGCTAAGCATTAATTTATTCGGATTACATATTAAGTCTAGCCTTAAGTTCATATTCATGGAAGAATGTCTTGACACTAAATCCAACATAATTCATACTATAGCTCATAGATTCAATAGGTAAGAATAGCCTTTCAACCATAGAATCATCATATTGTGAGAAAACCTTTCATATCATATCATATTCATGCATAGGTGTGTAGATGAGAAAAGCCTTTCAACAACACACACAAGATCATAATCACAATCACTTTACTCTCAAAGTGTTCTTAAAACATATACATAAATCTCATAATCATGCATAATTCTCATACTTTTCCCTTCAAGGATCACATATCATATTCACTCAACACATATAGAATTACTACATTACACATGGATAATAACATGATTCAAATAACTCAATTACTAAAAGCATAATCTCATAATATCCGTCTTTCATCAATTCACCCACATCATAAGGTCATAAATTACAAATATAGGGATTTCATGGATTCTTGGGTATTTAAATATAAAAACCATAATAAATCATAAATTTAAAAGGGATCCATGACTTGGAGTCAAACCCTAGCTTTTGGGGAATTTCTATCTTTGAAATAAGGTTTTGAAGGGGCTCCATGGATGAATTCTATCCATGGGTGAAGAGAAACCATACCTTAGCAATAAAATCCAATGAATTTTAGAATAAAACCTTGCTCCCTTAACCCTAGCTCCAACTTCCTCCTTCTTCTTCCTTAAAGTTTTAGAGAGAGAATTTTTTGGTGAAGAGTTGGTTTTGATTTGGGATTTTGGAATAATGAGAAAGATGACTTAATTTAGGAATCTAAAATAATTATATAGTTAGTCTAAATTAGAATAAAATGACATCACTTAATATTAATTAAAACCGGAAAACCCCAATGTGCCCCTAAACTTAAGTGCCAAAATACAGTTTCGGGCCTCACCCACGACTCACCACTGACGGACCGTTGTTGGACCCACGGCTTGTGTTGGTGGACCATGATTTGGTTGTGGGACTTTGTTCCTGGGATCTCCACCCAGGACCCCTCACCCACAGGCATGGATGGACGTACGGGGTGTAGGTCCCCTTCCTGGGTCACTGTCCAGGTCAATTTTCTAGGGTCTTCCTCAAGGACCCATGGTTGGTCATTGGGGGTCATACCTTGACGTTCTAACATGAAACCCTTTATTTTTAAGTACGGGGAGTTACATTTACGACTCTAACCCTCATGTTAAGCTCTAGTTTAGCCTACTAGTTTCCAGAGTGTTAAAAATCATGCTTGTTGAATCCTAAAATTTGCATTTTTAGTCTTATTTTTTATATTTTGTGAATACAAGAAATGATATTGGGCACATATTTTGTGAGGAGACCCAAATGTTTATACCTTTTGTGACTACCTTGTGAGGGTGTGCAACCATCATGGAACCATTTGATCCTAAACCGTTTGTTGGCAACTGATAACATTCAAATATACTTCTTGAAAAGAAATATAAACTATCGTATGTAATATATTTACCCAACTATGAGTCGGGATCGATCCCACAGAGAATATGGAAGAATATTGTCAATAGCAAATATTTAACTTGCTAGTCGTTATATAAAAATGGGGGGATTTAAATTGAAATAAAATAAAAACAATAAAAAGATAGCTTTGAACTAATTATTTATTTATAGTCAGATTATTAAAAGTAACTAGGAATGTGTTCCCCATAAGCTCATAATGCGGTAATCCTTTTCTAGTGTATTACATGCAAAGTGATAAGTTAGATATCTCTAAATCCTTGGTCCGGCATCTAGCGAATTTTACCACGCACCTTGGTCCGGCTACGTGTGTATAATTTACTAACCCTTACCTTTACCTCATATTAAACATCATAATCGATGTTTGGCTTAGTTATTACTTCGCACCAATCGACACTAGACTATTAGATAGTATCACACTAAATCTATGTTGATAATTCTTTTCTTGTTGATTACCTCCTTGGTCTGGCAAGTAGCAACAAGGCGAGTTCTAACGTTGGCCACAGTTAAAAAGACTTCTAGACGAAAGAATAAATAATGCATGCGTCAACACTATTCACAAATTACTTAGTTATTATTCATACTTTGTTAATCGCTTATGGTTCCCACAACCCTAGTTATGAAAGTTAGCTACTCATTATCTCAAAAACACAATCAAAATTCATTAAAATAAATACGCCTGTGTTAATCATAAAAAGTTAAGAACAATAGATAAACTATCTTTTATTAATCACGAATACAAATAAATAATAAAGGAGAAGAATGAATAAACCCCAATTCTCTGGCCTTCACGGCGGCTCTTCCAAAGTTCCTAAGCTAGAAGAAAATTTATATTATGTCTTGTATCTTGGTTCTTCCCCTCTAAATAATTATTTCTATGCACTATTTATAGATGTAGAAAACCCTAAATAAAATAATTGAATCTAAATTAAAGTAGGAATCAAAAACCAAAAGGAATTGGATTCCCTTTTCTTTTTTCGCCAAGTGAACTGTAGTGCCGCCTCAATGAATTTGTTGATTCTGCACCGCCATTTATCAATTGGCCAGTGCATTGAGAGACTGCCACGTGGCAGCTTATTCATTCAACTTAAATCTTTTGCAATTCGCAATATGCCCCTTTTATATAAATATAATATTTTATTCAATTTAATCTATTAAGTTGTCTGCTTGATTTCCTTCTTGAACCTTCAATCTTTAATTCGTGTTAGTTCAAACTTCTCTATTTTTCCACCAATTTAATCCTACAAATAAAATAAACAACTTAACACAATTCATAAAATTCAAGCTCAAAAAACATAAATATAAATAATAAGTGTGAGACAAATAATGATTAAAAATATGTATTTTTATCCTCACATCAGCAACTTGTTGAAACATCTTGAGCTACATTGTCCCTAACTTATCACACATAAATCCTTTTCTAAGCATTGGTTTGTTTGAATTGCCAACTTAGGCCAAAAGCCTAAGTTTTGTGAATGGAGAGGAAGGACAAAGGAAAGCAGTAAATGGAAAAGAAAGAAAAAGGGGACCTTATCTTTGAAGTGTTTTACAAAAAGAAAGAACCCCCTTTTCTTAAAAATAGAGAGAAAAGAATGATGAGAAAATATTTAAAAATTGAAATGAAAAAGGAAAGTGTGATGAAATAAAAAGGGGTATCCAATAATATTATTGACAAGTTGAAGTTTGAGTTTCCAAGTGAAGAGAATGGAAAGAACTTGAGAAAAGGTGAACGTGATTGCAACAATGCTTTGAAAGGGTGAAATCACTAAGCCAAATTAACCGAACCTTTACCCTCTACCCCATTACAAGCCTAGAAGACCTTTGAGATCTTGCATCAACTAGGTTATGTGATGATTGGAAAATATGGCAAACCTATGGGATGAAGTTTGCATATATTTCTCTTTCGGAGTGTGAGAGTTGTATTGATTCCTAACTTCGTTATTGATTTCCTTTGTGAGAGCATGGATTCGTTCCTTATATGAGGGGACTTGAATGCATTTGTTGAAACAAGGTTTTTCACTAGAGAAGAAGCAATAGTGGGCTTGAATTCATATTGACTAGTCATCATTTGAAGTTGTTTTAACATGATAGAGTGATGCATTTTGTTGAAAGTAGTCTTGTAGTGGCACTTACATATTAGATGAGAACTATTATAGACACCTTTGTTAAGATAATTGCTTTCTTAATTTACTTGAGAAAAAATAAAAGTTTAAGTAAGGGGTGTTGATCAGTAGTAGATTTACACTCATTTGAGGCTTATTTAGTTCAACAATTAGTATAATCTTTGCCTATGTATGTCCTAGCCTGATGATATTTTGACTTTATGTAGTGATGCAAGCCAATGGACAAGGAAATGACTAAATCACACAAAAAGAGCCCAAAGATGTTGAAATTAAGTAACAACCCCAAGTTGAACCTCGCCAAAGGAGAAGGGAAAATCGCCAAAATGACTTCTCCACAGAAGTTAATAGTGTTTGATAAAGAATTGTATAGTCAAGTTGGCGAGAAAAGAAAAATTTGACGTTTCCCTGAATAAGAAAAGGTGAATTGAGTTTCACCGCCCAATGTGACAGATATCAGAGCTAAAATAATGGCTGAGAGGGTGATCAAGGTGGTTATCAGCATCCCTTTGAATAGGAAAGGCGGACTTAGTTGAATCCTTTGAGAGAGGATTAAAAGACATAAAGCCTGAAACCTAGAAAGGGTGACCTGAATGACTAGACAACGATCCGCCTAGCGCGTTAGGTGAGCATGATGAGTCAGGGATTTCGACTTATTTAGGGCTTAATATTAAGAGTTTTAGTGTCCTCAACACCTATTTTATGCTCTAAACTGATGTTAAAGTGCTGATTTGCAGCAATGAGTGCAAAAGAGCAAGGCAAGGATATTACATGGCAAAAAGAAGTGAAAAATATGAAAGAGTTGAAGACAAGCAAGGTTGATGATCGCCAAAGCCACTCGGCGAGTAGCCGAGTGGCTCTTTAGCTCACCAAAAGATACAACATGCCAGCCCAAGGATAAAGCCAACTCAACGATGAAAGTGACGCTTCGGCGAAGCACTAACTAGTTCAGCGATGAAAATCCCAATCGCCTAAAGTCACAAAAGGGAATTGGTGAAGAGTCAAGCCATAAATGAGATTGAAAGGAGAATTTGGTGCGTCACCGACCTTGTCGGCAAAGCTCGACTTATTCCATCGAATGGCTTCATAGCTAAAACTTGGGAGCGTATAAATGTAATTTTGAAAAGAAGAAAAGGAATTCCTTCACATTTTAATCTTGGGTTTTTTATCTAAGAAACTTTGCACACTATTTTTAGAATTTTTGAGTAGGAATTTAGGGTTGGTTTTGATTTTGAACTGATTTTGAGCATTGTGAAGACTTGCAATTTGTTACTCCAGCCAATGGAAAACATACTTGGTAACATTTTCTTACTTTTTATGATTTTTAGATAAAACCACCATTCTTGGGGGTGTGATTATGTGATTGAATGTTTCAATTAGCTTATCGGTGTTAATATTTACTAATTTAATTGTTGATTTGAAGTGGGTTCAATTGATATTTGAGTTTTAATTGATGAATTGTAGTTGCAAATACAGTTCTAATTTAGCATTCTAGGCTTGCTTGGGAAAGACGTTTTAGAATTAAAACTATCAATTGATGATTGTGGTGATTGGGCTATTGTGGATTCATCTTGAGAAGGTGGGTCTAAATTCAATCCTACCAATCTAGATCGAATGAGTAGATTAATTGAGGTTTTGGGCTATTCATATTTGTTGGGATTGTCGAGGTTCGAGAAAACTCGTTGATCCCTGATAGTTGATCGAGAGATAGTTATTACATCTAAAGTCTAGCCTACCCACTAAGATTCAATGAGTTTTAGTAAATATTAACCACCCATTTAGCAAAATTGGCATTCAATTGATCACACTCCCAAGGATTCCTCCCTACTTGATTACTCCCGTGTTTACATAGTTTTTAATTGCGCACTATAATCCCCCAATTGAGACTAGTTGTCAAACCCATGCCATTTACTTTAATTGTTTCAAAAATATCTACTTCTACAAACGATTAGAACACTTCTTTCTCTTCATTACTAAATTCTCTATTGTATGACTTCCTGTGGGATTGACCCCAACCTCTTAGTTGGGTTTATACTTGATTACGACCTTCAACACTTAGAATCAGATGAAGTGTAGTTGAGTGTTATAAAAAATGGTGCCGCTGCCGGGGAGTGGTGGTTAGAATTATTTTAGTGAAGTTTAGTTGTGAACTAATCTTGTTGTAGTTGAATCAAGTATTTTTGTGTGTCGTTGGCTTCTCTTAAACATGTGACGGGATCAGTGTTAACGGGAGCAATGCTAGCCAACTTGGACACAATGATGGCATTGGTAACTGGCACGATGTCAATGAAGCTCTGTTAGGAAGTGTGGGTGCTATTTGGTTGCCTCCAATTGTGGGCAATGTGGTATTTCATGTGACTAGAACTATGTTGCAGCTGTTGCAACTTAAGGGCTTATTTGGAGGGCTGGCTCATGAGGATCCCCATGATAACATCCGGAACTTTATAGACGTGTGTGGTCCATTTTCCTTCAAGAATATCACTCAGGAGTCGGTCTGACTTCGTTTGTTCCCTTTTTGTCTAATGGGGGAGGCAACAAAGTAGTTAGCCGACCTACCAAAGGACTCAATTACTTCTTGGGAAGAGATCACTTATGTATTCTATATAAGGTTTTTCCCTCCTTCAAGGATGATGGAATTGAGAGATAATATTCAGAACTTCAATCGATTGAATGGTTAACCAAATCATGAGACATGGTTGAGGTTTCAGAAGTTGGTGCTCCAATGTCCAACTCATGGGCTCCCAAAAAATGTGTTGTTACAACACTTCTACCGAAGTTTAGATTCAGTCAACTAGGGTGTGGCTGACCAACCCGTGCAAGGAGTAATCATGCAACAATTTTTTGAATTAGCATCTACTCTTCTTGATGGGAGGACAAAGATTAACCGCTCTTAGTACACTAGGGATGACCAAGTGTCGACTCTAAACCTAAGGATTACAAAGGAACAAATAGAAAAGGACCAAAAGTGAGATGAAAACATCGCCAAGATGATGACCCAAATGGATCTATTGTCGAAACATGTCATGGGAAGTGGTTCTAAGAATGTCAATGCGGTTTGACTTAGTGGAGTAAATCCTGATGGCGCACACTTTGAATCTATGTACAATTAAGAAGTACATTTTCTAGCAAATCAGAGAGGAGGTTTCTGCCAAAATTATCAAAGGCCGGACGGGAACCAAGGTTGGAATAGAGAGAGCAATGAAGGTTGGTCATTCTATGGGGGCACATAAGTAAGGGATAAAAAATTGTTTCTAAAAAACCGACCTCTACTAACGGGAGAGCCTCTATCTCAATATCCTCTCGATGCTAAGCATAAATCCCACAGAGTAGTAATTTTCTTAAATTGTTCTTATTATCCAATTCAAGGAATGTCATCTTGCCAATCCAAGCTAAGTCATTGTCCATGGAAGGGCACGTCATCGTGTCAATCCAAGCTAAGTCAGATTTCATTCATGGAAAGGTATCATTGAATAACCAATCCAAGCTAGGTAATGCATCTTCCATTTAAAGTTACAATTAAGTAACCGATCCAAGCTAGTCATAGTATCATCCATGGAAAGGTACAATTAAGTAACCAATCCAAGCTAGGTCTTATTAGAATAGCACCTAAAATCTTTGATTCATAGTTTTGTTGAGAAAACCTTTCAACCCTAAAATTCCTTTATGTAAGAATGTCCTTTCACAAATCATGCTTTAATGTGTTTATGAGAAATCATTTCCACAACACAACAACAATCATCATCATCATTGATACTTTGCTCTCAAAGCATCCTTAAAACATTTATGTAAATCTCACAAGAACATGCTAAATTTCATAATCTCCTCTTTCATAATTCAAAGCCCATATCATGTCATCATAATTGGAAAACATGGGATTTACATGGGTTCATAGGGAATCTTTATAAAATCATAGTAATTCATCAATTCATGTATAAGATATCATAATTCAATCATTTTAGTCAACATTGACGAGAATGCATAGCAATTGACGAAAACCCTAACTCAATTGGGGATTTCTAACTTTGAAAATTAGGAGAATTTGAGAACTCTGTGAATGGAAGGAATTCATGGATGAAAACTATCATGCCTCAAAGCCAATTTCTTATCTTCAATGGAGGATTAGGAGACTTGACTTGCAACCCTAGGTTGAACCCTTCTTCTTCAAGATTCTAGAAAGAAATAGTTGGGAGGAAAAAACTTGATCTTCTTTTGTAAATTTCAGAGATTGACTCTAAATTGGGTAAATTTGGTGGTAAAAACACTTATATAGGTCTTTAGATGGAGGGTAAAACAGCATGGCATTGAATTAAAATAATTTGAAAAGACCGAGAAGACCTTGACTTAAAACTGAAAAAAAATGAAATGGTAGAGCTCACCAAAAGCCACTCGGCAACTCACCGAGTGAGCCCTTAAGCTCGCTGAAAGTTCCAATAAGTTAGCTCCTGGACTAAGCCAACTAGGCGATTGGGAATGAATTTTGGCGACTCATCAAATGGAACGGCGAGGTCGATCCATCTTGCCTAATGTTTCAGAACACTGGATGTAGAAATCAAGCCAAAAAGACGAGAAGTTCTACTTGGCGAATTGCTACGTCGATTTGCCGTCCTCGACTTACTTCACCAAATAAGCTATCAAATGAATATTTTTCCTTTCTCTCAACCAGAGGTGTTACAGTCGGTCCCTGTCATTAATGAGTTTCCAAAAGTGTTTCAAGATGATCTACCCGGTGTTCCTCTTGTAAGGGAAATAGACTTCGGTATTGAACTTCTCTGAGATACGCAACTTATCTCTATTCCTCAATAGCAATTGGCTTTGACGAAACAAATGGTATTAAGGAAACAATTGAAAGATTTGTTGGATAAAGGTTTCATCCAACTGAGTATCTCTGCATAGGGTTCTCAAGTTTTGTTTGTTTGGATGAAATATGGTTCACTTCGTATGTGCATTAATTATTGTAGGTTGAACAAGGTTACTATTAAGAACAAATAACCTCTTCCAAGGATAGACGGTTTTTTTGATCAACTTCAGTGAGCAAGTTACACTACAAGAAAAATAGTCTCTAAGGAAGGGAAATCTCGTCCCTAAAAGTCCAAATCTGGTCCCTAATAGGCATTTGGGACCTGAAAAAGTTGGTCGCCACTCGTCCTAGTAGCTTCCGTCGCTATTGGTGAACAACGACGAGATTCAAAATCCGGTCGTGAAATGGTTTTGGGACGGGAAAGAAATCTGGTCGCCTCTGTCGTTTTAGAGACCACAATTCTAGTCTCAAATACTTTTTATTTATCTTAGAAAAAGCTTATTTCAGGTCATTAAACCTCTTTAGGGACGATCAGTAACTAGTCCTAGAATAGCTTTCACGACGAGCAATAACCTAGTCCTAGAAACAAGTTAGAGACAAGTAACAACCTGGTCCTAGGACAAAAAATCATCCACAAATATTGTTTTGCTACTAAAAATTTCTATACAAAAAGATAATATTAACATATATATATAGAGGAGACAAGAAGATAGAGATCAAGAGTGTACGGTTAATTACAATAAATTGGCTAAAATCCCATGATATTAGTTTCAATATTTGTTTAACGAAAAAGATAGCTAATATCCAAGCTATACTATAATATCAAGTTTCGCAAAACACAAATTCGTACTAAACTAATAAGGAGCCCGCGCATCAACAAAAGCTTGGCAAAAAGTTAAAAGTTTTAATCTTCAATTCATGGAGTGTTGTCCAGAAACATCAACAAAAGCTGCAAAAATATTAAAACAAATCAATTAGAAAAACTTTGAGATGCATTAACAAAGATCAAAAATCTAATTTCAAGAACTACAACTAAATGGAATTTGGTAGACAATAGAAACTAATGAACTGATTAATTTTTTACTAATAGTAGCTACGGCTTAGAAAATTCTCCCTCCTACACTTTTCTCTCCGTACGTATTCTATACGTTAATCTACAATAGTCATTTCTTAGAGAGTTAACTACATGCTCCGCCCTATGGAGCCACCGTACAGGGATCCATCAGCGCGTGCTACTTCTCAAGTGAAAGTCA
The DNA here is from genome assembly GCF_000226075.1 of Solanum tuberosum. Lineage (NCBI taxonomy): Eukaryota > Viridiplantae > Streptophyta > Magnoliopsida > Solanales > Solanaceae > Solanum > Solanum tuberosum. The sequence continues at coordinate 1,516,036 of NW_006238993.1, forward strand.
TGCCAAGTTCGACCATATATGGGAGATCAATGAGGCTAAAGAGGAGGAGGATAAAAAAAACAAATCTCTCAATATAATTGAGGGGAAAGTTTAGCCAATAGGGGTGTCACGACCCAAGCCTAGGGCCTAGACGTGACCGGCGAATAGGGGAACTCGAAGGAACCCCAAACAAGCCTCATAGCGTATCATTACACATCCTTGGTCGCGGAAGCAAATAAAATGACCATAAGCGATAAGCATAATTAAGGGGGAATCGGGACTAAGGGAGCAAGAAGAAACAAAATAAGAACGATACAAAAATACCATAGATGAGTCAAGCTCAAGCATAATTACACAACTTGTCCAACACCACCTCTAAACATGAGTACTTAGCGGGGGCCAAGACAAACTACCGGGCTCACCCTCATAGACAAAACATAACTAAAAAGAAAAAGTCTTATACATAGCAAAAGATCATGAGCAACGTCCCCGGAATGGAGGACTCACCAATAACCTTGATAGGAAATCGTATTAGCCACACGGAGGAGGATGGTCAAGCGGTGCTCCGGTCCCTACATGGTGACATCATGTAGGCATAGAGTATGCGTTAGTACATTTGAATGTACTAAGTATATGGGATGCAATGCAATGCTACCATAGATGGACATCGTAGGAAAATGCATAATAATACCCGTTAGATAGCACATTAATGAAACGATATATATATAATGACGCTTACCTAAAAATCATATTTAGTGCGACGTAGCACAAGTGTGGTGAGTGACCATCAATATAGTATTTCCAAGGCCTACCACCCCCTTGGAGAGGCGAAAGAGGTACAAACCCCTCAATGTGGTTACCCGGGCCTACCACCCCCCGAGCTAGGGACCAAGGTACAAACCCCTCGATATGGTTATACGGGCCTACTACCCCCCGTACTAGGCTTGGTCGACTCACAACACGTATATAGAGAAAATCATATACATGTGTCCATTTCATCATCATTTCAATAATTATATAACCATTCGATTCATAAGACGTACATTGGACCTTCCATTTCCTAAGGATTCTATAAATGGACATTTTATCAAACACATGATGGGCTATTGTTCATGTAAATGAAATCATGTACTTCAAGAGTACTAAGTCCAACCAATTTCAAAATCCATATAAAACAGCCCACCAACAACATACATATATATATACATATATAACAACCTTCATAATTTGATCATTGAGGCATGAAAACCATAAACATCATATAATCATTCCATTTCATGATAATATACAAAAATAGACCATAATAGGATGTGTAGTAATAATTCCATAATTCAAGAGTTCATAAATGATCATAAGGACCCATAAACTTGAAGTAAAATAGAGGATAAATGGTTGGACTTGTGGAAAGGAAGGTTTCCACAATCAACCCACATACCTCAACTTTGGAGAATTCTTGATGAAGATTGGAATGGAGAATTGCTTGAGATTGAATCTTGAATCCGGAATTAAAGCTTGGGATCCTTGAATTTGGTTGATGATCTTGGTGGAATTTTTGGAGAGGGTTTAGAGAGAGTTTTTGGATGTTTTGAAGTTAAATGACTAAGTATGGATATGTCCCCTTTTTATAAAAACGTCCCAACACTTAGAAAAAAAATTGAGGCGGGTGAACAGTGTTTTCGGCTACTGGAATTTGCATTTTCTGCCGGACAGGTTTTACGAAAATGGTCATAACTCCTTCATCCTAACTCGGAATGAGGTGAAACAAATTGCGTTGGAAAGCTAACTCACAGAGCTTTAATTTTGATAGTTTGAGCTCCTTCCAGTTCCTTGTGTGCTGAGAGATATGCCCCTTTAAAGTTGACCCTCAAAATCGCATTTTTTGCGATTTTCAAATTTTGATACGGTTGTTCTAAAATTCGGGTTAGACTCATTTCCCACTCAATTTGACCCCCTGAATAAGAATATGAAGTCGAATTTCCGAAATGATGCAGGAATGACACAGTTCATGATAACCAGAGCATTGCTAGGAGATTTTTAGCTAACAGATTTCTCTGTGTAACATTTGCACAGGAAATTAAGCTTTGAATTGCAACAATAGAGACAGAATAAGATTTTTATTAGGAATAAACTGCAATTTTAGAGAATTATTTTTATATTCAAGAGATTTTATTACTTTGAGAGTATCGGAAGAATCCCCAAACGAAGAGGAGTTCGTAACAGAGTCGAAATCAACAAGATCACAACAAGGAAGAGGAAACAAAAAAACAACAAATCCTGAGTCTGAAAATGAGAGACAAGCTAATGGACATACTGAGGCAGAAAGCAACAATAATCAGCTGAATTACAATGGTACCAAGCTGAAAATAGCTATGTTTCTAACTGCTCTAAGGAAAAAGTGGAAAATACCTACCAAATGAAGAACTTGTCAAAAACGAGCAGCCAAGGATCAATCATATAAGCAAGTCTACTAGCTTACTTACTAAGATTAAAAATAAAAAACCTCTACAGTTACCGATGGAGTTGAACAGTAAGCATGTAGTTGATCTAACATCTCCTCTCTTGTACAACTTAACACATTTTAGACAACCTGATATACTTCTGCAACAATAATAAGTGTTTTGTCAGGTTTGTTCGGCTATAATATGACATAGTAATTTGTCCTTTCAGATGTTTTTAGCTTATGAAAATATCATTTTATGTTGTTTGGACTTTTGCATATCCTTAGTATTTAACAAACATACAACATAAGGAAATTCACCAGCTATATAATTTAGCGCAAACAAAATAACATGTATAAGATCCTCAATATGTAACTATTAAAGTCTCTTCCAGTATTCACTGAACTAAAATTTGTTGCACAGGATATTTCAAACACTTAAAACAACTAGTGGAAGCATTCTATAATCATTGGCATGCAAGTTACTATATATTAATGCAACTGAGTTTATTACATACATATTCTCCAATATATACTGATAATTTAAAGAATTTTTATACTCTCAGCGTATTAGAGCAGGGTAAGCGCCTTATTTTGATGTTTTCTATATATTGCAATGAAACATGGATAATATAGAACAACAAAAATAGATCATTAAACCCAACAAAGCCATTAGTTTAGTTATTACTCCCAAAGTTAGAGGACATTTTATTAACTGACTTGAGTACTTATGTCATGAAACACACATCTGGAGAAAAGAATTTGATCCATTTCTTACTGTTTTCTTGTTATTCTTATCTGGTTTTGTCTCAAGACCAACAAATAAACATCATTTTACCATGATCATTAATTTTATCCCGTGATGCACAAAGAAACTCAGTTTCAAGTAACGGACTCAATGGGGAAAATATTATCTATCAATAGCATTACAGAGAATATCTGATTATGTGATTTCTAGTTCTACAATCTCCAACAGAAAAGTATATTATTACTTACTTGGTCAGAAGAAAATATTGGTCATTCAGTTGACCCGGGCGATGTCGTAGGTGAGACATGTGATTGTTGAGCAGCGAATAACTCTTGTATTTTCCTTATTTCTTTGATCGCAGCCTCAACTAATACAAAACAAAAAAGAGCCAAGAAAATTAGAAATGGCTAAATCACAATTGTCCTCCAGAACTATATGATATATTGCATATATGTCTAAACTACAGAACTCTATAGTTTACCTCACAGAAAGTCACTCCATGAGAGAAGCAACAAGAAAAGTGAGGTACATAACTAGTGTTTAATAGTCATCCAACTGCAAAACCTTGATGCCTAATATTGAGCAAATGTTTAGGCTAAACTGGGCATCAATTTGTTCAGGTGAAAAATATTTAGGTAATACTCATGAATACACTATATTCCTCAAAGATTTGGCAGTTGATATCACAGGTTACATGTTTTAGGAGGCATTCAGGGCCAATTATCCCTGAATCAAAGTGCTAAGGTTGGAACAGATAGTGCAACAGGAAATAGAAAGAGCTACACATTTATTAGATTATGGGATGAGAGCGAGCAGTTACATGCTATGACTAAGATGAATGGAAAGATTTTCTCCACTAGGCTCATGTGCATTTGTCCTGAAGCTAACAAGAAGAATGTTGGTGGATATATGCAAGATTCATATCAATGTACTGGAACTCAAAATGAGCATGAGCCTAATACGACTAATTTGTTGGAAACTTTGATACCAATAATCTAACATATGATCACTTCAGGGAGGTTTCTGGAAACTAAAGGCAATTACTATATACTATATGTAAAAATTTCACTAAGCAATCGTTGTAGTTTTGTTCAATAGTTCAGGAAGATTTACTCGCATCATTTGATATTTCAAAATGAGTAACTGGCAGTCTCAAACTAATGCATAAAGAATGAACGAGCAAAATTAGAAATCGCTAATCTTAATAAACATACACCGCTATATTAATCTAATTAAACAATATTACTTTTCCTTTGAGTAGCAGAATATATAACTATTTATATTACTACATCGTTTATATGTCCAAACTCCAAAACACTTCAATTTTCTAAGTAAATCACAGTAACTAAAGGTAAACAGTACATTTATGTAAATTTGAACATGTATAACAGGAATAACAAGAGCCCCACTCTCTCTAGGTGACCTGTTGCCTAAGGTAATTTGATCCGATAAGATAAGATGGGAGGAAGTCCAGTCAGTGATTATTGGGAGTTTATTGCAAATGACGCTCAGACACTACATATGATTGGGTGTATAGGTGAAGGAAAAAGTACCACAGGCAATAGCATTCTTGGTAGAAATGTATTCCAGTTGAGGTCTAGCTCTGGTGGTGTTGCAAGAACTTTTGAAATTCAGAGGACTTGATTAAAAGATGGGCAGATTCTTGATGTGATCGATACCCTTGGATTTGATTTTAATGCTGAATCTGGATTAGTTTGAAATGAAATTCGTAAATGCATTGATTTGGCCGATGATGGTGTCCACGTTGTTCTTTTTGTTGTCTGTACGAACTAGATTTTCAAAAGAAGAACAGGCTGCTATCCAGTACTTTAAGAAGCTCTTTAGGGACCAAAATTAGTGATTACGTAATTGTGGTCTAAACTGGAGGGGATAAGCTAGAAGATAATGACTCTTTGAATGATCACTTAGATTGTTCCTGCCCTGAGGATTTAAAGGAAGTTCTTAAGATGTGTGGGAATAGGCAGTGCTTTTCGATAATAAAACTGAAGAACCAGCGAAGAAAGCTGAACAATTGAGGGAATTTCTTTTCCATGTGAATATGGTTGTACAAATGACTGGTGGAAAACCATATACGAGGGAATTATTTGAGGAAGTAAAGAAGATGAAGCTTCATAATGACTCATTGGAGGTTAGTTCTTTGCTCGGAGATTTAAAGCAAGAGGTAGCTGAGTTGAAGGAACAACTGCAGAGGTTCTCTTTCAAGGAGGAACACAGGTGAATAACTGAAATGGTTGAATCTAAGATGTACAATACCATGCATAGTCTTGAAAAGCAGTTGGAGGAGGTGCGTACTGCTTAGTCAGAGGCAGAAAGCAAAATTCGTGAATTGAAAGATAGCTTAGAGAAAGTTCAAAGAGAGACTGAGGAGCTCACAGTCAAACATCACTCTTACATCTGCTACAAATGTCAAAGACATGTCTCATCTCACGAAGATACCATCTCTACCAAATTCCAGTCAAAGAAAGGCAAAGCTTTCCTTTTTGCTCATGTGAGAAATGTTGTTGTTGGAACCAATGAAGAAAAACATCTCACAACTAGCCTTCACACAATTGATGACATATACCGTGTGGATTGCAACGAGGTATTGGACTGGAAGTATGAACAAGCTGTTGAGCCATCGCAGAAGTACAAGGAAGGGAAATTCGTACTTGAGTTATGCAAAATTGTTAAAGACAATCGGTAACTCATAACCATAGTCTTTTTTATTTTATATGTCAGTTCTTTGATGCAAGTATTTTTTCCTATCTCTGAGCTTTCATTCTGCCTAACTTTCCATCAGAATTATAAACATCGTATTGTCTCTTTTGTTTCACGTTATAATATATTTTGTTCCTCATAAAAAAAATAGGAATAACAATTTAGTCGAAACATTTTCAGATGTAAATAAAAGTTTCAATACCAATAACAGAACAAGTCCTTATTTGGCTCGCAAAGAATCGAAACACTGATTAAATAAAACTAAATTATGAAATCAGAAACTCAGATTATCTATTAGAAATCTCAACACAAAAATGTTTTAGTATAAAAAAAAAGACAAGATTAAGAAATCAGCAACCTTGAAAAGATGAGGAAGAAGAAGATCAACTTCAATATAACATGAAAAAACGTTATCAAACAAATTTCTGGAAAAAATAGAGCAACTCAATGGGAAGAAAACCAACATGTAAGTCTGCTGCTGCGATGAAATTTTACCTTCAACAGAGAAACGATGGTACATGATTCGATTTTAGGGCAGAGCTGTGACAAAAAAATAAAGTATCTACGTTGAGATTAGGGTAGAGAATTTCAACTAGAGAGAGAACTAGGGCACCCTTGTGACCAGCTGCGCTATAATTTTGAGAAGACCGAACGCTCTTTTTCTTTATTTTTCACTTTCAATGTAAAAACATTGGCGCCTATGTTTTTATTAAAGCAATTTTTCTATTTTATTAATTTAGTATTAAATTTAGGGGGAAATATCTCCCGCTCAAAGACCTTCAATTACCATTTGGGACTAGTTATAAGTTCTTTCGGGACCAAATTTAATACCTTCGCAATAGACTATACAAATAAGGACTAGACTATAATCTCGTCCCAATAGATATACTTTTAGAGAGAAGATTATCAGCCCGTCCCTAAATATTGGTCTTAAATAAGGATTTTTCTTGTAGTGTTATTTCTCTAAGATTGACCTTAGGTTGGGTTATCACCAATTGAGGGTGAAGGAAGATGACGTTTGGAAAAATGGCTCTTCAAACTCGGTATGGAAAGTATGATTTTTTGGTGCTGTCCTTTGGCTTGACTAATGCTCTGGTCACATTTATGAATTTGATGAATAGGGTGTTTAGACTATACCTTGACATGTTTTTGATTATGTTCATTGATTATATCTTCATTTACTCAAGGAGTGAAGATGAGCATACCGATCATTTGAGGATTGTGTTGAAGTCCTCAAGGACCAACAAATCTTTGCAAAGTTTAGTAAGTACAAGTTTTGGCTAAGATTTGTGGCTTTTCTTAATCACGTTTTTTCAGGAAAACGGATTGAGGTAGATCTTAAAAATATGAATGCGGTTAACAGTTGTCCTAGACCTCTATCCCCTTCGAATATTAGAACTTTTTTGTGTTTGGCTGGTTACTATAGAAGGTTTATTGAAGTGTTTACTTTGATCGCCTTTCCATTGACGGCATTGACCCAAAAGAAGGTTATTCATATGGTTCATAGAATGTGAAAATAGTTTTTAAGAATTGAAAGATAAGCTTACTTCCACTCCAGAGTTGACCGTATCAGAAGAAACTTATTGGTTTGTTGTTTATTGTGATGCTTCAAGAATTGGGTTAAGATATGTCCTTATGCAAAATGGGAAAGTCATTGCTTTTATTTCGAGGCAACTTAAGATTCACGAAAAGAACTATCTAATAGATGACTTAGAACTAGCGGCAGTTGTTTTTGCTTTAAACATTTGGAGGCATTACCTGTTTGATGTTCATTTTGATGTCTTTACCAACCACAAAAGTTTGCAATATGTGTTCAAATGGAAAGATCTAAATCTTCGCCAAAGAAAGTGCCTTGAGTTACTAAAGGATTATGACATGAGTATTCTCTATCACCCCAACAAGGGAAATGTTGTTGTAGATGCTCTTAGTCGGCTATTGCTCTCGTTGAGGAAAATAAAAAGGTGTTGGTTCATGATGTTCATAGATTGGCCCAATCGAGTATTCGATTGGTTGACTCCACCAAAGGTGGTGTTATGGTTCACCATGGTTCAAAATCGTTGTCTGTGTCAGCAGTGAAAGCCAAGCAAGGTCTTGACCCAATCTTGATTGAATTGAAAAAAATGATGTATAAGAAGTCGGTTGATACTTTCTCCCAAGGGGGAGATGGAGTGATTAGATATCAATATTTTTTGTGTGTTCCTAATATAGATGACTTGAGAGAGCAAATATTATCAGAAGCCCATATTTCTCTGTATTCCATTCACCCGGGAGCCACTAAGATGTACTGTGACTAGTGAAAGCTCTATTGGTGGACCGAAACGAAGAAGGCTATTGCAGAATTTGTGGCCTAATTGTAAGCAATTGAAGCTGAGCATCAAAATCGAGGGTTTTTATCCCAAGATATTAGTATTCCTACTTGGAAGTGGGAAGGTTTAAATATGGACTTTATTGTGGGTTTACCCCGTAACCGGTGACAACATGACTCGATTTAGGTTATTGTGGATTGAATGAAAAAATAGGACCATTTTATTCCAGTCAAGGTTTCTTATTCGGCGGAAGACAATGCTAAGTTGTACTCGACAGAAATGTTTAGGTTGCATGGAGTGCCCATATCCATTATCTCCTATTATGGTACCAAATTCACTTATCAGTTTTGGAAATCCTTCAGAAAGAGGCTTGGTACTCGTGTTAAGCTTAGTACAGCCTTTCATCCACAAACCGATGGGCAAGCAGAGCGTACTATCCAAAATGTTGAAAATATGTTGAGAGCTCGTGTAATTGAGTTCAAGGATAATTGGGATGATCATTTACCTTTGATTGAGTTTGCATATAAAATAGCTATCACTCGAGGTTTTGTATGGCTCCATTCGAGGCTCTATATGTTAGGAGGTGTAGATCTCCTATAGGTTTGTTTGAAGTGGGTGAAGTTGCTTTGATAGGTTCCCAGTTGGTATATAAAGCTATTGAGAAAGTATGGCTTATTATATAAAGGTTGAAAATAGCTCAAAATCGACAAAATTCCTAATCCGATGTTAGAAGAAGAGATCTTGAATTTGATATGAATAATTTGGTCTACTTGAAAATTTCACCCATCAAGGCCTTGATGAGATTTGGAAAGAAATGTAAACTTTGTCCCTTTTATGTCACCCATACAAGATTTTGAGGTGTATTGGTAAAGTTGCGTATGAACTTGATTTTCGTAATGACTTTGCATCGATGCATCCAGTTGTCCATGTCTCCTTAGTGAAGACATATGTTGGTGTTCCAACATCTATAGTACCATTAAAGAGTCTTGCTATAAAGGATTGTTTTTCTTATGAAGAAGTTTCGGTTGAAAATTTTGACCGGAAAGTTGGAAGTTGAGAAACAACGAAGTTCCTTCCGTAAAAGTTTTTTGGAGGAATCAGTTAGTTGAGGGTGCTACTTGGGAGGCTGAGGCCGATATAATGTCACGTTATCTTCATATCTTAGTGAAGAAATGTGTTGGAGTTCCAACATCTTGGTCTCGTCGTTTGCTGTTGTTTGACAGCTTTTGGGGTCAAATGTTGGGTCCTCCTCAAGGACCCCTAGGGTGGTCCTTGGGGGGTAGTACCTATACGTTTGGACACACTTAGTTCTACTTATATAAACCCTTTTTACACGATTTAGTTCTCATACGCCACACAAAAACCTCTCTACAAGGCCTATGACCACACTAGATTAAAGTTACTAGTTTCCGGACGTCATGGTCGTTTCTCAATGTTTAAGCACTAACACTTTCTTACTAAGTTAGTTATATTAGATTAGGACTAAAAACATCATTTTTATTCTTTTTAAGTTACTAGGCATCGTATAAGGCTCTAGCTTAGGACGTTAGACTTCCGGGGTGTTACATTATCTCCCCCTTGGGAACATTCGTCCCCGAATGTCAACCAAGACACCCAACTAAGCAGACACTTTAAACCAACAGTCCAACAAGCAAAAGTACCAAAATGTGCAAAACTTCTAATATGCACAATTCACCATAAGCACTTATTTAAAGGAGAAAACTTCAACTCCAATTAAATTCATATCAAAGCAATATAAGGAGGTAGGAGCTAAATCTATCAACTCAATTATGCATGAAATTCATCATATATCATGTTTATAGGAGGAACTACCTTCTCCACTCAAATGACAAGTTCAAGATCACCATATGGATTCAACAAGTCACTTCAAAACACAATTTAGCACATTTATCAATTCACCTCATAAGTTAAATATGCAATTATCATCTTAGTCAAGCAATTTAACAAGAGGGACATATAATTCATGAAAAACTCAAATTATGCAATACATGCTTTTCCACATGGACTCACACTACATAAGGAAAAATCATGGCAAATGCTCATACAATACACATAACTCCTAATTCACTACAACTCAAGAGAAACTACTTACCTCAAGTTTGAATAGGAGTAGGAGGAAATAGAGGAGGATAACGGTACATCATATCGGCCTCGGCCTCCCATGTAGCAATTTCAACTAGATGGTTCCTCCACAACACTTTAACCGAAACTACTTCCTTGTTTCTAAACCTTTTCACTTGACGGTCCAAGATTTCAATTGGGACCTCTTCATAGGAGAGTTTATAATCAACTCCTAAACTTTCTAAAGGAAGGATGGATACCGGATCACCAATGCACTTTTTGAGCATGGAAACATGAAACACGGGGTGAACCAAAACCAATTCACTAGGTAGGTCTAATTCATAAGCAACCTTCCCCACTCTTTTCAATATTTGATATGGGCCCACATACCGGGGACTTAGCTTCCCCTTCTTACCGAATTTCATCACACCTTTCATAGGTGAGATTTTCAAGTAAACCCAATCACCAACCTCAAATTCTAGATCCCTTCTTCTAACATAGGCATAACACTTTTGGCGACTTTGGGCCATCTTCAACCTCTCTCTAATGAGTCAAACTTTTTCAATGGCCTCATAAACTAATTCGGGACCAATTAGAGAAAATTCACCTTCTTCAAACCACCCAACCGGAGATCTACACCTTCTACCATACAAGGTTTCAAATGGTGCCATGGCAATACTCGAGTGGTAGCTATTATTGTAGGCAAACTCATTCAATGGGAGATGAAAATCCCAACTACTTTTGAAGTCGATTACACATGCCCTTAACATATCCTCTAATGTTTGAATGGTGCATTCCGCTTGACCATACATTTGAGGATGAAAGACCGTGCTAAGCTTGACCTTAGTACCAAGCCCCTTTTGGAATGCCTTCCAAAAGTGTGAGTAAATTGAGCACCCCGATCCGAAATGATAGATAAGGGAACCCCATGCAATTTTACTATCTCATCAATGTAAAGCTTGGCATAATCTTCTGTCGAGAATGAAGTTTTGACGGGAATAAAGTGGGCTGATTTTGTCAACCTATCAACAATGACCCAAATCGAATGAAATTGCCTCCTAGTATAAGGTAAACCCACTAAAAATTCATATTCACATCCTCCCATTTCCAAGTAGGAATATCAATATTTTGAGACATGCCTCCCGGTTTCATATGTTCGGCTTTGACTTGTTGGCAATTTGGACATTTGGCTACTAAACTCGCTAAATCCTTCTTCAAGCCATTCTACCAATAGACTTCCCATAGGTCACGGTACATCTTGGTGGCTCCCGGATGAATCAAATACCACGAACCATAAGCCTCTTCCAAATTTTTCTCTCTCAAGCCCTCAATATCCGGAACACATAGACGACCTTGGTACCTCAACACCCTATCTCCCCTTTTGGGAGAAAGCCTCAACGGACTTGTTAAGTACCGATTCTTTTAATTCCATCAAAATAGGATCAAGGTGTTGCTTAGACTTCACATCAATTACTAAGGAGGATTCAGAGCTATGATGGACCACAAAGCCACCCTTTGGAGAATCTACTAGTTGAACTCCCAATCGGGCCATCCTATGCACATCACGGACTAACTCCTTCCTTTCATCTTCTACATGGGCCACACTACCCGTAGACATACGACTCAAGGCATCCGCAACTACATTGGCTTTGCCGGGATGTTAAAGGGCACTTATATCATAGTCCTTCAAAAGTTCTAACCATCTTGTTTGCCAGAGATTCAAGTCTTTTTGAGTAAACACATATTGGAGACTTTTGTGATCGGTAAACACATCTACATGCACACCATAAAGGTAATGTCTCCATATTTTCAAAGCAAATACTACGGCCGCTAGTTCAAGATCATGAGTGGGATATTTCTTTTCATGCACCTTGTGTTGTCTTGAGGCATAATCTATCACCTTACCATGTTGCATGAGGACACAACCTAAACCTACTTGAGAAGCGTCACAATACACTACAAACATTTCGGTACCCTCCGGTAAGGTTAATACCGGAGCGGAGGTAAATTTATCCTTCAACGATTGAAAACTCTTTCCACATGACTCCGACTTTTTGAACTTGTACTTCTTTTGGGTCAAGGCCGTTAATGGAGAAGCAATAGATGAGAATCTCTCAACAAATCTCCTATAGTACCCGTCCAACCCCAAAAAGCTTCGGATGTCGGTAGGACACAAAGGTCTAGGCCAACTTTTGACCGCATCAATTTTCCTCAAATCAACTTCTATACCCTCACTAGAAACAATGTGGCCAAGGAAAGCAACCGACCTTAGCCAAAACTCGCACTTACTAAACTTAGCAAAAAGTAAAAGTTGGTGATCTTTGAGGACTTGCAACACTATTCTCAAATGACTCATGTGATCACCCTCACTCTTGGAGTATATCAAAATGTCATCAATAAAGACTATCACAAACGAATCAAGATAATTTCTAAACACCCAATTCATAAGGTCCATGAAAGCCGCCAGGGAATTTGTTAGACCAAAGGACATAAATAGGAACTCATAGTTACCATATCTTGTTCGAAAGGCCGTCTTAGGAATGTCAACCCCTCTCACCCTAAGTTGGTGATAGCCCGAACTTAAGTCTATCTTTGAAAAGTAACTTACCCCTTGAAGTTGGTCAAACAAATCATCAATCCTAGGGAGAGGGTACTTATTCTTTATGGTGACCTTATTCACTTGGCGATAGTCAATACACATTCTAAGGGACCCATCCTTCTTTTTCACAAATAATACTAGAGCACCCCATGGAGATATGCTTGGTTGAATAAAATCCTTATCTATCAAATCCTTAAGTTGAGCCTTTAATTCCTTCAATTTGGTCGGGGCAATCTAGTAAGGAGAGATTGATATAGGTTGAGTATCCGGCAATAGATCAATGCCGAAATCTATTTCCCGTTCGGGAGGAATTTCGGGCAAGACATCCGAAAAATCCTTTACCTCAGGGACCGACTCTAAAGGAGGAGTCTCGGACTCAAGGTCTTTGACTCTCACAATATGATAAAGACATCCCTTAGAAATCATTTTACAAGCTTTTAGACATGAAATAATTTGACATCTAGGGATAGAGTTTCCCCCTTTCCATTCTAACACGGGTTCATTAGGAAATTAAAACTTCACTACCCGAGTTCTACAATAAATGGAAGCAAAACAAGCATGCAACCAATCCATCCCTAATATGACATCAAAATCCAACATATCAAGTTCTACCAAATCAACCAGTGTGACAGTATTGGACAATGAAATGGGACAACCCCTATAAAGTCTTTTAGCTACTACAGAATCACCTACCGGGGTAGAAACCGAAAAGGGTTCCTCTAAGACATCGGGGAACACATTAAATTTCATAGCCACTAAAGGGGTTACAAAAGGCAAAGTGGAACCGGGGTCTAACAATGAGTAACCATCAATTGAAAATACTTGTAACATACCGGTAACAACATCCAGAGACCCTTCTTGATCACTTCGGGATTAGCGAGCATAAAAGTGGTTCTTATTAGGAACATCGGAGATAGGACCACTTACTTGTGCTTGTTTGTTCTCCCTCCCTTGAGCTCTCATCATGGGACAATCTTTCTTGATCTGACCATACTTTCCACAACCAAAACAATTATCCGTGCCAACTAGGCATTTGCCTTCATGCTTCTTGCCACACTTTTCACAACTAACTCTTTCAACATAAGAACCACCACTTCTTCCTCCTTATGGCTTAGGGTTAGACACCCTACCTTTGTTGACTCTAGAAGCATTGGAAGAACCTTGGTTGGGAAACCTCTTCTTAAACTTTGGCTTATCTTGAATCCCAAGTTTACCCTTGGAAGAATTTCCATCATCGATATTTGACCTCTTCCAATCTTTACCCACTTGCTTGAGCTTTTGTTCCTCAATTTGCTCGGCATGAACCATAAGAAGAGAAATGTTCATGCTTGGAATAAGCATAGCCGACCTACATTCATTAACCACAAGATCAAATATCCCCATAACAAATTTGTTGATTTTAGCCCTAGAGTCCGCCACCAATGTAGGAGCATGCTTGGACAATTGAGTGAACTTGAAGCTATATTCCTTCACACTCATTCCTCATTGTCGGAGATTCATGATTTCTTGCATTTTCCTTTCCCTCAATTCCAATGAGAAGAACCTATCAAGGAAAGCCGTCTTGAATGATGCCCAATCTACTGGACCCGCTCTAATAGGCCTTTCCTCTTTCCATTGCTCATACCATACTTGAGCCACATCTTTGAGTTGGTAGGCGGCTAGCTCCGCCTTTTCTTGAGAAGTCACACCCATAGCATCTAGCACTTTGAACACCTCATCAATAAACCCTTGTGGGTCCTCCTCTACCTTGGAGCCAAAGAAGGTAAGGGGATTCATCCTAGTGCAATCCCTTATCCTTGAAGCGGTTGTGCTAGCATGGGGATTCGCTTTCACCCTGGCATCTCTAGTAACTTGAGCCACCAAAACATGAGTCAAACTTTGAATAGCCGTCCTTATCTCCACATTAGACATAACTTCCTCTACAATAGGAACTTGATGCCCTTGATGACCTTGAGGAGCTTGGTTGCCTTGGGGAGGAACTCCCTCATTTTCAATCTCCTCATCAACCCTTCTTGCGGCTGCCCTTCTAGTATTCATGGCCTATATGCACAAGAAAAGGATTAGAAGAAAGGGCGTATAGAGTTAAGACTCTTAAGCATGACTTCAAGAATACGAAATATGGGAAGGTTCCTAAGAATCACATAGCCTCTCATTCATAATAGTGGTGCGCTTCACACTCAGGAACAAGACTCTAATAGACATGGTTCATGAGACATCAATCCTAATTATTATCCAAAACCTTATGCTTTGATACCAAGTTTGTCACGACTCGAGAGCACCCCCTAGTCGTAACACGGTGTACTTGACCCCGAAGGGGTCTTATACAAGCCCTTAGCATAATTGTCATTACATAAAGACATTGAAAAATGCAGAATTTAAAAAACTTTTCACAATCAATGTCAAAGTCTTTCATAATAGAAAATAGAGTGTCTAGACATCGTCTCAATCACCATCTAAGTACAACATAGAAGTCTCAAATAGGGACTTTAGCCCTGTACAATGAAATTGTCTTATAAAAGGAAGTACATAGAAGTCTATTACAATAGAATGAAACATAAGTGGCATCATGTTATCCTCGGAACTTGAGGATATACCAAAGTCTTGGAGAATGCAATCCAAGTCTTCACTTGTTCACAATGAGGACCTACTATCCGGAACCTACACTTTGTAAAAATAGAAGAAATATGGGTTAGCACAATCAATTGCACTAAGTATGGAAGCCATGCAATTAAAACCATTTAAAACATGAATAAAAGGGACCTTTGTTGAAAACATGTTATTTTAAGTTTAAAAGCCAAAATGCATATTCAAGTACGGCATAGCCAATCCATACCATAAGATAAAGAGACATTCATAACCATAAGAAACACCATACTTAACCATAGTTCATATCTTACATGTTTGAGTTCAATTAACATCATACCATAAAGACACCACCCATGACCCCCTTTTCAAGTCCACTTGTGCAATGTACATATGAAGTCCCATACCCTCATATATACTAAGTAGAACCATCAAGAGGACACAAGTGTAGTCACATACATAGTGGTCATCATAATGGGTGAAACCATCCTTAACATCATTCATAGGTTGCCATACATCAAGAACCCACTTGTGCAATGTCTAGGTAAAGTCCCATACCCTTACCTAGACTAAGTAGTACCCCCTCAATTAGCCCTAGTTGGAGTTCATAATCATCTTCATAACTCATATTCATTTCTTAGTTCATATCATTAAACATAGGGAGATTAGCAATAACCGACATAGACAATTCGGCGAAGCAATACTATGTCGTCCAATAACACAGAACACAACT
This sequence comes from Solanum tuberosum, assembly GCF_000226075.1. NCBI lineage: Eukaryota > Viridiplantae > Streptophyta > Magnoliopsida > Solanales > Solanaceae > Solanum > Solanum tuberosum. Next base: position 1,532,221 of record NW_006238993.1, read on the forward strand.
ATGTTGAAGGCTAGTGAAAGACGGCAATGAACTACACCAAAGGGTGAATCGCCGAGTTAATCTGCGATTCTGACTAACCTCGCCGAAAGATCCGCCAACATTATTTTTTGAAGTCTATAAATACTAAACTTGTTATTAATTTTTAGGGAGTCGAACATTTATTTTAATTTCATAATAGAATAGTACTTTTTGGGATATTTTCTCTCAAGTTTGGAGAGGGTTTTTGGGAGACTTGAAGAAAGAAGGATTTCATCTTTTCCCAAGTTGGAAGTGGGTCTTCTCGATTCTTCTTCCTTTGCTTAAATCAAGGTTTAATTCCTTATACCCATTTTATTTTAGTATCATTTTAGGTGTATTTTGTTATTTCTTGATGTGTGGGTAAAACCCCCATTCTTGGGTGTGATTTAGCAAATATGTGTTGATATTATTGTTGGGTCATGCTTGCTGATAGGTTAGGTGTATTTTAATGGTGATTTCACCTAGTGGTTGTTGTTTAATCTAATGGGTTTGTAGTTGCAAATACAAAACCACCCATGTGTTTTCGGCTTTCCCAAGAGTGAGGTTGCGAAACCAAGACCGCTAGACTGATGGCCTAAGTAGTGGGTCGACATGAGGTTCAGCCCGAGAGGGTGAGCCCTAACCCCATATCCTAACACTCATCTCAAGTGAGTGAGTGGGGTAAGGCGTAGGCTGGCCTTCATGCGGAAAATGGGTGTCCGAGAGGAACGCCTTTGAAACGGGGTAAGTTTCCCGAGAGGTAACTTATTTCAATCTAAAGCTTAGCCTAGTCATTATTATCTTGCAAATTTCCTATCGAAAGCATGTACCCAACGATTTATCTCAACTTGTATTGCAGTCACACCCCAAGAACTTGTCCCGATACTTGATTTTCTTGTTATTTTTGTTATTTTTTACTACTTGTGACAAAAGTCCCATTTGATATTTGACACCTTTGTGTCACCCCTTTTAATCTACAATGTTTTTAATCGTTACTTTAGCAACGACTAGTTTGAACTTAATTTTATTTTTCTACTAATTCTCAAAACCACTCCCTTGGGACACGATCCCAACCCTTGGTTGGGTTACTATATTATCGATGATTGTAGACACTCATACTGTATGTTAGTGTCGTTGGTCAGGATAAGCATCAAAATGGCGCCGCTGCCGGGGAGTGGTGTTATTTGAGAGTTCTTAGATTAGTAAAATCTTTATTCTTCTTAGTTGTTGTCTACTTACCTAATTTTCAGTTTTGTTTTGAGTAATTGTGTGTTTCAACAACCATATGAGTATGAACGGTGAAAATAGATGCCAAGCAGGCAACCCAACGGATGATGCTTTTTATCGAGACGATATTGATGATATTATTAGTATGTACAACCCTGCACATGTGAGTGAGATGGATGCGAGTTGCATGCCACAAGCAGACGGAAATGCATCGTTTGAAGTTACTAGCACAACACTCCATCTCATACATTCAAGAGGTTTATATAGAGGGTTAGAGCATGAAGATTCGTATGAACATATACGAAGCTTCATAGAAGTGTGCACCCCTCTGTAATTCAAGAATCTATCGCAAGAATGCATACGGCTGCGCTTATTTCCATTATCATTAATTGGGGAAGCCACTAAGTGGTTGATCGAGCTTCCAAAGAACTCCATCAAGTTATGGGAAGAGTTGATTACGGATTTCCATGAAATATTCTTCACTCCATAAAAAATGATGAAACTTAGGGATGACATTCAAAATTTTAATCAAAAGGAGGGTGAACCAATTAACGAATCTTGGACACTATTTAAGAGAATTTTGCGAAAATGTCCAATGCATGGACTGCCGAGTGAGTTATTTCTCCAATATTTTTACCGTAGTCTGGATTCAGTGAATAAAGGGATAGTTGATCAGTTGGTGCAAGGAGAAATAATGTTACAATCATTTGAAGTAGCCTCATTTCTCCTAGATGGCATGACTAGAGTAAATCAAGCATGGTACACAAAAGATGACCAAGTTTCCCCGCTGTGCTTTAGATTAACGCAGGAATAACTCGATAAAGAAAGGGAAAGGGACGAAAACAGCAAGAAGATGTTGTCTCAAATGGAAGTGATACACGAGCACATGAAGGGGACATATGGAGTACTTCGAGTTGATGAGGGTTCTTCATCCGGTTACTTGAGATCGGGGGAGAATCAAGGTTGGAACTCCACAAAATATGAGGAGGGTTTCCACCCACGCTATCAACAACGGGGCGGAAATCAAGGTTGGAACCATTCCAGGAGTGAAGAACCAAAGAAATATTGCCACGATTGGGCTGAGCAAGATGACCATGAGGAAGACTGTACCCAATTGAGTGAAAGCCCAAAATCAAATGGGAGCGCAAGTAGTCCTCGGGTAAATGATCTATTGTCACGCATAGTTGATAAAGTTGAGGGCTCTGATGATCTGCTAAAAGGAATGAGATATGACTTTTCATCACTAAACAGTAAAGTGAATTCGCATGTTGATGCCATCAAAACACTAGAAGGTCAATTTAGTGTATTATCAGCTTAATTAACATCCAGGAAACTGATGGAAGATAATGAAAGAGGGCTGGTTGTGGTCACCCGTAGTGGAAAGATGGCAAAAGGGAATGTGATGGAGGACGAGGACTCTCGAATGCAGGAAGAGAGCCAAGGTACAAAGGAACAAGAATTGCCTATTCCATAAAACCTTGCCAAAGAACCACAAGAGGATACAGAGCAACATGTTCAGATTCCAAAAGTCACGCACCCTTTACCCAAAATACCTTCACCATTTCCTCAACGTCTGAAAAAGAAAAATGAAGATGAGAAGTTAAAAAAAAAATTGTCAGTATTCAAGAATCTATCAATTAACCTTCCTCTGGTGGAAGCATTGTTAGAAATGTCAGGATACGCCAAATTCATGAAAGAGCTGATTACAAAGAAAAGGAGCCTAGAGTATGAAACGATCGAGGTACCCTATAGTTGCAACGTAATTATGACAAATGAGTCAATCACCAAGAGAGATGATCCTGGGGCATTCACAATCCTGTTCACAATTGGCATGCTCCAATTTGCTAAAGCTTTGTGCGATTTAGGAGCAAGCATTAACTTGATGCCCTATGCAATATACAAGCAACTTGGTTTAGGTGAACCAAAGGCAACCACAATGAGACTCCTTATGGCTGAAGGATGAATCAAACACCCCATAGGGATACTTCATGACATATTGGTAAAAGTAGATCGGTTCATCTTTCCAGCTGATTTAGTGATTCTAGATTGTGAGATCAATGCTGAAATCCCCATTATTTTGGGAAGGCCATTCTTAGCTACTAGAAGAGCATTGGTAGATGTCGAAGGGGGGGAATTGAAGTTCCGTGTGAACGATGATGAGGTGACCTTCAATATCTGCAAATCCATGAAGCAACCAAGTAACATCCATGTGGTGTCCACTGAGGATGTTATAGATGAAGCAGTGGCAAGTGTGAGCCATTTAATGTGCAAGAAGGAACCCAATGAATCTGTACTTGCCAATTATGAGGAATTCGAAGTTCAAGGATATGAGGAAGTGGTGGCTGCCTTATCAGGATCAAGAGAGTATTCAAGGAATCCAATCAAGTTGGATATCGGCCTGAAAAATAGAGTAAGTCCTCCTACGAAGCCATCAACAGAAGAACCACCGAACCTGGATTTAAAAGCTCTACTCTCTCATCTAAAATATGCTTTCTTAGGAGCCAATAATATTTTACCAGTGATTATCGCAGCCGATTTGCTTGAAAGGCAGGTGAAATTGCTCATTGAAGTATTGCTGAAGCATATAAAAGTTATTGGATGGACAATAGCCGATATAGTAGGAATTTCTCCTGGCATCTGTACTCACAAGATTCGGCTTGACAGTGAATGTAAACCCAGTGTAGAGCATCAACGGAGACTAAACCCTCTAATGAAAGAGGTGGTGAAAAAGCAGATCATCAAGTGGCTAGATGCGGGAGTGATCTACCCTATTGCAGATAGTAAGTGGGTAAGTCCGGTGCAATATGTACCGAAAAAAGTAGGTATAACCATAGTCCCAAATGCGAAAGGAGAACTTGTGCCAACAAGACCAGTGATTGGGTGGAGAGTATGCATGGATTATCAGAAGCTTAACTCATGGACCCAAAAGGACCACTTCCCAATGCCCTTTATGGACCAGATGCTTGACCGGTTATCAGAAAGGAGGTGGTATTAATTTTTAGATGGGTATTCCGGTTACAATCAAATCTCTATTGCGCCGGAAGACCTAGAGAAAACCATTTTTACCTGCCCTTATGGAACTTTTGCATTCAAAAGGATGCCATTCGCGCTGTGTATTGCCCCAACAACATTCCAACGTTGCATCTTGTCTATTTTTGCGGATATGGTCGAAGACTCTATGGAGGTATTCATGGACGACTTCTCAGTCGTAGGGGAAACATTTGAGGGATGCTTTACACACTTAGGACAGGTTCTATAAAGATGCGTGGATATGAATCTGGTTCTCAATTGGAAAAAATGTCACTTTATGGTGAAGAAAGGTATCATTCATAGGCACAAGGTGTCACAATGGTGGATGGAGGTTGACAAGGCTAAAATTGAAGTCATTGAGAAATTACCCCCACCAATTTCAGTGAAGGGTGTTCGCAGCTTCTTGGGTCATGCAGGTTTCTACCGAAGGTTCTTTAAAGACTTCTCAAAGATTGCACATCCACTATGCAAACTCCTCGAGAAGGAAGTGAAGTTCCATTTTGATGATGCTTGGATGATCGCATTTAAGTGCTAGAAGGAAAAATTAGTATCTATCCCAATTATCGTCAGTCCTAATTGGTCAAAATCTTTCGAAGTAATGTGTGATGCTAGTGGAATGGCATTGGGAGTAGTATTGGGGCAAAAGCACAACAAATTATTTCACCCAATTTACTACGAGAGCAAAACATTGAATACTAGCCCAACGAAATTATACGGTCACTAAATAAGAGTTGCTCGCAGTGGTCTATGCATTTGAAAAGTTCCGGGCATACTTGCTAGGAACCAAAGTAATAGTACACACTGATCATGTTGCACTCCGCTACTTAATGTCAAAGAAAGATGTGAAACCAAGATTGATAAGGTGGGTGCTACTATTACAGGAGTTTGATTTTGAGGTAAAGGATCGAAAAGTCTGCAAAAATCAAGTGGCCAAACATTTATCGCGGTTGGAAGGAAGGGAAGATGTCGAGCGTGAGGTCGACATAGATGATTCCTTTCCCGATGAACAAGTATTTGCTATATCTCTCAAACCTACACCGTGGTATGCAGACTTTGCAAACTACATTGTGAGTAGATTGATACCTGATGAGCTTACCTTTTACCAACAAAAGATATTATTGTTTGATGTTAAAAGATACTTTTGGGATAAACCTTACTTGTTTCGAGAATGTACTGATCATGTTATCAGGAGGTGTGTTCCAAAAGAGGAAGTGGTAAAAAATTTCCATGCTTGTCATGCATCTCCAGTAGGAGGTCACCACAGTGGTATTCACACTCCCGCTAAGGTCCTCCAAAGTGGTTATTACTGGCCGTCCCTATACAAAGATGCACATGAATTTACAAAGAAATGCTCGCAATGTCAGCAACAAGGCGGAGTGTCTAGAAGGCACGAGTTGCCTCTCACTCCTATTTTGGAGATTGAGCTATTCGATGTATGGGGGATCAATTTCATGGTCCCATTTGTCAGCTCATTTGGAAATAAATACATCCTGGTGGCCATAGATTATCTCTCCAAATGGGTAGAGGCCATCGCCCTTCCAAACAACGAAGGAAAAATTGTTGTCCAATTTTTGAAACGCTACATTTTCGCAAGATTTGGCACTCCTAGGGCAATCATTAGCGATGGGGGTCTCACTTCTGCAATGAGTGGTTTTCAATGGCACTAAGAAAATATGGGGTGAAACACAAGGTAGCAACCCCATATAATCCCCAAACAAGTGGCCAAGTCGAAGTGTCAAATTGGGAAATCAAAAGCATCCTAGCAAAGACAGTTAATGCCAACAGAACTGACTGGTCTAGGAAACTTGATGATGCACTATGGGCATACCGAACTGCTTATAAGGCACCTATCGGTATATGGTAAGGCTTATCATTTGCCCATCGAGTTAGAACACAAGGCATTATGGGCATTTAAGGCCTTATATTTGGACTAGTTAAAAACTTCAAGGGAGAGGGTAGAACAGTTAAACGAACTGGATGAATTTAAACTCAGATCCTATAAAAGTTTAGCCAACTACAAGGAGAAGATGAAGAAATGGCATGATTCTCGAATACTCAAGCGGGACTTCAAGGTAGGAGATTGGGTTTTGTTATACAACTCTCGACTTAGATTCTTTTTCGGAAAGCTCAAATCCAAATGGTCTGGAACTTTTAGATAAAAACGAGGGTTCACCAATAGTGCCATAGAAATTTAAGGTCAGAAAGGACCTCCATTCAAAGTGAACAGTCGACATCTGAAATTATATTTTGGGGATTGTCAAAAGATTTCTTTGGTTGAAGTGGTGTATTTGGAAGACGCCTGAAGGCTCTATTGCGTCGTGCCACGATGTTAACTAAGGCGTTGTTTGGGAGGCAACCCAAAACTATGTATTACTTTCTTTTGCTTTATTAAAAGAATGGTGTGATTGATTGTGCAGATGGAAGTATGAAGAGTGAACAAAAAGTGCAGATAGGCGAGTGATGAATCCATTTGGTGAATCCAACCTTATCCGCCATTTGACTCTAGACATCGTCAACATTAGAGTCTGTAAAACTCAGCGAGTGTTGGAAATCATTGGCGAATCGCCGACCAAGTTGGCGATCTCGATGGAAATCGCCGTTTGGACCCTCGTAAACCGGAGGTTCTGTAAACTTCAGCTGAGAAACCAAACAATCGGCGTTCCGCCGAGTGTGTTGGCGAAGTTTAACTAATGTCGCTGAGTAAACGGTTTTCGCAAGCCAAGGGATTAAAAGTTTCAACTTCATTCACCTTCCCTCACTTTTTACCTGTTCAAAACTCACACATGCACTATAGTATTATACTTCTTGCACTTCTGGAGTATTTTGATTCATTGGTTTATGCGCGGATTTGGATTGAAATTGCCGCTTAGCTTCTCGGTAGTATTTCAATCAGTACAAAAGGTTAGTTCCTTAATACCTGTAATTATTTTGTCAGCATTCATGCCCAAACATATGTAAAGAATGCGTAAACAAGATTCTTATTTACCTCCCTCTCTGTCTTTCTTTACTTTACCTTTAGGATTCTGTATTATTTGCATTTGAGGACAAACGCTCTTATTTGTGGTGGGGTGAGGCCCACCTTGTGTTTTTGCTTGTTTCAGATATTTGGGTTGTCTGTCTTTAATTGTATTTTTAAAACTGCTTTGCGATTGTTTAAGCTTATGGCTTCTTCCTCATTTTAATTGATTGCAAATTTTCACCCTTCCGAAAAAATTATTGTTATTTTTCAAAAAAATTCTCCACAGCTTGTGTTAAAAGTGGTTGTTCTTTTGCGAAAATCTGAGTCTCGGTTTCGATCAACACCGATGACTTCAATAGTGTTTACAATTGAACAAGCATGAATGTACGGCTACGATGAGGACAAATGAAGTTACATAGACAATATGTGAACTCTTTGCATCTCGTTGTGATTAGCCATTTATCGAATTGATTCTCTTGTAATGACCGTTGCACACTAGCGAAAGTGTGTAGTCTTGTTTGACTTAAGTGTCGATTCCGTCTGTGATGAGCTTACTTTGAACGTTGTATGAATAAACCTAGAATTTTCCCTGTTAGTCTAATTGATTTAGAAAGGTGTTCTCTTAAAATGATCTTAGGCAACTTTAAAGAGTGTGAGCCAAATTTGACATATACCTCTTTTGTGGCCTACCCGTGAGCGTGTGAAACTCTTTTGAACACCCTTTGAGCCTTACCCTTCTTTGGAAGAAAACTTGTGAAAACCTAGACCTTTATTCAACTACCACCTATAATCCTCATGACTTTTGATTTAATGAATAGCCAACTTTAGCCAAAAGCTTAAGTTGGGGGTGTGGTGAAAAGGAAAAGAAGAAGTCAAGAAGTGCAAGAAAAGTCTCCTCAACTCATGATGTTGCGGAAAAAAAAATGCTCCTTGGGACACGACCCCAACCCTTGGTTGGGTTACTATATTAACCATTATACATCAATGGAAACGATTTTATAAAGAGACCCACGAATATGAGTGAAAACCTAGAAATTGGGGAACTTTGAAATCCAATTTTGAGAGGGCCTCTTGGGGAAAAGATCCCAAGAGTGAAGAGCATCCATACCTTAGTAAATTTCTTGAGAATTTATGGATGAATTCTAGATCTTGGTGCCCTATATGGACCTTGAACTCCTTCTTCAATGGTGTTCTTTGGAGAAAAGATTTTGAGAGAGGGAAGTTATGGTTTGATGTTTAAGTTGGAGGTTTTGTTGAATGACTTAAAGTCTTAGGGTTAGGGTCTTATAGTTAGGTTTATAAAGGTAATTAGTTAACTAACTACCCTTCTTAAGCCCTAATTAAATAACTAACTAAAACTAAGACCCCTAACTTAAAAACTAAAATCCTAAAACTGGCAGCACCTACGGACCGTAGGTGGAGTGACGGCGCGTCCTGTGCACTCCTTCATTTGGGACTGTGGGCTCCCTTTTGGGAGCCAAGTTTCCCATGACTAAGTATGGACTTACGACCATGACTTACGATCCGTAGACCAGTCTACTGGCCGTAAGTCTTGGTCTCGTCATTTGCTGTTGTTTGACGGCTTTTGGGTCTAATGTTGGGTCCTCCTCAAGGACCCCTAGAGTGGTCCTTGGGGGGTCATACCCATACGTTTGGACCCTAAATACTTAGTTGTACTTATATAAACCCTTTTTACAAGATTTAGTTCTCATACGCCACTCAAAAACCTCTCTAGAAGGCCTATGACAACACTAGATTAGAGTTACTAGTTTCCGGATGTCATGGTCGTTTCTCACCGTTTAAGCACTAACACTCTCTTATTAAGTTAGTTATATTAGATTAGGACTAAAAACATCAATTTTATCCTTTTTAAGTTACTAGGCATCGTATAAGGCTCTAGCTTAGGACGTTAGACTTTTAGGGTGTTACACGAAGGGTTGCTATGGTTGTGGTGGAAGTGACCACAAAGTGAAAGATTGCCCGGTACTTACCGCTAGGGGAAGAGAGAGGAAGAAAATTAGATTCGATGCTCTTCAAGATAGAGGTGAACAAAAGTGTCCTGTTAATGTTGCTCCCGGTATGTGTTTCATTCTTACTTCTATTCCAGTAGTACTTGTCTTCTGTGACTTGATAAATTGGACATGATGAACTTTTATGTTGGCATTAGTATACATGGGTTTAATTGTGGTTATTGATAGAACCTAACTTAGCCATAAGGAGTTTTCTAATGTGTTGAAGAATTTGATGTATAGTGATGTTTAAGTTATGCCTAGAGATGTTGTGTGAGTAGACTCCTTTAAAAGAGGATAGAAATGTAAATTTTCCATGGTTTAGAATAACCTTATGTGATGAAGGTGAAAAGGTTGAGTGATGACTTGCTCTGACCTTAGAATTGTAAGAAATGTGCTTAGATATCAAGGTCATTGAGTGTTCTAGATGTTCATGATTTGGATTGGCTCGAAATTCTCACCTTAAGAGGTGGAGTGAGTTGAGTAGTTTAGTCCTAGTTTGGTAGGCTCATATGAGACTTGAGTGGTGTTGGTAAGGCTGCTTGTGAGCTAGAAATACTTAATGAGAACCTCTCTAATTTAGAAGTACAAACTGGGATCTTAGACCGCCAAGTTAAGAAATAGAAGAGTAAGGACGTGCTTCCATGAGAATGTTGAGGAGTGGTATTTAGTAAGGGTTTTAGTTGAGGGTGCTACTTCGGAGGCCAAGGGCCAATGATGTCCCAATATCCTTATATTCCCTTCTATTCCTCTACTAGCTTAAGATGATAAGTCCTCCTTGACTCGTTTCATGATTGTGGAGTCTTGGATGTTATATGTGTCCCATGATTTCCTTGTCTCATAGAGTTACTCTTGCTAACCTTGGTAAGGTTTGGATGCATGGTTATTAGACCTCTATTGGTTTTAGAACACGATAAGGTTATAATGAGTCATGGTGATGCCTTGGGATTTTTTGAAAGGAGTAGTATTTGAGGTCTTAATAAGGGGCTTACTCCCAAGGGGGAGATGATGTGCTTAGATAGAAATATTGATTAAGAGTCTCGATATCCTCATCCCTTTCTTCTATTCCTATTCTAGCTTGAGACCAAAGAGTTCCTTTTTGGGCTTGTTTTATGTTTTGGAGTCATGTGTGATTTAGAAAATTTCCATGATCTCCTTATGTTATGCATGTTCTTGAGAAAATTCTTGTTTTGTATAAAAATAAGTTTTCATGATTACATGTTCCCCATGTTGTTGTGCATTTTAGTATGATGATGGCATATTTGAATTCATGAGATGATTTGATGAACATGCTTTGTTATTCTTTTGAATGGCATATTGGCTCCATAATGTTGAGTTGAGCTTGCTTTTAGTTGGAAAAGGTAGTTCCTCCTATTATTATGCGATTGATGATGTTTAGAAGAGTTTGTATAGGCTCACTCCCAAGGGGGAGATTGTGTGCCTAGCTAGCATTGTTGTTATGTGCTTATGTGTTGCCATGACTTTCTTATATAATGCATGTTCATGAACATTTGTGTTTTGGAATAAGATGAGTTTATGTGAATTGTTTTCCTCATGTTGTAGTGCTTTGAGAAAGAGATGCTTATTGTACTTCATGAGAAGAATATATGAGCATGCTTTAGTTTGGAGTTTAGAAATTCCTCCTTGAATAAAATGTTTTTTAAGACTAAATTTCATGTGAGCTCCATGAGAATATATTGAGCATATTATAACTAGGAGATGGAAGTTCCTACTTGAACATGACTAGTTATGAGAATCTCATGCATAAATGGGTTGTTCGATGTAGTTCATACTTCCTTGTGTTGCATTGATTATATTGAGATTGAGTGATGTTTCCTCCTTGTTTATTGCATTTAGATGTTTCATCCATGATGGGGTTCTAGTCTTGAGTCTTTAATTCCGAAAGGTGTTTAGAAATATCATTTGAGGACGAATGTTCCCAAGGGGGAGATAATGTGACATCCCGGAAAACTAGTAGGTGGAACTAGACCCTTATGAGTGTGTTGTTGAGTTTGATGTGGGGTTCAGAAGTGTAAAATGACTTCCCGAACTTAGTATGAAGGTTTTAGGGTTAGGGCGTTAAGGTACGACCCCCCAAGGTCCAACCAAGGGTCTTTGAGTGGGGACTCAAAAAAATCCCTAGAATCTGCCCAAAATTGAGCCACCTACGGTTGGGACTCACTCCCCGTAGGTGGACCCTAACCCCGTAGGAAGGGGTCGTGGGTCAAGACCTGCTCACACCTGCAACTTTAAGCCTCAGACCACCACCCATGAGGATGCAGTACTCCCCGTGGACCCACCCACAGTCCGTGGGTCGGGGTCTCGTGGGTGGGGAAGTTTTGAAGACTTTTATTTTAAGTTGGGGACTTGGGGGTTAATTCCAAATTAGTTAGGGGTTAAGTGAGGTCGGTTAATTATATATTAGGACCCCTATATATACCTAATAGACCCTTAATTAAGTAATTTCAAAATCATTATTTTAGATTCAAAAAAGATCCCAAATACTCTCCAATATTTCTCTCTCTAGAAACTCCATTCAAGAAGAAGAACAAGGTCAAGTGTAGGGGTCAAGGAGCAGCCTTTTCTCTTCAATTTAGTGAGGAAATCTTCATAAGGTATGGTGGCTATTCATCTATGGATAGCCTTCACCTATAGAGTCCCTTAAAAACTTGATTTCAAAGCTTCCAATTTCCCCCAATAGCTAGGGTTTCGATCTAAGTCATGGGTTCTCTTTCAAAACATTTTCAATGGTTGATTTATGATGTATTATGATTGAATTGGTGATTTATTGTTGATTTATAATGAAATACCCCATGAACCCATGAATCTTCCACTTTACTAAATTTACTTCATGATGTGGGTATTATTGTATATTGGCCCAATTAAGTGAATAATGGTTGTTCATGGTGTAATTACATAATTTTAGTATGATCATACATGTATCCTTGATTAACCTAAGATTCTACGGTGAAATTGATATAGTCTAGTGTTATGTCATCAAAAGAGGCAAATTGAGGGTTAGATTTGACCTTCTAAAATTGATGTACTTCTTTATGAATTGCCTTAGATTAGATGACCTAGTTATGAATTGCTTAAAATTAAAGCTTCTAGACATGAATTGATTAAACTAGGGCTTATATGATGGATCATGGTTGAGTAATATTGAGATTTAGTTTATATAATACTATATGACTATAATTGATCAATAATGAGGCTTGTGGTTACATTACCTTGAGAATTAGGTATACATAATGATCACGTGAGGCATTTCTTGAGAGTAGGGCTTGTAACATGAAGATGACTCCTAGGAATTTAAGGGTAAAAGGTAAAGTGAATAAGCTAAGGATGTTAAGGCTTTAAGTAGGATGCTATTATGTATGTTGAGTTGTATATGACATTATTGTGAAAAGACTTCTCCCACATGACCTATAATATGAGTACATGAGTTTATGCATATAATAAATGATTTACTTGAGTCATGATTATAACCATGTCTAATATAGTGAATGCTAGATGTGTTGACTTAACATGATCTATGATCCTTGAATACAAGATATGAGGGGTATGCATGATTATTATATTATGTGCATGTTTTATGAATACTTTGAGAGTAAAGTGTCTATGATGATAATGTTGTTGTTGTGTCATTGGAAGGATAATCACACACCTAGAATACTACATTAGATGAGGGGAATATCATAATTCAATAAATAATTCAATAGAGACATAAACAATTCAACATGCTTCCATAATCAATCAACCCAAATCACAAACTCACAATTTAGTATTTTGGGAGAATCATAGGTTCATAGGTGAAATTCATCATAATTCATCATTAATTCGTCAATTCCATCTTAATTCATCACATATAAACCTTTGGAAACGTTTTGGAATTGAACCCATGCTTAGATTGAAACCCTAGCTTTTTGGGGGATTTTGGAAACTTAAATTCATCTTTTGAAAGGGCCCCTTGAATGAAACTTAATCAAGGATGAAGACTACCATGCCTCAATTGAAGAAACTCTACGAAATTGAAGAGAAAAGATGAAATCTTGAGCTCCAAACCTTGACTTCTTCTTCTCCAATGGTGGTTTCTAGAGTGAGGATTATTTGGAGAGGGTAGTTGCTATTTTTGTGTTTAGCAAATAATGAATCGAAAAAGGGTATTTAATACTTTAAAAATCCCTAACTAACTCTATTCAATATAAACCGTCCCCAACCCATAACTAATTAATTAGGAATTTACCATGTTTCCCCTAACTTGGCCGAGATTAGGCAGATTTGCAGTGGTGACCTACGCCCCTAGACCTACGGACCGTAGGTTCATTGACGGCCCATCCTGCAGGTCCGTAGGTGGGGTCTGCAACTCACCATCTTGGGGCCTGACCCACGAATCCCCACCTACGGGGCATGGGTCCACCTACTGGCCGTAGGTGCCATCCGTATGTGGCCCTAAATTCACAGTTTTTTGTCAAATGGGGCAGCCTTGGGGTTAGGCTTCAAGGACCCTTGGTTGGTCCTTTGGGGGTCGTACCTTGACGTTTAACCCCTAAACCCATCAACCTAAGCCCAGGAACTCATTTTACAACTTCAAACCCCATATCAAACTCAATAAGACACTCGTTAGGCTCTAGTTTCACCTACTAGTTTTCTGGGTCGTAACATTATCTCCCCCATGGGAACATTCATCCTCGAATGACACTTAAAACACTCTAGGGAAATAAAGACTCAAGACTAGAAGCCCATCATGCATGAAACATCATAAACAATGCACAAAACTAGGAGGAAACATCAACTCCATCTCAAACATACTCCATGCAACACAAGAAGGTAGGAACTACATCTACGAACTCATTATGCATGAAAACATAAACATTTCTCATTTCATTGGAGGAATTACTTTTTCCAACTCAAATCATGCTCATCATAACATCATTAAGCAAATTGTGCAATTACTCTTAAGGCAACTCATACTAAATGCACATCAACATGAGGAACATAAATCATCAAGAACATGCATAACACAAGGAGACCATGGAAACACATAATCACACATGACTCCAAAACATGAAACAAGCTACAAGGAACTCTTGGTCTCAAGCTTGAATACGAATAGAAGGAAAGATATAAGGATATCGGAACTCTCAACAACCTTAATATTCATCATACCATCTCCCCCTTGGGAGCAAACCCACACTAAGGCTTACATGAAAATAACATAGGGACCTTAACAAGACATTCAAAATTATAAGAAACCATCAACATACAGGTTCCTTCATCCGGAAGAGCTCCTTGTCCTCTCTATACTGGAGTGCATAGAAACGACCATACTTTGGAGCATTTGGATCCGGGCCACCTAGAGAAGTTTTCTTGGTCTCTCTTCCTTTGGCCGTAAGTGTTGGGCAATTTTTCACTTGATGATAATTGTTCCCACAACCATAGCAACCATCCATACTGGCTAGGCACTTCCCATAGTGTTTCTTTCCATAAGTGGTGCAAATAGGTTTAGGAAATGGAGACCCACTACCTTTCTCTTGGTTAATCCTAGGAGTGCTTGAAGAATCTTGGTTAAAAGCCCTCATTTTGAACCTTGGTTGACCTTGCTCATTGGACCTAGTTCTCTTCATCTCCCTATTCTTTTTCTTAATTTTGAACTCCTCAATTTGTTGAACAAACACCATAAGCCTAGAGATATTCATGTCATCATGGAGCATTGTCGTATGGCACTCTTCCTCAACTAGGTTGGACACACCCATCACATATCTACTCATCTCATCCCTTAGATTAGACACCAAAGATGGAGTATACTTAGACAATAGGGTAAATTTCAAGAAGTACTCTTGCACATTCATGCTACCTTGCCTAAGGTTGATAAACTCCACCACCTGCTTCCCTCTTCTCACGGGGAAATGACCTATCAAGGAAGGCTTTCTTAAATACCTCCCAATCTATAGGACCTGCTTCTACCGGCCTATTTCTCTTCAATCGAGTAAACCAAACTTAGGCAACATCTTTCCATTGATAAACGGTTAGTTCCCCTTTTTCTATAGAAGTCACTCCCATAGCATTGACTACATTATACACCTCATCCATAAACTCTTGGGGCTTACTCTCCCACCTTGGAACCAAGAAATACCGGAGGACTCATCCTCACAAATTCCTTCAACCTAGAAGACATAGTGCTCACATTAGGGTTCACATGAGTCTCCACACCCCTAGTGGCTTGGGCCATCATAGTTTGGGCTTGAGTTGTTACGGCTTGAGCGATCATTAAAAGAGCCGACCTAATTTCTTCATTAGACATGGCCAGAGGATCAATCGGAACTTGATTGCCTTGAGGAACTTGGTTACCCTCAAAACCTTGAAGACCTTGGGGAGGAACTCCCTCATTTATATTCTCCTCTTCCATCCTTCTTGCGATCTCCCTTCTTGTATTCATATCCTATAAACACAAGAGAAGGGTTAGGAAAAGGACTTTTATAGAGCTAAACTCTATGGCACGACTCAAAGAGTAATGAAAGAAATGTAGTTTCCTAACGTCTTATAGCCTCTCATTCATAAATGTGGCGCGCTTCACACTATGAACAAGACTCTACTCGACGTGGCTTGTGAGACATCAATCCTAAAAATCATCCCAAAATTTTGTGCTCTGATACTATGTTTGTCACAACCCGAGCCTACACCCCGGACGTGACACGGTGTACAAACATAATCAACATATCAGCCATTTCATCACATTAGAGCCTTCACCATAAGTAACTGTAAGCTATACTTGTGCAATGTATGAATAGTGCCCATACCACCATCCATACTAAGTACCACTTTGAGGCCACCAAAGATGAACTTACCATTCTTCATTTTCATCTTTAAACAATACTAATACATAAGAAACATAAACATTTCATAAGTCATGATAAGGAAAGTAACTCACAATACAATACAAGTAAATCATGAATCATTACATTAAGCATTTAAGTCAACATTCTTCATTTTCTTCATTAAGAGCACATTCTTTCATTAGACATTAAGACATTGGAGAATCACACCATAGCCCTCTCAAAGCCGACTCATGCATTGCATGGACGGCATCCCATAATACCACCCACACTTCATAGAACCTCTCAAGCAACCATAGCACGTATCTCACATGATGGGAATAAGCATAACCGACATATACCATGTGAGCTTAACATGGAATCCGGTGTCTATCTGACACCGTAAAGGGTTGGTCTACTTGCCTAAGGTAGGACCGGTAACAGTTTAGACTAGGTGGATCAACTAGCTAATAACCTATACGGGCACATACTTATTGGATAAGAAAGATATTCATTGAAGGCCTAACATTTGGAGAGCTTCCATCTTACCATATCCACTCGGTACTTAGCCTTCATTCCTATAGAGTAGTTCATTCACATTACATTATTGTACTTGAAAGGGATACCACCATTAGGTCTACCGAATCAAAGAATATTTACACATGAAAGGGCTACCACCATTAGGTCTACCGATTCAAGGTACATTATTAAGAAAGCTCATTGAATCCTCAAGAAAGGGCCACCACCATTAGGTCTACCAATTCAAGGTTCATCATTTCACACATGAAATGGCTACCACCATTAGGTCTACCAATTTAAGGTTTATCATCACATTGGTTTCTAGACTCATCATGAAGCCAATACGATGTCCCGTATCCTCATATTTTTTCCTCCACTCTTATTATAGGTTGAGGTATTAGTTCCTCATGGTCCATTCCTTCATATTCATACTTTTTAGTCATTCTCATGTTTCCATATGCATGCATGTTCATGAAAACTTCATTTTGATGTTACAATTTGGCTTGGAGCGATTCTCCATTTTTATGTGCATTTTGATGAAATTTGCATTCATGTTGGGTTGTTAGTTTCTTCCTACTATATTCATGTTAGCTTGAGTCCAATACGAGGATGAATCTTTCCAAGTAGGGATATTGTAACACCTCAAAATTGGAAAGGCATGTTTCAAAGAAAAGATGTAGTAAAATTGTTGAAGAAGTGAACGACGAGTCCTATCTAGAGACCGTAGGAAGTCCTACAGGTCGTAGAAAGGCAATTGTAGGAAGTTGTGTCATGACCTCGGGGTACCCCCTAGATGTAACATGGCATATAGAACCATGAAGGACTCAATACAAGCCACTTAGCTCTCATAACATAAGAATTTAAAAAAAATAAGAGTAAAACAATAGTCCAAGTTCAAACATTTTCTAAATGGAAAAGCGGAAGTCTAAAACTCATGTCTCATCATAGCCATCTAATACAATAGAATGAAATTGGGCCTAGCCCATACATCATGTCCAAAAAATAAAGTACATGAAAGAAAGTTAAAACAATAAACTTCGTCCTCGAAGCTTGAGGACTCACCAAAGTTTGGAAATATCTCAAGATCAACACTAGCCACGAAACTTAAAAACCTGACTGTCGGACCCTACTTATGGGGAAAGATAAGCAAGAGTATGTGTTAGTACAAAACAATGTACCAAGTATGATAGCCATGCATAAGACATTTAAAACATGCTAAAAGGGACATTTCATTTCATGACATGCAATTGACCAAGTCAAACATGTTTTAAGAAAGTTAGAAAACATATGTCATAAAACAAGGCCAATGCAAGCTTACATAATCTTTAAAATCTTTGAACACATATGAGATACTCCTTGAGTAACCTTAATTCACCTTTAATCTTGTTGTGGGGAATTAGTTTTAACTAACATAGAGACCATGTGATCTATAACATGATCCCCCGGTGTCTCCCACACCGAGAAGGGTTGTTCTACTTGCCTAAGGTAGAACCATGAACTTCTAGCTTAACTGGATCCACTAGTAAAGGGATAAGGAGACTGCTAGTAGAAACTCGGCCTCTACTAACGAGAAAGCTTCCATCTCAAGAGATTATTTCTAGTAACCCAGCCTCCACTAACAAGAGACCTTCCATCTCATGTCAATATCCTCTCGGTGCTAAGCATAAATCCCACGGAATAGTATTTTCTTACTTATTCTTTTTATCCATGGAAAGGTGTCTTTGGACAACTAATCCAAGCTAGTTTCATTAGGATAGCTCTTACTCTTTGATTCAATTAGGTGAGAATTGCCTTTCAACCTAAGTATCATTTATATGTGAGAAAACCTTTCACATCATGCTAATATGTGTTTATGAGAATATCCTTTCACAACACAACATCAAACATCATCATTGGCACTTTAAATCTCAAAGCACCCTTAAAACATTTACATAGATTTCATAAGATCATGCATATACTCATACTTTGCCCTTTCAAGGTTCAAAGCTTACTTTGAAACACCACATCTAGAATTCAAGGATTAGATAGGGATTTTTATCATAAATTCATGTGATTATATCACTTTATGTTTTAAATCATAAAACTCCTCTTTCATAATCAACAACCCACCTCATATGATCACAATTTGGAAAACATGGGAGTTTACATGAGTTCATAGGGGAAAACATCATAAAAAGCATTGTAATTCATCAATTCATGCAATTAAAACATAACTCAATCATTTAGATCAATAATCAAGAGAACCCATGGTAATAGAAGAAAACCCTAGCAAATTGGGGGAATTCTACCTTTTGAAATACATGAATTTGGGAACTCCATGGATGGAAGGAATCCATGGATGAAAATTATCATACCTCAAGTCCAAATGTTAGCCTTCAATGGAGGAATTGGAACCTTTGCTTGAAACCCTTGATGAATCCTTCTTCTTCTTCTTCAAGTTCTAGAGAGAGAATTATTTGAGGGGAGGTTTTGATCTTCTTTTGTGATTTTGGAAGAATGAAGTAAATGGGTCTAATTTGGGGCTAAAAAGACTTATATAGGAGTCCTAAACATAGGCAAAATGACATAGTATAGGAATTAATAAATTATGAAAAGACCCAAATAACCCTAAAAATAACTGACAATTGACCATCCACGGACCCCAGTCGACGAAATATGGTCTGACCCACCGCCCGTCTTGGTGGACCGTCGATTGATGTTAGAAACTTTGTTTTTGGGCCTCTAACCACGGGCCCTGACCATGGACCGTGGTCTGACCTATGGTCTGTAGGTCTGGCCGTAGTTCTTGGCCTCAAACAATTAGGCAGGGTGGCCAACCCACGAACCCACTTATGGTCCCTAGTTCAACCCACGGGCCCTAGTTGGCCTCCGTGGCTGCCACCTGCAACTGCCCAAAATTTGGTTCATTTCTCTTTTCCGGATACGAGGTGTTACAATATCTCCCCCTTGGGATCATTCGTCCTCGAATGAGATTTAAACTAATTCTAAAAGTGTGGGAGAGGAACTAACAACCTAACCTAACAATGCAATGCATGCAACCAAGAAGGAACTATCGACTCCAAGCTAGGACGTTCTCAAAACATCATAAGAGGGGTGAAACAAACTCTATCAGCCCACCATGCATGCAACTCATCAAAATGCGCATAATCAAGGAGAAAACATCAACTCCAAGCAAAACATACTCAATGCATCATAAGGAAGTAGGAACTACATCTAGTAACTCAATATGCATGAAATTTCAACATTACTCATGCTCAAGGAGGAACTACCTTCTCCAAGCTAAAAGTCATGCTCAATACATTCTTATGGAGTTCATATGGAATTTACTCCCAAAAAGCATAGCTAAAGCATGTTCATCAATTCAACTCATGAAGTCTATAGGCAACTCATACTCAATGTACAACAACCTGAGGAAAATGAATCATATATGTCATTTCTTTCGAAACTTAAGCTTTTTCATGAACATACATAACATAAGGAAATCATGGAAACACATAAAACACACATGACTCAAAAAACATAGCACAAACCAAGAGGAACTCATTACCTCAAGCTAGAGTAGAGTAGAAGAAAAAAGATGAGAATATTGGGACATCATGTCGGCCTGGGTCTCCCAGGTAGCACCCTCAACTAAGTGATTCCTCCATAACACTTTCACGGAAGCAACTTCGTTATTTCTCAACTTCTTAACTTGTCTGTCTAAAATCTCAACCGGGACTTCCGCATAAGAAAGAGTTTCATCAAATCCAAACACTTCTAAGGGAACTTTGGATGTCGAATCTCTAACACACTTCTTAAGCATATATACATAGAAAACTGGATGCACCGTTTCCAACTCATTTGGCAAATCAAGCTCATAAGCAACCTTACCAATACGCCTCAAAATCTTAAATGGGTCTACATATTAGGGACTAAGCTTCCCTTTCTTACCAAACCTCATTACACCCTTCATGGGTGATATTTTCAAGTAAACCCAATCATGAACATTAAACTCAAGATCCCTTATGCTCACATCGGCATAGAAATTTTGCCAACTTTTACCCGTTTTTAACCTTTCTCTTATAAGTCGAACTTTCTCAATGGCCTCATGTACCAACTCAGGACCTATCAAGGAAACTTCACCCACCTCAAACAAACCTATAAGATATCTACACCTCCTACCATAGATAGCCTCAAATGGAGCCATACCAATACTCGAGTGATAGCTAATATTATAAGCAAATTCAATCAATGGAAAATGGTCATTCCAATTACACTTAAAATTAATCACACAAGCTCTCACCATATCATCCAAAGTTTGGATAGTACACTCTACTTGCCCATTGGATTGGGGATGAAAGGTTGTACTAAGCTTAACCTTAGTGCTAAGACCCTTTTTGAATGACTTCCAAAACTGAGAAGTGAATTGAGTACCGCAATCGAAAATAATGGAAAAGGTCACTCTATGCAGTCTCACCATTTCTCTCAGAATACAACTTGGCATAGTCCTCCGCGGAGTAGGAAACCTTGACGGGAAGGAAATAAGCTGATTTCATCATCTGATCTACTATAACCCAAATCGAGTCATGTTGTAGCCGGGTGTGAGGCAAACCAACAATAAAGTCCATGTTCAAATCTTCCCACTTCCAAGTAGGAATATCAATGTCTTGGGACATACCTCCCAATTTTTTATGCTCAACCTTTACTTGTTGGCAATTTGGACACTTAGCCACCAATTCCGAAGTATCCTTCTTTATCCCATTCCACGAATAGACCTCCCACAAATCACGGTACATCTTGGTGGCTCCCGGATGAATGGAATGTCAACAACTATGGGATTCGGTCAAGATCTGGTCCCTCAAGTAATCAACATTTGGAACACACAAGGACACCATCTCCCCCTTGGGAGAAAGCCTCAACGGATTTCTTAAGAACCGCTTCTTTCAATTCTACCAAAATAGGATCAATACCTTGTTTAACTTTCAGATCCGCCATAAAAGATGATTTGGACCCATTGTGAACATCAACGCCACCCTTGGTGGAGTCCACTAATTGAACAGCTAATCGGGCCAACCTATGAACATCTCAAACAAACTCTTTCTTACCATCATCAATATAAGCCACACTACCCATAGACAACCGACTAAGAGCATCCGCTACCATATTTGGCTTACCTGGGTTATTAAAAACACACATCATAATCTGTCAATAATTCAAGCCTCTTTCTTTGGCGGAGATTAAAATCCTTTTTATTGAACACGTATTGCAAACTCTTATGATCGGTGAAAAACATCAACATGAACTCTATACAAATAATGCCTCCAAATCTTTAAGGCAAAAACAACCGCCGCCAACTCTAAATCATGTAAAGGATAATTCTTTACATGGATTTTAATTTGCCTTGAAGCATAGACAATAACTATACCATTTTGCATAAGCACACATCCGAACCCAATTCTAGAGACATCACAATACACCACATAACTATATGTACCTTTCGGTAAGGTCAACACTAGAGCGGAAGTGAGTCTATCATTCAACTCTTGGAAACTCTTCTCACAAGCTTCAGACCATATGAACTTAGCCTTCTTTTGAGTCAAAGCCATCAAAGGAGAGGCAATGGAAAAAAACCCATCAACAAACCTTCTATAGTAACTGGACAAACCCAAGAAGCTTCTAATATCCTAAGGGGTTAGAGGTCTTGGCCAACTCTTGACTGCATATGTCTTCTTTGGATCTACCTCAACACCCTTACTTGAAACAATATGACTAACGAAAGCTACGGACCTTAACCAAAATTCACATTTTCTAAACTTTGCATAGAGTTGTTGGTCCTTGAGAATTTGCAACACAATCCTCAAATGATCGATATGCTCATTCTCACTTTTCGAGTAGATCAAAATATCATTGATGAACACAATTACAAACATATCAAGGTATTGTCTAAAAACTCTATTCATCAAATCCATAAACACCGCTGGAGCTTTAGTCAACCCAAACGACATTACAAAAAACTCATAATAACTATAATATGTTCTAAAAGTTGTCTCCAAAATTGGTGATAAGCCGATCGAAGATCAATTTTAGAGAAGTAACTTGCTCCTTGAAGTTGGTCTAATAAATCATCTATCCTTGGAAGAGGATACTTATTCTTAATGGTCACCTTGTTCAACTATCGATAGTCAATGCACATATGAAAAGAACCATCTTTCCTTCTAACAAAAAAAACTAGAGCACCCCATGGAGAGATACTCGGTCAGATGAAACCCTTATCCTAAAAATCCTTTAATTGCTCTTTCAACTCGTTTAATTCTGCCAGAGCCATTCTATAAGGAGGAATAGAAATAGGTTGCGTATCTGGGAGAAGGTCAATAATACCGAAGTCTATTTCCCTCTCGAGAGGAATACCAGGCAAATCATCCGGGAACACTTCCAAAAACTCATTAACAATGGGGAACGACTCAAGAATAGGGGTTTCGGAATCTACATCCCTTACCCTAACAAGATGGTAAATGCAACCCTTAGAAATCATCTTTCTAGCATTAAGACAAGAGACACACTGGCCCTTAGAAATAGAAATTCCCCCCTTCCACTCTAGGATAGGCTCATTTGGAAACTGAAACTTGACTACACGAGGTCTACAATCAATAGAAACATACCAAGAGTGCAGCTAATCCATACCAAGAATAACATCAAAATCTAACATGTCAAGCTCTACCAAGTAAACAAGAGTAACTATATGGGATAAGGAAACATGACACTTTCTATAGACCCTCTTAGCTATAATAGAATCACCAACAAGAGTAATGACAGAAAAATGTTCTAACAACTCATCTGGAAGAACATCAAAACCACATAGCCACATATGGAGTCACAAAAGACAAAGTAGCACCGAGATCAACTAAAGCATATACTTGAAGTTGGAAAACTTTCAATACATCAATAACCACATCTGGAGAACCCTCTTGGTCACAATGAGACTGGAGTGCGTATAATCGGTTTTTCTTGAGAGTATTCGAATTGAACCACTAGGAAGAGATTGCTTGCCCTCTCTTCCTTTAGCCGTAAGCATCAACAATCCCTCATTTTGGGACCACTTTTACCACAACTAAAACAACTATCCCTGTTGACTAGGCAATCACCCTCGTGCTTCTTCCCACACTTGGCACAAGTAGACCTAAGCAATAAAGATCCACCAACATTCCCTCCTTGAGGCTTAGGGTTACAGATCCTATCTTTTTTGAACTTAGAAGGAGCATTGGAGGAACCTTAGTCCGAAAATCCTTGTTGAAATATAGGACAACCATGTCCATCAGACCTTACAAGTGAGAAATTTCCATCACCGGACTTAGCCCTTTTTATCTCCCTAGATTTTTCCTTGAGTTTCTCCTTTTTTATTTGTTGTGCATGCATGATGAGTCCGCGATTTGGACTCATTTAGGGCTTTATTTTAATAGATTTAGTGTCCTCGAATGCATATTTTGTCTCAATAAGTAATGTAAATCCTTGAAATTTAGGTATTTGGACTTAGGGACAAAACATGGATACTATTGAGCAAAAAGGAACAAGGCAGCTGAAAGAACGAAGAAAAGAAGGGCTGAGGATCGCCTAAACCATTGGGCAAGTCACCGAATGGCCTTGGTATCGCCTTATGTTCTAGTGTGCCAAGCCCTGAAGGAGAAAATCAAGTCGGCGATAGAAAGGAGCAGTCAGCAAGTCGTTGAACTGTTTCGCGATGCACTGCATTATCGCCCAAAGTTCTTGCACCACCAGTACAGGGTCCTCCTCCAAAATTGATGAATAGATTAAAGACTGAGGGTTTGAGGACGATTATTGAGGAAAAGGGTATGTCCACAGATGGGGTTATTGATAGGTACCCGGAGATAATGGATTGCCTGAAATCTCACAAGTTCCAAATCTTCACAAGCTGCATTAGGGAATTCTACAATGTGTACAGTGTTTTGATACCACAAAGGAAGAAGCATGAATCAATATTTAAACCGGTTGACTACGTAGTTGTCCGAGGGAAGAGGGTGCAATGCGATTTTCCTGCCATTAATGTCATCCTAGAGTGCACTACGAGACTGGAAGATGACTGCCTGCATATAATCAGGACAAAGACGCTGGACAACATGAAGAAGTGGGTAGCCCCTTTGATATCGGATGGCACTCCGAAGTGGTTGGAGGTAGGGGCTCCAATAGAAAAGAAATATATGAATGTAGCAGCGAGGTATTGGTTTTGCTTCATTAGCAGCATGATCATGGCCTCACAAAATGAGTCTATTCTTTGCCTGGCCAAGGCAGCCTGTCTAGCATCATTGATGGGACGAGACTAAATCTGGGGATGATTATAGCACAGGAGATGGTCATGAGGGCCAAGCAGCGCCAAACCTCTCTTCCATCACCAGTATTGATCACCGATTTGTGCAGACGGGCTCGGGTACCTAGAGATGCTAAGAAGGATGTGGAAGTGATTCCCACATCCTCTACTGATATCTAGAGGATCGAGGTAAAATATTTGAAGGACTAGGCTGAGAAGAAGAAGAAGGCATCCCCGGTGGATTCTTCCCCGATTGTAGACACAGACTCACTACCTACAGAGGCATCTTTTCCTACACCGGCCCATGGCCTTCAGGTACCTCTACTGCTACTCCTTCTGATGTTCCTAGTTCTTATGTTGCTACACTGCCTCCTAGACCTGTTGTTGCTACTGTCTCTCGTGGTCCAATCACTCAAGCTTCATTACTCTGCATGGGTCAGCTTGCCCATTCTTCTGATCATCGGGCTGCCAGACTAGAGGCCTCCATTTCAGGCATGATTCAGACTACCCTGGTTGATGTCGTATCACCATTGAGCACTACGATTGATGCCCTTGAGGCGAGGATAGCGGTGTGTGAGTGTGGCCAAGGGGTGACTGAGGAGGTGACGTCCTTAAAGGCCGCTATAGTTGTGTTGTGGAGCAATGTGGATCAGCTGAAGTCCACTGATATGTCCATGGTGTTCGGGATGGTGGAGATCCTAGATGTGCCAGAGTTGCCTCTGGCTAACTACGGAGATGAGGTTAAAGTTGAGCAGACATCAGATCCCAAGTCTGAGTCAGAAACTGATGAGGAGATGCTTGAGGAGGCTAAGGAAGCTACATATGAGGGCCTTACTGAGACAGACGAGGCCATAGTAGATCATGATGTACAGGCTTCTTTGGAAGACACATCTATAGCAGCTCCTAGTGAATGTGCTGCTACTATTCCTTCTGAGGCGACTCCGTGTACTGAGGCCCAAGACCAGACTGATACGCCAGGCATTAATGCCCAGATAGATGGAGCGACTGTGTAGATAGAATCCCCTATTTACCTCCCTCTTTGTCTTTCTTTATTTTGACTTATGGATATTTTATTTTGTTTGCATTTGATTACAAATGATTTTATTTGTGGTGGGGTGAGGCCCACCTTTTGTGTGACTTTTTGTGAATATTGGTTTTGTTTATATATTTGGGTTTTCTAGCTGAAATTGTGTTGTACACTGCTTTTTGTGGAAGGTTTGAACTTGTGGCTCCGTTTTTTTAATTGTAAATGATTTTTGACCCCTTCTGAAAAATTTTGCCACCTCTTGTTTATGTTGAATCTGACTGTTCTTTTGCAAATTGGAGTATCAGTTTTTTATCAATACCGATGACTTGAATAGTGCTCATAATCGAACAAACATGAATGTGCAGCTACGATGACGCCAAATGAAGTTGCATAGTCAATATGTGAACTCTTTGCATCTCGTTGTGACTAGCCAAGTACCGGATTGAGTCTCTTGTATTGAGCATTGCACACTAGCGAAAGTGTAGTCTTGTTTTGACATTGGTATCGATGCCTTGTGTGATGAGCTTACTGTGAACCATGTATGATCACACCTAGAATTGGCCCCGTTAGTCCCGTTAACTAAGTGAGGCAATTTCTTGAGATGATCTTAGGCAACTTTAAAGAGTGTGAACCAATTTGACATTATACCTCTTTTTGTGGCCTACCTTGTGAGTGTGTGAACCTCTTTTGAACACCCTTTTAGCCTTACCCTTTTCTTGGAAGAAACTTGATGAAAACATAACTTTTCTTGATCCATTACCCATAATCCTCTTGATTTGTGGCCTATTTGAATATCCAACTTAGGCCAAAAGCCTAAGTTGGTAGTGTGGTGAAAAGAAAAGGCAGATCAAAAAAATGCAAAGAAGTCCCTTTTGCTCATGTTTTGAGAAAAATGGAACCCCTCTAGATATAAAAAAAAATAAAAAAATAAAAAGAAGAAAAGAATGAAAATGAAAAAAAAGAAAGAAAAAGTTGTGGATTAAAGTTGTGGAAATACAAAGAAAATGGGGTTTCCAACAGTCCATGGAAGATGAATAAGAGGTGACGTTTGAGCTTGAATGAGAACGATAAAGAAAAGGTAAGAAGGTGTTGTTCACATCACATTTCATGAGGATTACAGCCTATGAGCCTAAATGACCATACATTTGCACTCAGCCCCATTACAAGCCTTGAAAAGACATTTTTGATGTTGAATGAGCTGAAACAAAAGTCAATTGGAAAATAAGGGCAAACCTATGGGTGAAAATCATACATTGTGTTCATCTTTGTGAGTGTGAGCGTTGCATTTGATTCCGAAACTTTAAATTGTTGAATCATTGTGTGTGAATATCGAATCATTCTTTGTGTGAGGGCATTTGATCACCTTTGTTGAGCTTGAACTTGCATTTGAAGCAAGTAATGTGAGCTTGAGATTCTTTGGTAATGGTAAGTCACAACTTGAATCTTTGAGTGCACAATTGATCCTTGCATGAGTAAGTTGAGTCTTCTTATGTGCATTCATGATTGAGTCTTCGGTAGAACTATTTGAGACATCCTTTTTGAAGTGCTGAACTTGAGTTTAACTTGAGGACAAGCAAAAGTTTAAGTTGAGGATGTTGATGAGTCCACAATTTGGACTCATTTAGGGCTTTATTTTAATAGATTTAGTGTCCTCGAATGCATGTTTTGTCTTAATAACATATGTAAATCCTTGAATTTCAGGTATTTGGACTTAGGGACAAAGCATGGACACTATTGAGCAAAAAGGAACAAGGCAGCTAAGAGAACGAAGAAAAGAAGGAATGAGGATATCCTAAACCATTGGGCGAGTCGCCGAATGGCCTTGGTCTCGCCTAATGTTCCAGTGTGCCAAGCCCTGAAGGAGAAAATCAAGTCGATGATAGAAAGGAGCAGTCGGCGAGTCTCCAAACACTTCCACGATGCAGTGCCTTATTGCCCAAAGTTACATGACCTCAAGGATGCTGAAGGCAAAAGCAAATCGGCGATACAAATGACCAAAGGGCGGATCACCAAGTGGATCGGCGATCCCGACTTATTGCGCCGACTGGTCCTACCTAGCACACTTTTTGACAACTATAAATACTTGTTTGAATTTTAAGTTTAGTATGCAATTTTAGAATATCAAGTTTATTATTTAGTTTTAGAACTTAGAACTTTTTTTGAAGACATTTTTCCTTAGCTTTGAAGATTTGAAGATTTCCATTTCTAAGAAATTGGAAGTGAGTATTGAAGATTCTTCATCTTAGACGTTTGTTAAGACAATATTAATCCTACCCAGTTGATGGAAACATATTTCGGTATCAATTTCTATCCTTTTACTATGTCTAGCTAAAACCCCAATTTTTGGGGTGTGATTATGTGATTATGGGTTGAATTAATTGTTGGGTATTGCTGATTTATAATTTATTTGTTATTTAAAAGTGATTTCGTTCAGTAGTTGTGGTTGAATTTAATAGGTTGTAGTTGCAAATACAATCATAACTTCGTGTTTTTTGGCTTTCTCGAGAGAGGGGTTTTAAAACCAAAATTACTGAATCGATGGTCTGTGGGTATTGGTTTGTCATGGGTTCAGCTCGAGAGAGTGAACCCTAAACCCTTTTCCACACATTCAGCTCGAGAGAGTGAATGGACTAAAGAGAACGTTGTACTTCATTGCCGCTTATTGGTGTTCGAGAGAAATCAATTTGATTAGGGGTAAATTGTTCGAGAGAAAGTTTACCCCAACTAAAGTCTAGATTATTCACTGATTTGTAGTGGTTTACTATTAATTGCAATTACCCGGTTATTTACCTCAGCCCATAATCCTATCACATCCCAAGAATCCCGTTTCCATATTCGTATTTTCATAGTATTTGTTGTCTTAGTTGATAATT
Source organism: Solanum tuberosum (assembly GCF_000226075.1). NCBI lineage: Eukaryota > Viridiplantae > Streptophyta > Magnoliopsida > Solanales > Solanaceae > Solanum > Solanum tuberosum. The sequence goes on from NW_006238993.1 coordinate 1,560,976, forward strand.
GATTACAAAACCCCCTTTGATATTTGACACTTGTGTCACCCCAAACTTGAATTATGTTTTTCTTCGTAAATGTTTTTAGCTATGGTTGACTTGAGCATGTTTATGCTTTTCTATTGATTCTTGAGTACGAACCACTCCCTTGGGACTCGACCCCAACTCACTAGTTGGGTTATATTACTATTGAACGATCGTTGATCCTTAGTATTGGATGAAGCATCTTTGATAGCGTTTAATTCATTATCAATGCACCATGAGACGACATATGTCCATATCACCAATGAGCATTACGGTTCGGCACTTTTTAACCACCATTTTGGACACACCCGAAATGAACTTACTCATCCTAGCCCTTGAATCGGTAACCATTGTTGGAGCATATTTAGATAATTGAGTGAACTTTAGATCATATTCCCTCACACTCATACTTCCTTGTTGAAGATTAATGAACTCAAGAACCTTTACCTCCCTCATCTCAAGGGGAAAGAACCTATCAAGAAAAGTGACCTTAAATTTCTCCCAATCAAGAGGACTCGCATCTTCCGGTCTCCCTTCTTTCCATTGGTGTTACCACACTTGAGCAACACATTGATGAGTCCACAATTTGTACTCATTTAGGGCTATATTTTGATAGAATTAGTGTCCTCAAGTGCATATTTTCTCTCAATATCTGATGAAAATCCTTAAGTTTCAGGTATTTGGAGTTTGAGGTAAAGCATGGACACTACTTTGCAAGAAGGAACAAGGCGGCTGAAAAGAACGAAGAAATGAAGGCCTGAAGATCGCCGAGCCCAGTTGGTGAGTCACTGATCTGCCTGGAGATCCCTTTTTGTTCCAGTGCGCTAAGCCCTGAAGGAAAAGGTCAAGTTGGCGATGAAATGGAGTAGTCGGCGTGTCACCGAACAGTTCTGTGAAGCAGTACCATATCTCCCAACGAATCAAAATGTGAAGAGGCGAAAGGCTAAAGTAGGAAGGCGATGAAATTGACCAAATGGCGGATCGTCGAATGTATCGGCGATCCCGACTAACTTCGCCGAAGGGTCCTTCACAACACATTTTCAAACACTATAAATACTTGTTTAAAAATTTCTAGCTTAGTAATATATCACTATTTTTCTTAGAACTTTTTACAGTTTTTTAGAGAGTCCAAGTTTTAGAGGGTTTTTGCGATTTTGTTCTAAGATCTTGAAGATTCAAAGGGTTTCAACTCCAAGAAATTGGACCTGGGTCTCGAAGATTCTTCACTCTTTACATGTTTTAAGACTTAATCCTTCATACCCAGTTGATGGAAACTGATATTGGTATAAATTTTTATCTCTTTTACATGTCTAGCTAAAACCTCAATTCTTAGGGTGTGATTTTGTGAAGATGGGTTAAATTATCTGTTGGATCTTGCTTATTGATGGTTTATTTGTTATTTAAATGTGATTTCATTTAGTAGTTGTGTGTGAACTTAATGGAGTTGTAGTTGAAAATACGATTTCATCTTAGTGTTTTCGGCTTGCTCGAGAGAGAGGTCGTAAAACTAAGACTACTAAATTGATAACCGGTGGTATTGGGTTGACATGTGTTCAGCTCAAGAGAGTGAATCCTAGTCCTTCTCCCACACATTCAGCTCGAGAGAGTGAATGGGCTAAGGTGGGGGCAGTGCTGAAAGCGGCAACTCGGTGTTCGAGAGAAACCGAGTCGATTCGGGGTAAGTTGCTCGAGAGAGAATTTACCCCCACTATAGTCTAGCCTAGTCACAAATACTCAACAATGTACTATCAAAAGCAGGTACCCCGACAATTTAGTTTATCTCGTATTCCTATCACATCCCAGGAATCCCATCTCTCTATCTAGTTTTCGTATATTTTCGTTGTTTGTAGTTGTTAATTATTACAAAAGCCCCCCATTGATAATTGACGCTTGCGTCACCCCCTTTAGATATACTATGTTTATATTCAATAATGTCCATAGCTATAACTAATTAGAACTAAATTTTATTTTTCTATTAATTCTCAAAACCATTCCCTTGGGATATATTACTATTGTACGATCATAGACATTCCAATTGGAAGTTCTGTCATGATTGCACAAACATCACACATTTCAATTGATAAGTGGCCAACTCCACCTTTTCAACTGGTGTAACTCCCATGATCATCAAAACCTTATCGACCTCATCGATGACCTCTTGAGTTTCTTCCTCAACTTTCGAACCATGAAACTCTGGAGGAATCATCCTTGTGAAGTCCCTCATTCTTGATGCCTCCGTACCCACATTTGGGTTCACGCAAACCCCAACCTCCCTATTGGCTTGGGTCGTCATGGATCGAGCCAACACTTGGAAAGCATTCCTAAACTTCGCATTTGTAACTTGCTCAGCCAAAGGATCGACCGGAACTTTAGGAGCTTCTTGTTCCGCATTCTCCCTGACATTCCTTCTAGTGTAAGCTCTTCGGGTGGCCATGTCCTGAAGAACATAGGATAAGGATTAGGAGATAGACTTTATAGAGTTAAACTCTATCGCACGAATTAAAAATAATGAAAGAAGTGGAGTTTCCTAATCATCTTGTAGCCTCTCATTCATAAATGCGGCGCACTTTACACTCATGAACAAGACTCTACGAGACGTGGCTTATAAGACATCCTAGGACCATTCTAAACCTTGTTCTCTAATTGTCAAGTTTGTCACGACCCTCGAGTACCCCTATATGTAACATGGCGTATAGAACCCCGAAGGACTCCATACAATCCACTTAGCACTCCTAACAATAGAATTAGAATAATAAGAGTAAAACAATAGTCCAAGTCCAAACATTTTATTAATGAAAAAGCGGAAGTCTAAAACTCATGTCTTATCATAGCCATCTAATACAATAGAATGAAATTGGTCCTACCCATACATCATGTTCAAAATAAAATACATGAAAGAAAGTGAAAATAATAAACTTCGTCTTCAAGCATAAGGACTCAGCAAATCTTGGAAATATCTCTAGATCAACACTAGCCACAAAAATCGGAAACCTAACTGTCGGACCCTATATTTGGGGAAATGTAGGCAAGAGTATGCATTAGTACAAAACAATGTACCAATTATGATAGCCATGCATAAAAACATTTAAAATATGTTAAAAGGGACATTTCATTTCATGACATGCAATTGACCAAGTAAAACATGTTATAATAAAGTTAGAAAACATAAGTCATAAAATAAGGCCAATGCAAGCTGACATCATTTTTAAAACCTTTGAATAAATATGAGATACTCCTTCAGTAACCTTAGTTCACCTTTAATCTTGTTGTGGGGAATTAGCCTTAACCGATATAGAGACCATGTGAGCTATAAAATGATCCCCCGGTGTTTCCCACACCGAAAAGGGTTGTTCTACTTGCCTAAGTTAGAACCATGAACTTCTAGCTTAAGTGGATCCACTATCTAATCAACCTATGGGGGGCCATAGTTAAGGGATAATGAGATTGCTACTAGAAACCCGTCCTCTACTAACGGAGAGCTTCCATCTCAAAGATTGTTTTTAGAAACCCGGCCTCTACTAACGGGGTGAGCTTCCATCTCATGTCAATATCCTTTTGGTGCTAAGAATAAATCCCACAAAATATTTTTTTCGTACTTATTCTCTTTATCCATGGAAAGGTTTCCTTGGACAACCAATCCAAACTAGGTTCATGAGGATAGCTCTTACTCTTTGATTCAATTAGGTGAGAATTGCCTGTCAACCTAAGAATTCTTTATATGTGAGAAAACCTTTCACATCATGCTAGTATGTGCTTATGATAATATCATTTCACAACACAACATCAAACATCATCATTGGCACTTTACATCTCAAAGCACCCTTAAAACAATTACATAGATTTCATAAGAACATGCATAAACTCATACTTTGCGCTTTCAAGGTTAAAAGCGTACTTTAAATCACCACATCTAGAATTCAAGGATTAGATAGGGATTATATCATAAATTCATGTGATTCTATCACTTCATGCTTTGATTCATAAAACTCCTCTTTCATAATCAACATCCCACCTCATATGATCACAATTTGGAAAACATGGGCTTTTACATGGGTTCATAGGACAAACCATCATAAAAGAATTGTAATTCATTAATTCATGCATATTAAAACACAATAATTTAGATCAATAATCAAGAGAACCCATGGTAATAGAAGAAAACCCTAGCTAATTGGGGGAATTTTACCTTTTGAAATAGAGGAATTTGAGAACTCCATGGATGGAAGGAATCCATGGATGAAAACTATCATACCTCAAGTTCATATGCTAGCCTTCAATGGAGGAATTGGAACCTTAGCTTGATACCCTAGATGAATACTTCTTCTGCTTCTTCAAGTTTTTGGGAGAGAATTATTTGAGTGGAGGTTTTGATCTTCTTTTGTAATTTTGGAAGAATGAAGTAAATGGGTCTAATTTTGGGGTAAAATGACTTATATAGGGGTCCTAAACATAGGCAAAAAGACATAGTATAGGAACTAATTAATTAGGAAAATACCCAACTGCCCTTAAAAATAACTGACAACTGACCATCCATAGACCCCAGTCGACGGACCGTGGTCTGACCCACGGCCTGCCTGGTGGACCGTCGATGGGTATCAGAAACTTGGCTTTTGGCCTCGAACCATGGAACGTGGTCTGACCTACGGTCTGTAGTTCTAGTCGTAGTTCTTGGCCTCAAACCACTAGGCATGGTGGCCAACCCATGGACCCACTTACAGTCCATGGTTCAACCCACAGGCCGTGGTTGGCCTCCGTGGCTCACACCTGCAATTTCCCAAAATCTGATTCATTTGCCTTTTTCGGATACGGGGTGTTACAAGTTGAGTCAATTTTTGGAATTTCAAGTTTCTGATGTTTAACCTACAACTTGACCGGACGAGGCATAGGATTTTTTACAGGACGTAAGATTGATCTATTGGCATTATTTATTGATTAGATTTTAGACCTCTATTCTACGGAAGAAAATGAAAGGTTTTTGTTGGTTCTACGAGTTGTATGATTTGTTTCGTAGAAAGAGTTAAGACTTCGTGAAATTTTGGACTAAAAGTTGAGTTCTATACATAGGGTCTACGGATCGTAGGAATTTGGATGGACCATAGAAAAGTCTAGTGGAAATTAAGGTGAAATTTGGGTTTCTAAAGTTGGTTTTACAATTGATCAGTACGGTCATTAGAAAGTTCTACCGACCGTAGGAACCATCGATGGTTATTTTTAATTTTATTTGGGTCTTTTCCTATGAATCTGATACCTATACTATGTCATTTTACCCTTATTTCTAAGTCATTTAACTAATTTTCTATTCCTAAAACTAACCCAACTCTTTCATTCCTTCAAATTCCCTTAATCCCATCCAAATTCCTCCCCTCCAATTATCTCTTAAGGTTAAAAAGAAGAAGTTAGGATTCCAAGTCAAGTCTCATTTTTCACCATTACTTTTGGGCTTTGAATATCAAGGTCTGTAAGGCTTCATCAATGGGATTCATTCACCCATTGAACCCTTAAGGTTTTCTAAATTCTTCAAGTTCAATTTCAACCAAATTGATTAGGGTTTTATTCAATTCTCCAAGAGTTCTATTTATGTTGATTCAATTTCTTTAATTTGATCTTACTATGATTGTTTTATCAATTACATGTTTTCTATTTGGGATCACATGAACCCATGGACTGATCATGATTTTGACTATGAATCTATAATTGATGTTTTTATGAAACTTATGCATGATATGAAAAGAAAGGTTTTACTTTAAGATAAGCATCAATGAAATTGTGAAAGGTTTTCTCACATATGCATGAATTTTGAAAGGTTTTCTGCACAAGGTGTAAGGAGATACTCATTGATGTTTTTATGAAACTTATGCATGATATGAAAAGAAAGGTTTTACTTTAAGATAAGCATCAATGAAATTGTGAAAGGTTTTCTCACATATGCATGAATTTTGAAAGGTTTTCTGCACAAGGTGTAAGGAGATACTCATTGATGTTTTTATCTTAGATTGGTAACTTAATTGTTCTTTTCCATGGATGATGATATGTTTACGTTCATGACTATTCTATTAGGATTTTTACGTAGCACCGAGAGGATATTGAGATAGAGGCTCTCCTACTAGTAAAAATCGGGTCTCAAGAAGCAATCTCCTTGTCCCTAACTATGTTCCTTTATAGGCTTGTCTTAGAAATACATGTCTAGTGGATCAACCTAAGCTTAATGTTTAATGTCTTTTCCTTGGCAAGCAAGGATATCACTTTTTGGTGTGGGAGAATGACACCGGATTCCATGTTACAGCTCACGTGGTCTATTGCGAGCAAAGATTGATTTCCAGGTCCTCCTTCGTTAGAATCTTCTTTAGATTATTTTCACATTGCAGCAAAGGCCTATTTCATAGCAAGATCAACCTCTTGGGTGGCCATTCTTCTATTCAAAGGAATAGTATGATCATTCCTTGCCTCTTTCACCTTTTCTGGAATATTATTTCTAAACTCCAGGTTCTATAGTACACATAATTTTATGAAGTGATCTGGCTCCACGTTTACAACACAGCTATTTTTTTAGCTACTTGTGTGGCATCTTTTGAGAGCTTCTCCTCGTAATTCCTTGGCCCTTTTTTAACAATCTTTGAAACCTCTTTGTTATTAGAGCTAAGTTTTCTTCCTCGAAGTCTTTTTTTTGTTTCCTTAAGAACCGTGTTCTTCTCTTTCCTTTTTGGTCCCTATTTCCTTTTCCTCATTCTTTTTTAGCTCATAGGTTGTGAGATTTCTGATAATCTCATCCATGATCAATGTATCAAGATCATGTGCTTAAGTAATTTCTTCCATGTTGCTTTTGATGAATCTGAGATTTTGACTCATTTAGGGCTTTGTTTGTTAGTTTTAGTGTCCTCAAATACCTAATTTATGTTCTAAACTGATGTTGAAGTGTTGATTTGCAACATTTAAGGCTAAGGAGCATGGCAAGGAAACCGAACGAAAAGGAACTAACAAGCCAAAGAAGTGGAGAAGAGTGATCCTAGTAATCACCAAGACCTCTCGGCGGTTCGCCTAAAGGCTCTTTAGCCCACCTAATTTTACAGTACACCACTTATGAAATGAGAGAAATTTGGGCAAACTGTGTTCCATATTGGCGACTCACTGAATGGATCGGCGAAGAGAGGTTAGACCGCCGAAAGTTATAGAATGAGAAGTAAAGATGCAAGCATATTAGCGATCCAAAGAAACAAAGGGCGCATCCCGAAATCAATGGACGATTCCGATATAGATCGCCTAAAGTTACAATGCATATTGGATGAAAACATGAAATAAGAAGGCAATGGACAGGGGCGATTAGCGAATCGTCGACTGGTCGGCGAAGCCCCACTTTCCTCGCCGATTGGCCCCGAAAAAAAGGGCCAGATTTTGGATCAGTATAAATTGATATTTTGAGGAGAGAGAATGTATTGAAAACATTGTGAAAACAGAGGCCTAGAATAATAACATTGTTCTTGTTGGTATTGAAGCATTTTTTCAAGTAAGTTTCGAGTTGGGTGTTGAAATTGAAGCAAGATTTATTCATCTTTAGATTTTTGAAATCAATACCCAGTTATGGAGCATGTAATCGGTATTGAATTTTCACTTTTTATGATGATTAGCTGAAACCCCATTCTTAGGGGTTTGACTATGTGACTAATTGCTTAATTTAGCTATGTGGGTGTTAGAAATTACTGATTGTAGTGCTAATTCAAAGTGAGTCCGATTTATTTCTACTGTTAAATTGCTTTGTTGAATGTTTAATTCAATGTGCTTTAGGGTGCTAGACTTACTTGAGAGAGAGGTGTAAGATCAAGGTGATAAATGAGCATTCGTAGTGATTGGGTCATTCTGGGTTTAGCTCGAGAGAGTGAATCCTCAGTCCCGTTCTACCTATCTAGCTCGAGAGAGTAGATGTAAGGAGGTTGTGGGCTGGTTTTCATATTTAGCCTGTTGAGGTTCGAAAGAACTCAATTGAAGCGAGGTAGTTCTTTGAGAAAAATTATCTCATCTAAGGTTTATCCTACCCATGAAGATTTAGTAACTTTTTGTAATCACCTAGCACCCATTTAACGAGAATTGGTAATTAGTCGGTCATTCCTCTAACTACCTCTCAATCATTTGATTACTCTTGTTGATTGTTGTTGTTGTGACTGTTGTCTGATATAGATGAAATCCCACACCTGACATTTATATCAGCATTTTTTTATATAATTAAGAGTCTCCGATAATTTCTATTCCTACAATCATTTAAATCTCATTTATAACTTCATAATTAAATTCGAAAATGTACCGCTCCCTGTGGGATCTACCCAACTCACTTGTTAGGTTTATACTAGATTACAATCATCTACACCTATTATTGGATGAGGTATAGTTGAGCGTTATTCAAAATGGCGCTACTGTCGAGGAGTGGTGTTTATCATTTTTTTATCAAAGTTTAAATTGTGATCTATTTGTGTTGTAGTTGAATCAACTTACCCTTTTTTTGTAAACTGTGGTTATCAGGTGACAGGATAGGTGCGAATGAAAGTATTGTTAACTAACATTGTCACCAAGATGATGGTGGCAATTTCTTACATGCCAATGAAACTTTACTGGGTGGCGTAGGTGCTATCCGCCTACCTCCGGTTGAGGACCATGCTGCATTCCATTTGACAAACACAATACTGCTACTCGTGCAAGCGAAAGGCATATTTTGATGTTTAGATAATGAGAACCCCCATGAGCATATTCAGAATTTTTTGGAGACATGCAGTCCATTCTCACTCAAGGATATTTCTCAAGAATCAATTCGACTGAGGTTGTTCCCTTTCTCTTTAATAGGGGAAGCAACCAAATGGCTAGAGAGATACCGAGAGACTCTATTCTAGCATGGGAGGAACTCACCGATGCATTCTATGTGAGGTTCTTTCCACCCTCAAAGATGGTAAAACTGTGTGACAACATCCAAAACATCAAGTTGATAGAAGGGGAACCAATTTATGAAACTTGGCTAAGGTTTCGGAAGCTATTATTACAATGTCCTACTCATGGGCAGCCGGGTGATGTGATACTTCTGTATTTTTACCGGAGTTTGGAATTAGTGAACAAAGGAGTGGCTGTCCAATTGGCTCGAGGAAGGATAATGTTGAAATCATTTGAGGTAGCCTCGTCCCTTCTTGATGAAATGACAAAGATAAATTAGGCGTGGTACACTCAAGAGGACCGAGTTTCCCCATTTTTTTAGGATGAGACAAGAACAGCTTGACAAGGAGAAAGAGATGGATAAGAATATTAGAAAAATGCTATCCCAAATGGAGCTGCTACAAAAACAAGTGCTAGAAAATGTGGGTGAACCCAAAGAAGTAAGGGAAGTGTTTAGAGTTGAGGAGGGTTCTCACTCGTGCTACTTAAAGCCGAGTGGGAATAAAGGTTGGAACTTGCACAAGGAAGAATATGGGAGGCCTTACTATCAAGAATGGGCCAAACAAAATGACCATTGGAGAAGAGAAGATAATCAAGAAGAGGGCCACACGCAATCGAGTATAGCCCAAAATCAAATGGTAGTTCAAGTATCCTACGAGTGGATGATTTGTTGTCGCGCATCCGAGACAAAGTTGAAGGCTCGGATGACATGATAAAATAGATGAAATATGACTTCTCATCATTGAATAATAGAGTGAATTCTCATGCTGATGCAATCAAGCAACTTGAGGGTCAATTAAGTCAACTTTCAGCACAATTGAAATCTAAGGTATTTGATAGGTCTGAAACTAAATGCACAATAACTTTGAGGGCTGATGATGACAAAAATTTGGCGGGGTAACTCAAAGTTGAAACATATCGATTGGTAATTAAAAAGGTCCAACTAAGTGAGGGGTAGTTTGGGTACCTTGGGTTATTGTTTTAAGTGTTTTAAGTATATTTAAACATTTAAAGTCTATTTTAAAGTCATTCTCCTAAATTCAAAACCCACCCTCTCAAAACTCTCTCAAAAAACCCATGGAAGCTCAAGGTGAAGGATGGAGCTAGGGTTGATGGTGGCTACTAATTTCTTCTTCAATCTCTTCTTCAATTCCTCAAGGTGAAGTATGGCGTAGACATTCTTGGGGATGTCAATGAGATATTTTATGAAACTTATGACAAATTCCTACCTTCACATGATTCTGATGCGGATACCTGTTTCATATCAAAATTAAGTTCCAATACTAGTTGCTAGTTTCTATTCTATTTCTACAACTATTTCATCTAAAATATATCACCCAAGAGGCATGGCCATGTTATTACATGTTCAGACTATTAACTTTTATTTCTACTGAGGAATCAAAAGATATTGTATGCATATGATCCCAGATTCTGTAGAAGCATCATTGAAAACAGATAGGGCTCTCTTAAAGAGATGTTTTCTTTGTCAAAAAGAATAGTTCTCTACAAGAGAACTCTGATGTCATTTAATATAATTGAAGAATGAGAAATAGTGTATAAATTTTTGAAAGAAAGTAATTTGTGTATGTTTTGGTTCTATGTCAAAGAACACAAGCCTATATGTTGTGTGTAGAAGGGAGGTGTTATTTCAACTGTTCTGTAGTTTTCTTCCATTCTATTTCTTATTTTAGTTGAAGTCTTAGAAGTTGCTTTAATAATCTGGGGATACAATAGTTTCTCTATATCTTATTTATTTGATTTATTAGAATACCTTATCTATAGGTGATTCATGATTGTGAAGTAGGAACATCAAACATGGTGACATCTGGTTAGAATCAAACACAATGGTTTACAGTTATAGCTTCCTATTAAGTCCTTGACCACTCACAACTGGTGTTATCTATTCTATGATTTTTTATTTAATTTGGAGGATTGTTCTTTTGTGGTTAGTACTGACCACCATGATGCTCAATATACACTATTAGTCGGGTAATTCGGAACTCTATTTAGGCAGTAGCTATTATCAGCTAACAAGGTCGAATAGGCTTTTAAAAGGTAACAATAATATGCCTTTTAGGATAGAAGGGGAAAACAACAATATACTAGGTTGGTATTTTATCTCAATCTTGAATCCACGTTCTTCTTTCATTATTCTCTTTTTCCATTTTCGTAGATGCTGCAATAGCAATGTTTTTAGATATGAATAAACTAGCTTAACATGAGTTTTGATGATACTATTTTCATTAACAAGAATTGTGATTGCATCAACTGCCCATTGAATAACACCATTGACTTTTCGAGAGTTCTAAGCATCTTTGTGCCTCTTCAGCATATTAGCAAGATGAGGCAAAGCTCTAGCGTCACAATCAGTTATTGGTGCTCCGACTATCAGACATAAAATTTAAAATCTAAAGAAAATTCTTCTGATAGATGCAAGAATTACGAACTACAAATATGTTATTTATATTTCACATTTACATTTACTCTGTTATTTATATTTCAGATTCACGACATTTTCTCTATCCCGAATAGATCGATGATTCGTATAACTCACCTGACTAGTATGTTGATCAATTAAATATCTGCTCTTTCTTAGTTCTAGGAAGTAGAAGATTTTGTATAGCTCAACCAATGGAGGCATGAATTCTTAAAACATTACTAGTATTATTTAGATAAAATTATTTGTCATGTGCAATATAGGTGTATCGGTACCTTCTTTACACTTGCCTATGCTTTGTGGTTTATTATCTTTAGGAAGTACTCGGGACCATCCCTTAGCTACTATATGAACAAGTTTGAGCCCATGAAAATAGTCCACACTTGCCAGAAATATTGTTTTGTTATAGTGGTCTCGATAATTGCTTTCTTTCTTTTGGAGACATATACAACTCTCCAGATGATAGCGGTAAGCAACTGTAAGCATACAATGTAGTCATTTTGAACTCGCTGACTCTAGTTTGAATGAATAATATGACTGATTTGTTGAATACCATTTGTTGTAGATACACACTATGTCTAGCCAAGAAATATTGTACGATGCTAACTTTGGAGATATTGGCTTCATCAACTGCACATTTACTATCTTTTACCATTTTTCAAGCATAATGATCCATGCTACAAAACTATACCTGCAGGAGGAGCAAACAAGTACAGAATTAAAGCTGATGCAGCTTGGAAGTACATATTAAATAGAGAATAAAATTTGCAACTTACTGTAAAGTGCAAATATTTCATTGTGTTTACATTTTACTGATTGAAGCAATGTGCTTAGAATATTTCTTGGAAGAAATACTGATTGTTGATTACACATAACTGTTTTTTTTTTCAAGATAGTGCAATAAAGAATTTCACAAATGCTTAAGTGACCACTATAACAGCACCAACTGCACCAGAAGTTGAAGGTTTCCAAGCTCAAGTAGCTACACCGGAAATAGAAGTACTGAATGCACCAGAAACCGAAGTAATAAATGTAGTAGAACTTGAAATGTCTGATCCAGAAGCTCTTGCTCTCCAAGTTAAGGTACAATCTGAAGCCCCTCATGACACTTCAAGTTCAAGTTCTAACATCTCTTAGGAAAAATCATTTTGTCTTCTTGTGTATTATATTTGTAGATGATCTTGTATATATATTTCATTAACTTTTTGTAATACTATTATTCAAAAGAGAACTAATATGCGTGAGGTATCCCTCCGATTTTGGTTATTGGAGGAGGAGACAGTGGTGTCTTGTGTGAGGAATCCCTTCTCCTTCTTCTATTGCGAGTGCGAGTGTGAGGAGATGACAATTTTTTTTCAATTCTTGGTCACAGTCATAGGACAGTTTTCTAAGAGCGGATGTAAAAAAGAATCAGTTCTTGGTGGTAGTCGCTAAATTGTTTTCAAATTTTTCCAGTTCTTGGTTGTAGTCGCAGGACTATTTTGCGATTGGACTAATTATACTACCTTAGTTGAACTATTTTTGTATTGTTGGTTTTGTACATAGTTGGTTCTCACAAGAGGGAACTAGTGTTGTCAAAAACAAAAAGTTAATAGTTTTGGCATATATTTGGTTTATATATGGTGTGTAGAAGTTAATGGGTATGGACTATATTGTATAGAAAAATGACTATATATGTGTGTAGAAGTTAATAGGGAAGAAATGCGACATTTATTTAGTCAATTAGTGCAAGGCAATCCTAGATTGAATGTTCAAGATATTATAGGGTGTGCAGGATCTAAGCTTACTTTAATTGTTGATGCAATTAGTTCACGAGCTCTAGAAGGTCAAAATCATCCACAATCTTTCGGCTCAACTCATGCATTGGTTCTTTAAAGGTATTTTATATTTGACATTCGTATAAAACCTGGCCTTTATATTCTGTTGGGGCTTCCAATTAAAGCTCTCCGTCGTTTCAAGTTAAGAGTCATTATGAATGATGAAAACATCTTGATATTTTATGGAATATGCTATTTTCTGAAACCCGTTACTTTTGATGAATGTTTAATATAGAGTGCTTGATGTATCGTATATTCTCTTTGTTAGACATATGTTGTTTTTGTTGTACCTCCATTATTCCAGGTTAAAGGGACAAAGAAAGACCGAATGTTGTCAATTTTAAATAATTTTGAGTTTTTCTATTAGATAAGTCTGTTTGATTTGGTTAGGTTAAGCTAGCTAGTTCGAGAGAGTTAGAGCAATATATTTGTTTTATTGAAACAAAATTTAACCTTTTGTTAGAGGTACTTACAATCTTAGCTTTGGGAAGTCTTAATATTGATTTTTGGTTTGTACTATGCTTTGTTTCATATGGTGTGTAAGAATTGAATTGTATAAAGTGATTTTTATAATGAGGTATCAGATGAGACAACAATGAACATGGTTTTTTTCTAATGTTTTTTTCTAATTTTTAATTTTATTTTGAATGTGTAGGAAAGTGTCAGTGATCAAATTTGAATGGTGGCCACAAATCAACTCGATAAATTGTCAAATGTTAGAAAATTCATTTCTAATCACGGCAGATGATGAGTTTTTGAACTATTGTAGAAGTTTGAATATATTATTTTTGGTTTTGTGAAATTTATTGCTAGTACATAATGTATTGCTTTAGATGTATGTTTAGTACCAAACATTGTTTTTCGATGTTTATTGCCAATCTATACATTTGAATTATTTATTAGCTAATTTAGTGCTTATTTATTGTAAAACTATATTGTAATTTTTCAATTAAAAAAATGTGGCATATAAATATATTTATAGCCAAAATAACATTGCAAAACTTCAAAACTGTTGCCATAGGGATGCTAATTGTGTAGCTTATTAATTGGAAATTGTCGTATGAATATTGGCAAAGACTACACTTCAAAGTGTTGTAGATAAGCTAAAAAATGCTACACTTCAGAAGCGTAGCCAATAAGGAAGCAAAGGCTACGCTTAAAGTATAGTTGTAGGACATAGAAATGTTGCTAAAACAGGTAATGCAAAGCGTGGCCTTTTTCCTCATAGGCAACACTTTTGAAGCATAGCTGATAAGATAACACTTGAAAAGCGTGGCCTAAAGTCTAAGGTTAAGCTTCTTTAGGCCACCCCCAGAAAAGTGTAGCCTAAAGTCAATAAATGTGGCCTTTGATCAAAGGCCACATTTTTTGATAGTTTAGGCCACACTTTTCTAGGGTGGTTGAACGTGTAAAATGTTGTAGTTCCCCCTTGGGAACATTCGTCCTCGAATGGTGATCTAGACACCTTACGGAATTAAAGACTCAAGACTAGTAGCCCATCATGCATTAAACATCAAAATAATGCACAAATCAAAGGGGGAAACACCAACTACATCTCAAAACATAGTCAATGCAATACAAGGAAGTAGGAACTACATCAAACAACCCAATATGCATGAAACTCAATATTTCTCATATTCATAGGAGAAACTACCTTCTCCAACTAAAATAATGCTCAACACATCATCATGGAGCCAATATGCAATTACTATCAAAAGCATACTAAGGCATGTTCATCAACTCATCTCATGAAGTCAAATAAGCTACTCATACTAAATGCACAACAACATCAGGAAAGTCAATCATAAAAACTCATTTTTCTTACTAAACATAAATTTCATCAAGAACATGCACAACATAAGGAAATCATGGAAAAGCTCATACAACACACATGACTTCCAAAACACTAAAACTCAAGAGGAACTAATTACCTCAAGCTAGAATAGGAGTAGAAGGAAATAGATGAGGATATCGGGACTTCATATCGTCCTCGGCCTCCCAAGTAGCACCCTCAACTAAATGATTTCTCCATAAAACCATCACGGAAGTTATTTCCTTGTTTCTCAATCTCTTGACATGCCGATCTAGGATCTCTATCGGAACCTCTTCATAGGAAAGGCTTTCATCAACTCCCAACCCTTTTAAGGGAATAATGGATGTTGAATCTCCAATACACTTCTTAAGAATAGTAACATGAAATACCGGTTGAATAGGAGCCAACTCATAGGCAACCTTCCCAATACGTTGCAAAATTTGATATGGGCCTACACACCGGGGACTAAGTTTCCCTTTCTTGTCAAACCTCATCACACCCTTCAGGGGTGAGATTTTCAAATAGACCAAATCATTAAATTCAAATTCTAGATCCCTTCTTCTCACATCGGCATAAGACTTTTGTCTACTTTGAGCCATTCTCAACCTCTTCCTAATGAGCCGAACTTTCTCAATAGCTTCATAAACTGATTCGGGACCAATAAGAGCAATATCACCTACCTCAAACCAACCAATCGGAGACCTACATCTCCTACCATACAAGGCTTCAAAGGGAGCCATACCAATACTAGAATGATAATTATTATTGTAGGCAAACTCTACGTATGGCAAGTGGTCATCCGAATTACCTTTAAAATCTATCACACATGGCATCAACATGTCCTCTAAGGTTTGAATGGTGGGTTCCTCTTGACCATCTATTTGGGGATGAAAAATCGTGCTAAGCTTAACCTTAGAACCAAGCCCTTTTTGGAATGACTTCCAAAGTGTGAAGTAAATTGAGTACCCCGATCAGAAATAATAGATAAAGGAACCCCATGCAACTTAACTATATCATTTATATACAACTTGGCATAGTCTTCCGCCGAATGAGAAACATTGACGGGAATGAAATGGACTGATTTGTCATCCTATCTATAATGACCAAAATAGAATCATGTTGCCTTCGGATACGAGGCAAACCCACAGTAAAATCCATATTCACCTCTTCCCTCTTCCAAGTGGGAATTGGTATATCTTGCAAAAAGCCTCCCAGCTTTTGATGCTCAGCCTGAACTTGTTGACAATCAGAACATTTGGCTATAAATCCCGCAATATCCTTTTCATACAATTCCACCAATAGACTTCTCGTAGATCACAGTACATCTTGGTGGCTCCCGGATGAATAGAATACCAAGAACTATGATGTGACGACCCTAAAAATGAACTAGTGAAACTAGAGCCTAATATGTGAGTTTGGAGTTGAGAACTTGATGAAATGATGAGAAATGACAGTGACGTCCGGAAACTATTCATTTGATCTAGTGAGTTGTAAGGGTCAACTTTAAATGGTCATATCTTTTAGCTCAAATGAATTATGTGGTCCTTTACCTATCCAATTAAAGGTCTCTGAGTCCTCTTCCAACGCCACCAAGTTTGCCCAATTCCGACCTTGGAGTAAAAAGTTATGTCCGAAATATGAAGCACTGTCAGGCTGCAACAAAGGGCGAACTAAGACGGGAAGGGGCGACAATTTTTAAGTCAAGACTTTATGGGTCCTTAGTCCTTTTCCAAAATTGACCCTATGCTATTCTTTTCCTTTCCTAGCAACTATAAGACCTTTTTATGACCCAATTCCTTTCATTTAAGTCACTCCTCTTAGAATTTCCAAAAAGCATTCCCTCTCTCAAATATTTCTCTCAAGTTCAAGGAAGAAGAAGGGTGAAGAACTAGGGTTTCAAATTGGAGGCTTCTTTCATCGATTTTCGTGGGCTTTTTCAATATTAGGGTATGGGGACTCTTTATCTTTGATTCAATTTCTAATCAAAGAGCCAATTCAAAGTATTTTCAAAGTTCTTCAAAAAATCCTAAAGTCCTAATTTCGATTCTAGCATTGGTTCTTGCATAAAAAGGTTTTAAATGATGATTTATATTGTTGTCAATGATTATTAATGGTTTTTAGAAAGAAATCTCCATGATCCCATGTTTTCTCAAATTCTCTAAATTTCACCATAAAGTGGGTGTATTGATTTTGTGTAATTGATGGACAATTATTGTGTAGATTGTTGTGGAATGTTCATATATGTATTTATCTATGTTGAATTGTTAAGAATTGTTATTGAATTGAAGGATGTGGGATGTTAGCCTTGAATGGGCAAAATTGTGAATTGGTCTTCATGTTGATTAGGGGCTTATGCTTAGCTTAGCTTGTATAGTTGAATGTTGTTATTATCATTGTTATTGTATTGTTAATTGTTGGAATATGAGGATGATGAAGATAGCCATGGAAAGAGGGTAAGTTGATCAAACTTGATAAATATTGTATAATTGGCATGGAATTGAGTATTGTGGCTTATGGCCTTTGAAAAGGGTGGTAAGATGGCTTGATCTCTTAGTATTAATATAATAGCTATATGTGAAGGAATGATGTGAATGAGTTTTATGTGAAGCTATATGTGAAGGAATGATGTGAATGAGTTTTATGTGAAGCTATATGTGAAGGAATGATGTGAATGAGTTTTATGTGAAGCTATATGTGAAGGAATGATGTGAATGAGTTTTATGTGAAGCTATATGTGAAGGAATGGTGTGAATGAGTTTTATGTGATCTTGTGATGATCCTATGTAAAGTGGATAGCATTGTGAGTTAAAGTATGATTTCTCATGATGTATATATGAAATGATGTTGGATTATGAAGTATCCTTAAATGAAAATGTTGTGACTTGGTTGGTAGACTAAAGTGTCCCTCCTTGTTACTTAAAGTCTTGAATGCATGAATGTGTGAAATGGGCAAAACTAAGAAATGGTGCCCTTTCATAAGTCTAGCTTTCCTAAGTAAATGTAAAACCATGAAATCGGTAGACCTAATGGTGGTAGCCCTTCTCATGTGTGAAATGATGAACCTTGGATCGGTAGGCCTAAGGCACCCTTCTAGGGGGATTTAATGAGCTATCCTTATGAACCTTGATTGGCCATGACTAAGAAATGGGGCCTTTCTTGGGAAGAGGTACTATGAGTTGGTTGAACTAGAAAAGGAACCTTCTCTAAGTACATATGTGATTGAATACTCTATGGGAAACAAGGCTAGCACCGAGTGGATGTGGTTAGGAAGGTGGCCTAGTTGAGTATGAGATTAGGCACAATGAACTTCCTTGGACATCCCCTAAACCATGTGCCTACATGGGATGTGTCCTAGTTCTACCCTTGGCAAGTAGAACACCTTCCACGGTGTAGGGTTTTATGACACCGGATTCCATGTCTAGCTTGCATGGTCTATGTCGGTTAATGCCTATTCCCATCATGTGGGATGTGCACTCTAGTTATTGGATAGGTTCTACAACGTGTAGGTAGTAGTATGGGATGCTATCTACACATGGCACGAGTAGGCTTTGAAGATACTAAAGTGAGTTCCCTAAGTCTAACGACTATTATGTGAAAGTCCCCTTATGTGCTTGAATGTCTCCAAAATGGTTTCTTAAAGAATGTTGGTCTATTGATGTTATGTTGTAAAGGAAATGTCCTTATCTAAGGTAATCTTGGGGAACACTTAAGTGTGCTTGAAGAGGTTGTATGGGCGGTCACTTCTTGTCTCACTCAAGTGTGTCTTAAGGTTATATTAGGTAGAGGTCCTGTGGTAATGAAATGACATGTGTTCTTTTAAAGTTAAGCATGGGTTGTATGTGGATTTATGTTGAGTATATGTATGGTTGGCTATGGTCTTATATGTTAATGTTGACTTGTTTTATGTCTTTTATACTTGTGAAGTGAAGGTTTTTATCAAAATGATATGAAGGCATACATTCCTTGTAAATGTCCGTTGTGAGCATGTTTGTTCATGGTCTCCATACTTAGTACTTATTTGTGCTAATCCCTTTCTTTCCCTTTTTAACTATAGTGTAGGGATTTGGAGATGGTGACATGTCATGGCTACTTGACAGGTTTCTAAGGTGTTGGAGATGAAGACTTGGTGAGTCCTCATAGATTCGAGGACAATACCCTACATGTTCTCTTTGATGCATTTCTAGTATTGTTTAAGTTGTGTATGGGATTAGTCCCGAATTTTTGTACTCTAAAGTATTAGATGGTTTTGAGACATCATGTATAAAGTCTAGAAAGTCTTCCGCTTGCTATTGTTTTTATGCAATGTTTTCTTGGTAAAGAAAGTTTTAAATTCCTTATGGTTTTAGTGTCTATGCGATGAATGAATGCTAAGAGGCTTGTATTAGACCTCTTCGAGGTCGAGTACGCCGGTTACGACTAGGGGGTGCTCCCAGGTCGTGACATATGAGCCTCCTCTAAAATTTGCTCCCTCATACCATCAACATCTGGAACACATAATCAACCTTGGTACCTAAGTACCCCATCTTCCCTTTGGAAGAAAGCCTCAACGGAATTCTTGAGTACTAACTCTTTCAACTCAACCAATAAAGGATCAAGATCTTGTTTAGACATCACATCCATCACAGAGGACGATTCGGAACCATTATGGACCATGACTTCACCCTTGGTGGAATCCACTAGTTGGACACCTAGTCGGGCCAATCTATGCACCTCTCTAACCAATTCTTTCTTTCCATCCTCTACATGAGCCACACTACCCATGGATAATCTACTAAGTGCATCTGCTACAACATTAGCTTTGCCGGGGTGGTAAAGGACACTCATATTATAATCCTTCAAAAGTTCTAACCACCTTCTTTGTCGGAGATTCAAGTCTTTTTTACTAAACACATATTGAAGACTGTTGTGATCGGTGAAAACATCCACATGGACCCCATACAAGTAATGTCTCCATATTTTCAAGGCAAATACTACCGTCGCTAATTCAAGATCATAGGTCGGATAATTCTTCTCATGTACCTTGAGTTGCCTTGAAGCATAGGCAATCACTTTCCCGTTTTGCATGAGGACACATCCCAAACCCACTCTAGAGGCATCACAATATACAACAAACCTATTTGTACCCTCCAGTAAAGTCAACACTAGAGCGGAAGTAAGTCCATCTTTCAACTCTTGGAAGCTTTTCTCACAAGACTCCGACCACTCAAATTTAGCCTTCTTTTGAGTCAAAGTCGTTAATGGAGAAGCAATGGAGGAAAACCCCTCAACAAACCTCATATAGTAACCGACCAAACCCAAAAATCTTCTAATGTCGGAAGGAGTTAGAGGTCTAGGCCAACTCTTGACCGCATCCATCTTCTTAGGATCTACCTGAATACCCTTGCTTGACACAATATGCCAAAGGAAAGCTACGGATCTCAATCAAAATTCACACTTGCTAAACATTGCAAAAAGTTGTTGGTCCTTATGAACTTGCAACACAATTCTCAAATGGTCCATATGTTCATTCTCACTCCTTGAATAGATCAAAATATAATCGATAAACACAATCACAAACATATCAAGGTATTGTCTAAACACATTATTCATCAAATCCATAAATGCCGCCAGGGCATTTGTCAACCCAAATGACATAACAACAAATTCATAGTGACCATACCGGGTCCTAAAGGCCGTGTTGGGAATATCAACCCCTCTCACCCTTAATTGGTGATAACCCGAATGAATGTCAATTTTGGAGAAATTTCTAGCCCCTTGAAGTTGATCAAACAAGTCATCAATTCTCGGAAGGGGGTATTTACTCTTATTGGTTACTTTATTCAATTGACGATAATCGATGCACATTGTAAGAGACCCATCATTGTTTCTAACAGACAACACTGGGGCACCCTATAGAGAGATACTCGGCCGGATAAAACCCTTGTCTAACAAATCCCTTAGTTTCTCTTTCAACTCTCTCAATTCGGCCGGAGTCATTCTATAGGGAGGAATGGAGATAGGTTGTGTATTCAATAGAAGGTCGATACAAAAATCTATTTCCCGTTCGGGAGGAATACCAGGCAAATCATCGGGGAAAACTTCTGGAAATTCATTCACTACCAGAACTGACTCTAGAGAAAGGGTTTCGGACTCAACATCCATCACCCTACCAAGATGGTAAATTGTCACGACCCAAGCCTAGGGCCTAGACGTGACCGGCGAATGGGGAACCCGAAGGAACCCCAAACAAGCCTCATAGCGTATCATTACACATCCTTGGTCGCGGAAGCAATTAAAATGACCATAAGCAATAAGTATAATCAAAGGGGGAAATCGGGACTAAGGGAGCAAAAAAAAAAAGAAGAAGAAATGATACATAAATACCATAGATGAGTCAAGCTCAAGCATAATACACAACTTGTCCAACACCACCTCTAAACATAGGTACTTTAGCGGGGGCCAAGACAAACAACTAGGCTCACCCTCATAGTCAAAACATAACTAAAAGGAAAAGTCTTATACATAGCAAAAGATCATAAGCAAC